>NW_021604788.1:80168-85632 GCF_004785775.1 Grammomys surdaster | reverse complement strand
TCTCTCTCTCTCTCTCTCTCTCTCTCTCTCTCTCTCTCTCTCTCTCTCACACACACACACACACACACACACACACACACAATATCTTTGTAAGCAAAACAATGTTGTGCCATCAGACACGTCCAAGTCTCCAAGTCTTCCCCTCTCCCATACTCATTTTAAAAAAAAACTGAAATTAACAATCCTAACCCTATCATGACACTTTGAACAACCACTTCTTCTTTAGATAAATTTATTTATCCACTTTACATCTCAATATCAGCCCCCCTCTCCTGTCAGAACCCCCATCTCACAGCGCCTCCCCCCATTCCAACTGCCTATTCTCTGAAAAGGGATAATACCTCCCCCGTATTACCCCCATAGCACATCAGTCATTACAGAACTAGGCACATCCTCTCTCACTAAGGCCAGACAAGGCAGCCTAGTTAAAGGAACAGGATCCACAAGCAAGCAACAGATTCACTGACAGCTCCCTCTCCAGTTGTTGGGGGACCCGCATAAAGACCAAGCTCCCAATCTGCTACATATTGCGGAGGGACTAGGTCCAGTCCATGCTCACTTCAGTTGGTGGTTCAGTCTCTGGGAAGCCCCCAAGGGGCCAGGTTAGTTGATTCTATTGGCCTTCTTGTGATGTCCCTATTCTCTTCAGGTCCCTCAGCCCTTTCCCTGACCCTTTCACAAGACTCTCCGAGTTCCATCTAATGTTTGACTGTGGATCTCAGCATCTGTTTAGGTCATCTATTGAGTGGAGCTTCTCAGAGGACAGTTATGCTAAGATCTGTCTGCAAGTATAACAGAGTATCATAGTGTCAGGGGTTGGTTCTTATCCATGGAATGGCTCTCAATTTGGGCCAGTCATTGGTTGATCATTCCCTCAGTCTCTGCTCTATCTTTGTCCCGCACATTTTGTAGTCAGGACACAATTTAAGTCGAAGGTTTTGTGGGTAGGTTGCTGTCCTTATCCCTCCACTAGGAGTCCTGCTTGGCTACAGGAAGTGGCTCCTTTAGGATCCATATCCCCCACTGCTAGGAATTTCAGCTAGAGTCATCCCCATAGCCACCCTGGAGTCTCTCCCTCCCATCCCAGGTCTCTGGCATATCTTAGAGATTTGCACTCCCATTGTAGATTTCCATTCTCTCTCCCCTGCTTTTTCTACACCTGATTATTCCCACCTCATTCTATTCCCTTCCCCATCCCCTCTTCTACCCAGTTCCCTCCCTCCATACACATCCCATATCTATTTTATTTCCCCTTCTGAGAAAGATTCAACCATCCATCCTTGGGCCCTTCTTGTAATTTTGGTTATTTGGGTTTGTGGATTGTAGTGTGGTTATTCTGTGCTTTACTACCTATTTACTTATAAATGAGGGCATACCATGCAGGACACTGACCTATCCTTAATGTTTAAAATATGTTGCCCTTACTCTCAAATACTTGGTTTTTAAAATATTATTTATTTATTTTATGTATATAAGTACACTGTAGCTGTTTTCAGACACACCAGAAGAGGGCATCAGATCCCATTACAGATGGTTGTGAGCCACCATGTGGTTGTTGGGAATTGAACTCAGGACCTCTGGAAGAGCAGTCAGTGCTCTTAAGCACTGAGCCATCTCTCCAGCTCCAAAACACTTAGTTTTTTAAAACCTCAACTTTGTAAATTCTTACTATTCAAAGTAAATATGAATGCTATTTTTAAGAACTCCCATACACAGTGTTTTACTATAGACCACTAAAAAGTTGTTACATTCCCTTTGTGATTAAAGACATTATGCATTTTACTTTTCCTGTGTTGTATTTGTTGTTAGACCATGTGGAGAAACTCTGGGATAAAAGATCCCCCATCAGTGGAAGACATTAGTATTCTATCTTTTCAGAAGAAGAATTTACTTTCTGGGCATATAGAATTACATCTAATTAAGGGCATTTGCATCATTCAGTTCTAGCAAAAGCAAGGCTGTCATTCTGTCACATTAACTTCATTCTGTCACTTTAATGTTTAGTGGTTAGATCCCAAAAGCTAGGCTGCTTGGCCAGGTAGGAGAACAGTAAGCAAGATATTGGTAACAGTATCATCATTTAACACATACTTGTTGCGTTCCTACACTCAGGTCTCAAAGTATTTACCCAGTCATAGGAATCCAATAGCATAGCTCTCTACAATGTAGTCCAGCTCCAGGAAATTTGAAAAGTTCCCTCAGTAAACAAATGAACAAAACAGACTGATTAAGAGAAATCAGAGGCAGTGTGTGTGAATGTTAAAGTTCCAAGAGAAAAGGCTTCCTCAAGATATTACAGTTCAGAGAAGAAAGGCTTCCACAATAGAAGTGTTATATCTCTGCTCCAGTTGGGGGAAGATTTCCTCAAAGTGTTGCAGCTCAGAAGAAAAAGGTATCCTGGTAGTAGGTAGCCAAGGAATATCAGTCACTCTGCACAACAAACTCCACAAAAGAGATTTATTGGGGTTGAGGAAGGACCTAGGAGGGTGGCTACCTCTGCTTGGGAGAAAGGCAGCAGAGAACTGAGGAGCAGAAAGGGTTTATATAGGATTTCATGGAGGGCGGAGCTTTCCATGGAAATTTCCAGGGTGGGGATTGGTTGGATTTCAAGTCCAAAGATTGGGGTGAGCCCAGAGATTGGTGGAATTTCAAATTCTGACCTTGGATTTTTTACTCTGTAGAGTGTTGACTGGGGGTGGCCATTAAGGCAATTCGAGTGTTCTGTTGGTGGAGCCTGGCAGTTGGAGGTCCTTGGAGGAGAGGCCTCACTACTCTGAGTCTGGAAAGAGGCTTATATTGTGACCTTTTGCTGGCTTAAAAGTGAAAGAGTATCAAAGAGTTGCCAGATAACAACTAACCAGCTTACAATGTGACCTTTTGCTAGCTAAAATGTAAGAGTATCAGAGTTGCCAGATAACAACTAACCACTACATCTAGCTTGAAGAAATAGTCATTTGCAAAAAAAGCACATTAGCCTTGCAGATCTAAATATACTTCACCTCAAAAAAAAAAAACAATTTTCCATGACTTATTTCCTTATTCCATAACTGTCCCCACCGACCCCACTGTGAAACCTATATCCTACGTGGATTTGAAATGGAGTGTCAGATGATAAAAGACAACACATCTAGGCCTGTATGTTAGGAACCAGTAAGAAGTAGTAAGGCTAAATGAAAAGATACAGGACTGCCTTGCCACAGCAATAGTGTCCCCTAGTTTTATCTGCTCTGTTCCAAGCTGACTTGCTGCAGTACTGAGAGAGCTTCTAGCTGTTCAAAGGATTGCAAAAAAAGCCAGAGATTTTTAATTGACCTTTGAGTAATCAAAGATCAAAACACTGCCTAAGCCAAAATTAAAAATAAAGAAAAGCACATCTAGCCTGAAACTCAACACTTTATAAATTTTACACAGAGTCAAAAGGAATAAGGAGCAGGCAGAGGGGAGAGGAGAGAGGAGGCTAAAAGTGAGGATGGAAAAAGAAAAGGACGGAATATTTTGTGTAGGTACATAGTAAACAATTGCTATGTGAAAGAATCTTGAACCAAGATGAGAATATATAATGAGGACAAAATTTGCACCATCTATAACATTTTTGATAATTTAGGCTGAAGAATCAAAGAGAAAGTAAATTTTTAAATGAGAAGTTTGTATGTAAAGCCTTAATTTCATCCAGTCAACTATACCAAGAAAACACTTCATATACGTGAATATAAAACACAGTTTTGGATTGGTCACATCAAAAACATCATTAAAGCATATATCACATTGTTATTTTTGTCCTGTGTTCAGAATACCCTAGTACTCTTAATTACTCTATAATATTAACAGTTCAACTAGTTTATTAACTTACTCAGATATCTCCTGAAATTAATTTAGAGTAAAAATTTCCAGCTAACTCTGATTTCAATACTTTTGACTTATTCATAACAAAATTAAAAATTTTCTAAATTGTTTCAAGTGACATGGTTTTTATTCCTCAGAATTGGAAAATTGATTGAGTTTCACAAGAGTTAGCAATCAGTATACTCATTTGCTATTTCTCTGATAACTCAAAGCATGACTATCCCTTTTCACACAAAACAAAATAGCTTTAAAGAAATTTCAGAAAAAAAATCAAAGATGGAAGTAAGGCATGATGGGATATCCCTTCAATCTCAGCACTCTTGGGAGAAGAGGCAGGCAGAACTCTATGGGTTCCAGGCCAACCAGGTCTACATAGTGAGACTGTCTCAATATGGCAACACTTTTTTCCAGAAGTGAAATAGTTGAAAAAATAAAGTTATTTGAATGTCTGAAACCTTGAGCATTTGTATGCATCTGTGTAGGCCAGCCATCAACCTCAAGTGTCATTCCTCAGGAGTATCTACATTGATTTTTGCTCTGGGGCTTGATAATCAGGCTAGGCTAGATGACCAATAGGCCCCAGGAATCTGCTGGCCTCTACCTCCCCAGCATGAGGATTACAAGTGCACACCATCATGAGGTTTTCCCCTGTATCTCCCCCACCCCCCATACACATACACATTTTATTGTTTTAGGTCATCCACACTACCAGGCTGTTTTAAGGTAGTTCTGGGAATTGAACTTCAGGACCACATGCTTCCATGGCAACCATTTTATCAACAATTATCTTCCCAGCTCCACTATTTTTAAACACCTATTTCTCTGTGTTTACATTTTATACAGTTAAATACAGTAGAGGTAAAATGGAATAATTTTGTCTTTACCATCCTTAGCATGTAAAGATAAGTAAAACAATAAACCTTTGCAAAGGTAAGGATTCTTACTATTTCCTCATTAATGAATTTTTCATAACTGAGTAGATAATGAACTATTGGCCTGAATAAGCTACTTAGAATATTATGCAACAGTATGAATTAAAGCTAAAATACATTGCTACGTTTGCCTTATTTCTTTTACCTTTTCTCCAAGCTATAGAAATAAAACTGAAATGAATTATGATTACTGAATTTAAGTCTTATATTATAGCTTTCTAAATAATCTCCAATACTTACAAATGGAACAAGAGAAAGAATTATCAAAACAAAATAACTAGTCCAGGCAGCAGGAGTCTCTAGGACGATCCAGGCATTTATATGTAGCTCTCTTCTCTGGGTCACGCAGCTTCTGGAATGATGAATTCTGGTATCTTCCAATTCAGGCACAGCTGTAAGGACATTAAGAAGCAGCCTTTTATTTGGTAGCTATATTTGCCTAATGGGAACAAAATTGATTACTGAGAATCTAACAAGTTGATAAAACTACAATTATCCTGACCCTATTTTACCCATCAACTCTTTAACAAGACTGTAAGTGAACCACTGTAGTCCCAATACTCAGGAGGCAGAGGCAGGGAGATCTCTTTAAATTTGACAAACTGGTCTACAGAGTAAGTTTTAGGACAGCCATGGATATACAGAGAGAGAGAGAGAGAGAGAGAGAGAGAGAGAGAGAGAGAGAGAGA
>NW_021604788.1:23433-80158 GCF_004785775.1 Grammomys surdaster | reverse complement strand
AGAGAGAGAGAGAGAGAGAGAGAGAGAGAGAGAGAGAGAGAGAGAGAATAAGTAGAACCTTCTCAAAGGAAAATAGCTTAAATGTCACAGTTCTTTCAGCATGTATTTCATTTAGGGTTTCTGTTTTTGAAATAACAAAAAAAAGGGAAAGTGGTTTTCCTCTATCTGCCAATCTTACACATACAAATATATGTAATCGTTTGACTTGGAAACAAAATGTATTGTCCCAAACCATTATAGTCTCATTACATTGGTACAAAAGATTGGAAATGCTTCAAATTTGAATGTTCTTTTTCAAAAGGATGTCTAATACAATCTGGTTTTCTGGTATCATACCACTAAAATTACTTTATATATATATATATATTGGTTTTTTGAGACAGGGTTTCTCTGTGTAGCCCTAGCTGTCCTGGAACTCACTCTGTAGACCAGGCTAGCCTCGAACTCTCGAACTCAGAAATCCGCCTGCCTCTGCCTCCCAAGTGCTGGGATTAAAGGCATGCGCCACCACCGCCCGGCAAATTACTTACTATTATAGATTCATTTTTCCTGCTTTTGGTACCATCTTAGCAATGATAAGGTTATAAGTCAGTGGTATTAAATAAGGGATAACATTGTGTAGCCATCACCAACAACCACGTCTCCAGCTCTTTTCATCTCATGAGACTGAAACTCTATTAAAGAATATTTTGACATCTATCTCTCGCTGAAGTTTCTAGAGTGCATCATAGAGCTCTTAGAGCTTCTATGGCTTTGAATACTAGAAGCACTTCATATAAGATACTCACATGATGCATTTGGCTTTTTTGATTGGTTTTTTCCCCCAGTATAATGTTCTCTAAGGTTACCTATAGTACAGCATGTGTCAGAATTCCCATTTAAGGTTGAATACAATTCCATAATATGTATTCCGTCAACTAATTCATCAAGCAATGGGTACATCATGGATGACTTCTATATTTTACCTATCACTATAATGCTGTTATGAAAATGAGTATAAAGTATCTGTAAGACCCCACTTATGATTTGGGAGCATATATCCAAATATTAAAATGAAGGATCAGATGGAACATATATTTTTGATGAATTACATTGTTTTTTCACTTTGGTCAGTTTATAGTCCAACCAACAATCCATAAATGTTCTGGTTTCTGCACATTCGTGTCCATACTTGCTATCTTTTGTTTAAATATTAATCATCCTAATGGGTATCAGGTTGAAATTTTGATTTGTATTTCCATAGCCATTAATAACATGGATCCTTTTTCATGTCCTTAGTGATCTTTCCTGGAAAAAAATCCTTTCTCCCTATTTCAGTCATATTATTCAGGTTCTTTGTTGTGTTTTAATAGTTTCCTATATACTTTCAGTATAAACCCTTTATCATATCATTGTTTTGAAAATATTTCTATTTGTTGAGTTACCTTTTATGCTGTTGATATTATCATTTGATAGAAAAAGTTTAGATTTGTTCCATTAATTGCAACTTATTTATTCTTTTGTTCTGTGTCATTGGATGCCATACTCAAAAAAATCATTGTAAAATACTATGTTATGAAGCTATACCGTGTATTTTTAATTGTTTCAGGTCTTATATTTTTGTCTTTGATCAGTTTTGAGATACTATTTGAATATGATGTTAGTTAATTCAATTTCATTCTTTTAAAAGTAATTGATGTTTTCAGCACTACCTCTCACTCCATCTGAGAGCCTTTGTTCTGCTCTTCCCTTCAAGAGTTATTTGACCAGATATGGAACAGCATTTTCCTATACTCTCTATTCTGGAACACTTGTCTATATTTCTGTCTTTATGTTTTAGGTATTGTGGCATAGTAATTTCCATATGAATTTTAAAATGTATTGTTCTGGTTCTGCAAAAATGTCATCGGGGATAAACTCTTAACTTAAAACTTATCCTTTTAATATTTTTATTTCTTAGTATTATTTTTAGTGTGTGTGTGTGTGTGTGTGTGTGTGTGTGTGTGTATGTGTCCATGTGTGTGTGTGTGTCTGTGTCTGTGTCTTTATGTTCATGTGCCTGCCACATCACATGTGTAGAGAGGTCAGAGGACAACTTGCAAAAGAATCAACTCTTCATGTGTTTACACCAGCAAAACATTATCTAACTTACTTTCCAAGGAACTTTTAAGTTTTCACTTCATAGATCTTATGACTGTAAAGAAACTAGTTTTCCAATACAGCTATGAAAATGTTTCTTCTAAGAAATACGTTCACTCAAATGAAGGATTTCATAATCCTGACATTTAGATTCTAGTTCCAATAGAGGTTTATGTCCTTTCTTGAATCAGGGTTTCCCTATTCTCTAGCCTTCTTTTAAAAGTACTATTCTCCTGCTGCCATATCCCAAAGTCTGGGACTCGGTACCACTATGCCTATCTTTAAATTACTATTATTATTATTATTATCAAATTATTTTATTTATTCACATTCCAAAAGTTGTCCCCCTTCCTGGTCCCCCTATCTCCAAGTTCTTCACTCCATCTCCCTCCCCTCAACCTCTAAGAGGGTGCTCTCTAACCTGGCTATCCACCTCCACAACTCCCACCAGCACCCCTCTTCTCTGGGACATCAAGTTTCCACAAGATTAAGAGCATGTTCTCTCACTGAGGCCAGACAAGTCAGCCTTCTGTTACACATGTGCCCAGGGCCATGAACCAGCCCATGTGTGCTCCTTGAATTTGGTTTAGACTCTGGGAGCAGTGGTTCCTCTAGGATAGCTCAGGATATGGTGTCTTCACAGGAGGAGACCAGCTAGGTGTCTGCCCCAGCCAAAAGGATCAAGTGAGGGCCAGAAGGGGAGTGGTATTCTGGAGGGGCCGGATTTGGGTGGCTGATGGGTCCTGAGTGCCCCTGGCTCCCAGCTATAGCTCTGAGGCGTAGAGTTGTCGGAGAGGGTTCTTACCCGCTGCTCTGTGTACAGTGGCTCCTCTAGCATGTCTCAGGATATGGTCAATTTTAACTAGTATTACATTTAACTACTATATTTCTGTTTCAAGGTATCTAATCTATCAGAATTTTCATTCACTCCATTATTAATTTCAGTTATTGTCTCTTACATTTCTAGTATTTTATACACAGCACACACACACACACACACACACACACACACACACACACACATATATATATATATATATATATGAGTCTAACCACCACATACAAATGTGTGCATGCACACACATGCATACAATAAGCTGATGAATAAATTAATGTATTTATTCATTTAAATGGATAAATTATCCTAACATGTGGGCACAATATTTTTTGCCCCATATAAATATCCTTGAATTATTCAAACGCTGATCTCCCAGCACACTCTCCACATATCTAATTGTAATCTAAATATGACATTGTAGTGCTTATTCCAAGAATCTCCTGTCTCAAGTTTACATAAACATTGCTCCCCATTTATTCTTTGACTTGTCAATAAAAGCTGATCAGCCAATGGCTAGGTAAAAGAGAGAATAAAGTGTAACTTCCACCAGCCAGAGGAGGAGACGGGGGAGAGGAGGGAGATTCAGCCATGAGGAAGGCATCCTGGAGATGTCATAGGAGAACATACCTCAATCTGAGAGAGCCAGACCAATACTAAAGTGCAAGTATCTTGGAGATTTTCACTGGGAGGCAGCCAAATCAGTTTAGAGAATTAGAATAGATGACTTCCCAGTCATTGTATCGTAAGCTAAATAAATAAATCTTAGTCTCTGAGAGGCTCTAGCAGCAGCTGAATGATACAGATGCAGATATTCAAGCATTAGACTGAAGTTGAGGACCCTTGTGGAAGAGTTAAAGAAAGGACCAAAGAACTGAAGGGAATGGTAACCCCATAAGAAGACGAACAGTGTCAAGTAACCTGGATCCCTGGGAATTCCCAGAAACTAAGCCACCAATGAAAGAATATACATGGGCTGGTCCAAGGGCTCCTGCACATAAGTAGAGGGCTGACGGCCTTGTCTAGCCTCAGTGGGAGAGGATGCACCTAATCCTGTAGACTTGATGTTCTAGGGACAAGGGGCACCCTTTCAGAGGCAAAGGGGAAGGGGCATGAACTCTACAAGGGTGAACCAGGAGGGGATAGCATTTGTGATGTAATTAAATAAAATAATTAATTAATAATAGTAAAAATAAATCTTAGCCTCAGTCCTATTCATTTGGAAGCTAGCCAGGGATAGAGAAAAAAAAATCTGTCATTTTAAAAGTTACTTTTGTATTAACACACATTTTTTTCACAAAAGATACATTGGTGACAAGGATTTGAAATGTTTCAACATATTAATCTATACTATGCAGTATTAGGTACTATCATTAAGAAGACAAAAATGTTGATGCGCTTATGGAGCTAGGAATAAGATATGCATGTTGGTTTGGAATGGCAATTAGTATATGCATTATGAAATACTACAAGAAAGTTCCTCAAAACTCTAAAAGTACATCTACCTGTGGAACAAGGTATCCTACTTATGTATGTGTGTGTGTGTGTATTCGTACACACATACATATATATGTGTGTTTGTGAGATACATATATATATATACATATACATATACATATATATGTATGTGTGTGTGTGTGTATGTGTGTGTATGTGTGTGTGTGTGTGTAATATCCATCATTAGATCTATCTGCAGTCATCTGCAGTCTCATAGTTACTGCAAGGTCACAATTGCCAAGATATGATCAACTTAGATAACTCCATCAATGGATAGGTAGATTTCAAAAGTGACATATCTGTACAATGGAATACTGTTCAGTCAGTAAAAGGTTATAAAAATCTCATAATTTGTATCAAAATAGGTGTACATGAAAGGTCTTATGTCATGTGAAATAAGCCAGGCACAGAGAAATAAATGTACAATATGAGGAAGCTAAGAAAGTTGATTTCATAGAAGAAAAGAGTACAATAGTTATAACTAGACACTCGAAAGTATGCAAGTAGAGAGAGCAGAGGAATATTGGAAAATGGGTATAAAATACAAGAAATCATTTTGTGTTCTACACCATAGTGGAGCGACTACAGTTTTGAATAATCCCAACAGAAAGAAATATTAAATTATCAAGCATATAGAAATGACAATTACTCTAACTATATCACTACACATTGTACACATATGATACCCTATAAATATTTCACCCTATTCAGTGTAAAGTTTAAAAAATAAAGTATTTGAGGAAAGCAGTTAAACTAACTGCAAGATTTTCACCTCTCCCTACTGCCCTTCAAATCTCATCTCCAGCTCTGTAGCAGAACACTAGCTGCAGTCTTCCCTTCCTCTCTGATCCCATCTCACTTAGAACTTCTTCGCCAACATTTCCCCCCCATCCTATTTTCCCAGCTCCCAATAGCAGGACAAATTACCCAGAAGCATGCCAGCCAAGCCTACAAGAAAAGCAAGTAGGCAAGCTTTGCCTCTTGACTCTCCCTCTTCTCCTCAAAATCAGGTCCCACAACTCTGTAGGAGATTGCTTGCTGTGGTCTCCTCTCACTCTTTGACCCTATTCCCAGAGGACTAAGCAGAACCTGTGGAATACCCAGATTTCCTCCCTCCTGTGTACTCCCTTGGCCTCTCCTCTCCTAGTCCATTCCATTTCCAAAGTATCAGCTCCCAATACCTAGAAACACATTTTATCTGGAGCTACCAGAGGTCAAACCTATCAGGATCCCAGGATTCCCTACCAGGCAACATACAACCACCATATCATACCAAAAATAGAGAGGACAACAGAAACCAGGAACCAAAACACTCATCCAACAAGACCAGATATCAGCACCTAGAACTACATTCTTCCCAAACCCAATGCCTAGATGCCAACATAAAAACATAATAGTCAAGACAATATGTCTCCACTAGAGTCTAGCCAGCCTACAGCGGGCCCTGAAAATTATAACATGGCTGAAACAAAAGAAAAAAGACCTTAAAATAACCCTTTAAAATAGAATAGAGGTCCTTAAAGAGGAAATGCAGGACATCAATGGGAGGGGAGGCCCTTGGTACTGGGAAGGCTAAATGCCCCAGTGTAGGGAAATGCCAGGATGGGGAGGCAGGAGAGGGTGGGTGGGGGAGCACCCTCATAGAAGCAGGGGGAATGAGGATGGGATGGGGGTTTCTGGAGGGGAAGCCAGGAAAGGAGATAACATTTGAAATGTAAGTAAATAAAATATTCAGTAATTTTTTTTAATTATGCAAACACAAATGGTGAAAGGAAAGGAATAAAACAGTTCAAGACCTGAAAGTGGAAATATAATTAATAAAGAAAACCCAAACCAAGATAAATCTGGAAATGAAAATTTTAGGAATTCAAACAGTATCCTCAGAGGCAAGCCTTACCAATGGAATACTGGAGAGGAAATAGAAAATCTCAGGCATTGGAGACAATATAGAAGACATGGCAGCAATACATATCACAGATAACATCAACATGGTTTCTGAGCATGAAATACGAACACATGTTGATGTCTATGTTACATGCTGCTGCTAGAGACCAGCTGATGACCATGATCAAAGCTGCCTCAAGAAACCATTTGGACTCCAAAATTATGTTGAAGTCCATGATCTATGCTACTGCTGGAAACTGTGTAGGAGTCTATGATCCCTGCTGCCACTAGCTGCTATGGACAAGGAAGTTTCTTTTGTAGTGGCATTGATGACTGCAGACTCATAACTGAGAATGATAGACATTGAAGGCCTCCATTGACATCGTTCCTCTAAAATAAGAAATAGTTTGGATAGGAAGCTATTGAGGATAGTCCTTTAAAACTATGTTAAAGATACTGAAGTGTAGCCCCTCACTGTTAATGGCTTCTGGTGGGCAGGGGTGGTGATGATGGAGACACAAACACAGTTTTGTTTAAGAGGCTAGACAGACGGAGTTTGACCATGTTCCAAAGAGTATATTGACAACACAAACTGATTTTGGGGGTGGAGACATAAGAGTAGAAAGGTAGACTCATGGGAATTGGAAGCTAGTATGACAAGAATACACAGTATAAAATTCCCAAATAATTAATAAAATGATTATATTAGGAGAAAATTGAAAATGGATACTTCAATTCAAAGAAAATATTAAATCTAAAAAAATTCAAGGCATAAAACATCCAGGAAATCTGAGGAACTATAAAAAGACCAAATCTAAGAATGAAAGGAATAGAAGAGAAGAAACCCAGGTCACAGGCACAGAAAATATTTTTAACAAATGTAGAAAAAAATTTCTCTAACCTAAAAAGAAGATGCTTATCAAGATACAAGAAGCATACTAGAGAACACCAAATAAACTGGAACAGAAATGAAATTCCCCATTGGCATGTAGTAATCAAAACACTAAATATGCAAAACAAAGAAAATAATAAAAGCTGCAAGAGAAAAACAGGCAGAGCAATTATAATAACGTAAGATTTTTCACTGGAAACTCTAAAATCCAAGAGGGGCCTAGACAAATGTCTTACATACTCTATGTATTTTTTAATGTAGGAGTCATGCCCGAAGATGGCATCAGTTCCCTTTATAGATGGTCACGAGCCACCATGTGGTTGCTGGGAATTGAACTGAGGACCTCTGGAAGAGCAGTCAGTGCTCTTAACCACTGAGTCATCTCTCCAGCCCAGTCTTAAAGTCTCTAAAAGACCACAGATGCCAGCCCAGATTATTAAGCCAGAAAAACTTTCAGTCACAATAGAGAGAGAAAATAAGTCCTTCTAAGATAAAACCAAATTTAAGCAATATCTAGCAACAAATGCAGCCATATAGAAGGTTCCAGAGAAAACTCCAACACAAAAAGTTTAATCACACTCAAGAAAACATTGGAAATAAAATAATCAAAGACCAGCAAATCAAAAGAGGAAAAAAATCACACACACAAACACAAAACAACAACAATAACAATGAAAGAGCAGGAATAAATTAACACTGCTCACTGATAACTCTACATCAGTGGTGTCAATTTCCCCAATAAAAAGACAGAGACTAACAGAATTGATGCAAATATTCAACCCTTCTGCTATATTCAAGAAACATACCTTAACATCAAGGAGAGACACACCTTTATTTCAAATCCTAACTACTCAGAGAAGATAGAGGATGTTACATACTCAAAAAAAGGAGTGGGAAATCTACCAAGAAGACTTTGTAATTCTTAACATCTGTACACCAAACACAATGGCACACAAGTTTATAAAGGAAACAGTATTACAGCTTAAATCACATATTGACCCTCACACAGTGATAATGGGAGACTTCAATACCCAGTTGTGGTGGTTTAAATGTATTTGGCTGAGGGAGTGGCACTATTAGGAGGTGTGGCCTTGTTGGAGTAGATATGGCCTTGTTGGAGGAAGTGTGTCACTGTGGAGGTGAGCTTTGAGACTTTACAACTCCCCATGAGACAGTCTGCTCCTGCTTCTTTGAATGAAGATGCAGAAAACTCTGTTTCTCCAGCACCATGCCTGCTGGATGCTGCTGTGATTCCTGCCATGATGATAATGGATTGAACCTCAGAACCTGTAAGCCAGCTCCAAATAAATGTTGTCTTTTGTAAGAGTTGCCTTGGTCATGGTGTCTCTTCACAGCAATGGAAACCCTAAGACACCTATTCTTACAAACATACAGTCATCCAAACAAAAGCTGGAGAGTGATGTAATGGAGCTAACTGATATTACATACCAAATGGAGTTAACTGATATTTACAGAAAAGAATATACCTTTTACTCAGCACCTCACAGAACTTTCACCAAAACGGACCACATACTTGGACATAAAGCAAGTCTCAACAGGAAAGAAAGGAAGAAAGAATGGAAGAAAGGAAGGAAAGAAGGAAGGAAGGAAGGAAGGAAGGAAGGAAGGAAAGAAAGAAAGAAAGAAAGAAAGAAAGAAAGAAAGAAAGAAAGAAAGAACACCCTGCATTCTATCTAACCACTATAGATTAAAGCTAGATTTTACCAACAGAAAAAGCAGAAAGCTTAAAAACTCATGAAAACTGACCAATTATCTAGTGATTGAAAAGCAAGTCAAGACAAAAAAAAAGAAAGAAAGAAATTAAAAACTCTAAAACTCAAAGAAAACGAATGCACAGTATAGCCAAATGCATGCGACACAATGAAAATGGTGCCAAGAGGAAAGTTCATAGCACTAAGTGCCTACATTAAACAACTAGAGAGATCTTTACTAACAACTTAAGAGCACATCTGAAAGCTCTAGAACAAAAGGAAGAAATCATATACAACAGAAGTAGATGGTATGAAATAATCAAAATCTAGACTGAAATTAAACACAAAAAGAAATCAATACAAAAAAATCAATTGAACAAAGTGTTGGTTCTTTCAGAAAATCAATAAGATTCACAAATCCTTATCCAAATTAACTAAAAGGCAGAAAGAGAATATACAAATTAACAAAATCAGAAATGAAGAGTACATAACAGATAAAAAAAAAGGAATTCCAGAAATCTTAAGGACATACTTTAAAAACTTGTATTTTACCAAATTAGAAAATCTAAAGGCAATGGATAGTTTTGTAGATTCCACTTAACAAAGTCAAATCAAGGTCAGATAAGCAATTTAAGCAGACCTATAGTGTCTACTGAAATAGAAGCAGTCATTAAAATCTGCCCCCCACACACACAAAAGAAGCCCAGGATTAGATAGCATTAACACAGAATTTTACAAAACTTTCAGATTTTTAATGAATAGTTAACACCAATACTCCTCAAATTTTTCCACAAAAGAAAAACAGAAGGAACATTGTACAGTTCATCTTATAAGGCCACAATTACCTTGATATTCAAACCACACAAAGACCAAAAAAAGAATGCCAGACACATTTCCCTTATTAACATAGATGCAAAAATACTGCAAACTGAATGCATCAAATAAGAAAACATCAAAAAATCATCCACTATAATGAAATAGATTTCTTCCAACAGATGCAGGATTGGTTAAACATTCATAAATCAATAAATGTAATCCACCTTATACACAAACTGAAAGACAAAAGCACATGTTCATCTCATTAGATGCAGAAAAGGATTTTGACAAAATTCAACACCCTTTGATGTTATGTCAGAGAGATTATGACTACAAAAGACATTTTTCAACATAATAAAGGCAGTTTATAGCAAGTCTATAGCTAACACCAACTTAAATGCAGAGAAATTCGAGCAATTACATTAAAATCAAGAACAAAATAAGGTTGCCCATTCTTTCCATACCTATTCAACATAGTATTTGAAATCTTAACTGGAGCAATAAGACAATTGAAGGAGATTGTAGGAGAAGCTAAGGTGGGAGGAGTAAGGAGGGGAAGAGGAAAAAGAAGATAAGGAGCAAGGTGAGGGGGAGAGAGAGATGTAGGAGGATGAAGAGCCACGCAAATATGGAGAGCAGTCCTGGATAACAATTTATATTTAGGTTAGCTAATTGTGAAATACCTCTAATTGTATTGGCATATTGTTATTGTACATTACCAAGCATATAAAGCCTTTAATTATTCTTTAAGCATTAGAGTTTCATTTATACCAGGTACCACGTGGATGGCAGGATGGTCTGGGCACAGCCCAGCCATGTGGAAACAGCAAGGAAGATTGGCAGAGCCATCTCCCACCATGGTGTCTCATGGGTGGCAGGGCCAGTGTCTCTGGCTGGCCATTCCTAGTTGTGGCATGTGCGTGGCCTCTGGCTGTTTCTAGCGGTGTGTAAGTGGCCTCTGGCCAGGGAACATGGTGGCAGAGATAAGCAGAGCCGCTGCTGCTTAGATAGTTGGCCCAAGAAAAGTCCAATTTAAATATAACAGCAACAAGAGATTAAAGGGATACAAATTGGAAAGGAGGGATTCAAAAGATCTTTATTTGCAGATAATATAATAGTATATATAAATTACCACAAAATTCCACCAGGAAAGTCCTAAAACTGATAAACACTTTCAGCAAAGTAGCTGGATACAAAATCAACACACACACAAACTCACAAACAACAAGTAGTCTTCCTACATATAAATGACAAAAAATAATGTAACAATACCTTTTACAATAGTCTCAAATAATGTTCAATGCATTGGAGTAACTATATCCAAGCAAGTGAAAGACTTATATAATAAAAAAATAATACATTGAAGAAAGAAATTGAAGAAGATATCTGAAGACTGAAGGATCTCCCATGCTTATGGATTAATGAGATTAATATAGAAAAATGGCTATCCTACCAAAACTATCTACAGATTTAATCCAATTTTCTTAAAATTCCAATACAATTCTTCACATATCTTGAGACTGGAATGAGAGGATCAATCAGGAATGGGCAGGAAAAATGGAATAAGGAAGGAAATATGGGAGAGACAGATAATATTAAGGGTCAGTTAAGGGAAGGGCTATATGGAAACCTAATATATTAGAAGTTTAATAAAATATATTCACATATGAAGGCAATCTAAACAAAGACAGCAAACATAAACCACAAAGACCGAACCACAGCTGGATATTCCTTGGCATCAAATAAAGCTTCCTGACCTGAGAATAGCTTACTTCTAATTGAATTTTAATCCAACGTGGTCCAACGGTAACCACCAAACAAACCAGACTCTTGTCAAAACTATAGGTTGTTCTCCACAAACCCATGACAAGGCCACATTGCTGAAAACACCTACACAACTCACTAACCATGAAGAAGTCAAGATGATGCCTACATAGAGCCTTACCCCTATGTGCTATCATTTTTGGCACAGGAATATACTCTCCAGGCTACTAAAGGATAAATGTAAAAGCCACCCCAAGTATAAACCCTTTGATCTACAATATTCTTCATGCAATATATGCTAATGCAATGGTGGCACAAAGCTTGTGGGAGTAATCAACCAATATCTGATTTGACTTAAGGCATATTGCATGAGATGAAACCCATACCTGACAGTACTTGGGTGACCAAGAGTGTGAGAGTAGAGAGTCCATGGACCTAGGGTAAATCCAAATACTACTGTTCAAAAATGTAGCAATAAAATTATTCCTAATGACATTATGCTATACTCATAGATCAGTACTTTGCTCAACCATCATCAGAGAAGCTTCCTTCTGTAGCAGACAGAAAACAATCACAGAGACCCACAACCAAATATCACATACAGAGAGACCTTTGAACACAGCCCTAAATGGGATATCTAGAAATATAGATTGAGAATTCTGAAGGTTATTTGAGGTGGTTTAAATGTGCTTGGCCCAGGGAAGTGCGGCCTTGTTGGAGGAAGTATGTCATTGTAGGTATGAGCTTTAAGACCCTAATCCTAGCTGCTTGGAAGCCAGTCTTCTCCTAGAGTCCTTCAGATGAACTCTCATCTTCTCCTGAAGCATGCCTGCCTAAACACTGCCACAATTCCCACCATGATGATAATGAACTGAACCTCTGAAACTGTAAGCCAGCCCAAATTAAATGCTGTCCTTGTAAGAGTTGTCTTGTTCATGGTGTCTTCACAGCTAAAACCCTAACTAAGAAAATCGGTATTATTAAAACATAGAAATAGAGCAGGAGCCAACTTCTAGTTTCTGTGGGCTACCCTTAGTGCTCCTTTATAAACTGATGATTATATTTTCTCATTAGGGACACATTATATATTGTGATTACAAGCCTTGAGAATCACATATCACTGCTTCTTTAGAAAATATAGTGAGTTTATCTCAGGGTGCTTTTTTTTTTTGTTTTCTCTTGCAGACTTTTGGAATTGAGTGTGAATTGTTTTTGCAATCAGAACAAGAAATAAGTGCTATGCTTTAAAAGTGGTGAAAGGGGATATGGTTCAAGGAAGTGAATGAAGATTAATTTTGATGTGAATAAATTTCATTTCAGGTCAAACAGCATAGCTGTGAAGAAAAATCCAGATGTTTGCCTTTCAGTTAATTCAGCTCAATACAGACATCATTTTAAACATATTTTCCCCAAATGCTGAGAACTGAGACGTGGACAGGCAAGAAATCTACTTGGTAAAAATTAACTTCCCTTTCGATGCACACACACACAAGTATTTTTCAAAGTGTTGGAATTAAGTTTACAACCTTAAGTGCTTATTAAATCACATATTCTTAAGTCTCACTGCAGCGTCCTGGGAAAACATTTTGAGATTGGTCTGGTGTGGCAAATAGGGAACCACATTCTGTTACAAGCTTGCTCCAAGCCTTCATCTACCTAAGAAGGCTAGGTGGGATGGAGGATCTTTAAGCCTGGGTTTTTGTTTTGTTTTCTATATAAATGCAGTGCTATGATTTCCTTTCAAATCCCTGGCTTGTCAAATAGTACAGCAAATGCCAAATGGAAAGTAGACACCAACAGACCCTGAGGTCACCACAGTAGAAAACTCCTCAATATATTAGAGAAGCTATTTTCACACATTTTTTGTCTCACTTCTTTAAAATGGCTATTTGAGTATTCAGTAATGTTTCTTGTGAGCATTTATAGCTTTTCTTGATTCTCTAACAAATCAATATAATTTTTCTATAGCTCTGAGAGAGAATAAAAAATTGTCATCAGTTATCAACAGAACACTCTGCCACAGTGATACTGTCTTCTCAAATATCTACAGACAGAGTTCTTCCAAATGCTCATCAGTTCCTAAACAGCCAATGATTCTCTTGGCATAAAAAGAAAAGCCTGGGCTTGCCCATTTCTTCTTACTATCATTATGCATTCTTTGAAACCCATGTGTTTGCATGTGCCCTGAAAGAAAACTAATGAATTCTATTTCCTTCACTGACAGCAATCGGAGCTGAGCACAGGCGGCAATGATGCAATTGGCATTTGATTCATCATGCCCACAGTTTCTGCACCTGTGCCACTGGCAGCATGGGTGAGACAGTACAACATAACACTTTGCTCATCCACAGTCCCCAGGGACAAGAGGGTATACACAGCAAGGAAAACAAATTCCTGATGCAAATGGTTTCCATTAACAATCAATGTGTACAGTTTAGATGAACCATTCCCTAACACCTTGCATTTTGTTATAATGTTTACACAGAATTGTATAAATAACTGTAGCATGTTGGTTCTGCAGAAGGATTCAAACTTTCAAACCTGTGGAGTTTCTTTTTTCTGGGCTATCAACAAGGTCACCAGTGGTTTAAAGGCAGATGGACTAGCACAAATTACTGAACCAGTCCTTAAAATTTAACCAGAGACACCAACCCCACATGGACTCGGTAATCTGTTCCATCTTCTTTGAAATAGTAAACAAAAAGGCTCTTCCTCCTTGCTTACTTCTGCTCCAGAAGGACAAATCTCCTGTCTGTGCCACATCTCTAGAGTCAAAACAAAAGGGCTTTGAATGACAGCAGTACCTAGTTGCTCTCCATGCCTAGTAGTTTTGCCTACTCCTCACTCTCACCCACACAGTAACACACCTGATATCACAGAGACAGAAATCCTTGTTCCTGCTGCCATAGCTAGACTGCCCTTTCCTATGTGCTTTTCCTCCACCACTCAAATGCAGTCACTGCAGTTAAGATTAGGGACAAAAGAAAAAAATCCTCTTGAGGGTTCAAGTTAGCCAAAAATTTAAAAATAAGCAGTGTCACTCCTTTCAGAAAAGAAACCAAACTAGTGATTTTGAATAAAAAATAATACAATATAAGAACTGATAACTAGTAAAAGTGGTTAACTCCAAAAGATACAAAATGAGTCTCAGGAATACCAGAATAGGAAGGATGAAGAACAGGCTCTCCCTCTAGACCTGGAGGAAGATATGAAGGACTGAGTTTGTTCCCATCACAGAAGTTGGATGGCAGCTGAATAGTAGAGAAAATCACAGAGAGGGTTCAGGATAGTGAAGAAGAACCGAACCCTGCCTGGATGGTGAATACTGCTTGATCTCTCATACACTACTGGCAACAACATGGTGAGAGCAATGCACCCCAACACAACCAATCCCCTTCCACTGCGATGCCTTGCAATACACCTACAGTGCCCTCTACTGACAAGGTTGTGCTATGCCTGCAGGCAGATGTTTACAAGATCCATTTCCCAGATTATATACAAAACATATATTCTCACAGAGCTAGATGATCAATGAAATAAGTAACTCTTCAAGTAAAAATTAAAACTGCCTTTGTTCCTATAAAATATCTACATGGAATATCACAAAATAGCAACTACATAAAACCTTTTAGAACTAATTAAAATTATATAAAACTACAGAATACCAGCTTAATATATAAAAACCAACAGGTTCCCTATAAATTTCAATGAACAACTGGAATTTGAAACTAAAACTACAACATTATTTACATTAGCACCATATATATATATATATATATATATATATATATATATATATATATCAAGTATGTATATCACTCATATAAAGAAAACTATAAAATCCCAGTTAAATAAGCCAAAGTTACCTAAATTTCAAAAATAGTTGATGTTCATGGATAGAAAGACTCAATATAGTCCAAGTGTTTCTTCTGCCCAGTTTGATCTATATATTCTACCAAAGCAAATAAAATCCCCAAGTGACCATACACAATATAGCAAATTTATTAAAAATATTATGTGAACAACAAAAATCTCAAAAGATCTAACATACAATATTGAAAAAAACAGTTGAGGACTGACACTACTATATATTAATACTGTGATTCTACAGTGACTGTGTGATGCTGGTAAAAAAAAAAAATAGACAGATCAGTGGGTCAAAATAAACAGCACACAAATAGATTCATATAGTCAACTAATCTTTGACAAAGGAGAAAATGCCTATGAAAGGATAATCATTCTAGTCAAGAACTTCTCCATGCAATAAAACTAATTTACTCCTAGATCTTACATATTTTACAAAATTTACATCTCTTATAAAGTGGACTATAGCCTTAAATATTAAATGCAACACAAATTTCTAGAAGAAAATATAATAGAAAATCCAGGTCTGGGGTTTGTAGCTAGTCTTAGCTATTTTGTGGGTTCTTCTTTGCCCCTTCTCCACCCCTTTTCCTCCACCATTTCAACCCCCTAACACTACATAAGAGAGAAAAAAAGAATAAAGAGGAAAGGAAAGAGATTCCCAAATAAAGTCAGGGTTCAGGAATGGGGACAATGTTTTCATTAGATTACTTCCTGCTGATCTGAGCAACAAGTTCCTTGGGGCAATTTGATCCTCATCATCAGTATATCTATTTTTTTCTTCTTGTTGTTCCTTCTTTGTGCATGACTACTTAACAAAACATGACCAACAACAACCCACCAACAAACAACCATGCCACTTGGGGCCCTAGCATTTATATACCTATTGAAAAGTCCCCAGATTTCCAAATGTCACACAAACAGAAACTATCTGCAGCTGACAAAATCACACCCCCGCTAGAACGCAAGGCAAATCATACTCAGCTGCTGTGGACAATCTGCAACAGCTCCATATCCCACACCTGGAACTAAAATGAAAATATATTCTTTTAATATTTTTGTGGTTTTAAAGGAAACCAAAACTGCAAAGTTGTTTCTACAGGCATTTAGCAGAAGATTTAAGATTCAACACTAAAAGCACAATCATAAAGAAATATATTGGTAAACTGAACTTTATTAAGATTAAAAGACTCTGCCAATAACACTGAAGAGAATGAAAATATACACCACAGACTAAGAAGAAGAAAAAATAGTTGCAAAATATTTATCTAACAAAGTTGTATTTGGGTGTATGTTAAGGATAATACTGATCAAGTTGACAGAATATAAGATCACCTAGGATACATGACTATGAGTTTCTATATTTAATTAACTAAGGTGGAGAGATACACCCTGAATATGGGCAATACCATGACATAGGTATTGAGCTTCATAAAAAGGAGAAATCAAGCTTAATAACATTCACCTTGCTCTCTGTTCCTCGGACTGCACATATATATGACTAGCTGCCTAGTGCTTCTGTGGCCACTCCCTCCCAGGAAGGATGGGTTATATCTTCTAACTATAAGCTTCTTCCCTTACATTACACTTCTTAGGTACTTAATCACAATAATGAGGAAAATACCTAATACAGTGTGTTTATATTTGTATGCATATAGATATAATGAGATACAGACATATATCCAAAATATGTGATAATTCTCAAACTCAAATGTAGGGGCGATTCTGATGCTAAGGTCCTATTCCCCAATTGGTTCTTGATCTTTCGGTAAAAAAAGCCATGGGCCAATTGCTGAAACTTCCGGGTCCCTGGAGGAAAAGGGAGTTACAAAGGAGGAGAGTAGAGTTTGTGGTGCTTTGGAGAGAAAAGAACTAAACAGCAATGTGAGATCTTGTGAGGAGCAGTGACACAGGCCATTCCTACTGGCATGTAGTCAGGGATGTTTAGCAGAGACTAGATGTATCATAGCAACTAAAGGTAGTGCAGGTGGAAGGAGTAGAGATAAGAAATTGATAAGGGCATGATTTTTCCATGCTGGCTATAATTGTGCCAAGAAGGCAAGTTGAAAATGAACAACTCTTGAAAATGAACAACTCTCTCTCTCTCTCTCTCTCTCTCTCTCTCTCTCTCTCTCTCTCTCTCCCTCTCTCTCTCTCTCTCTCTCTCTCTCTCTCTCTCTCTCTCTGTGTGTGTGTGTGTGTGTTTTATTCATGGATTCAAGGGAAGCTGGGTGAGGGCTGATAGTGTGGCCCATTCTTGAAAATAAGGCAGGGTAGCGAAAAGCTACATGCAACACTCAAACAATAATAAAATCATCTATTTAAAAGGTGGGCAAGGTTCTTGAACATATACATGAATATAAACAGGCAGAATATAAGAATTTAAATTAGTGTTCAACACCATATCATGAGACAGTTACAAATTGTAAACAATGGGATACTTACTAGACATGGCATCCCTACTAGATACCTACTAGAATGGCTAAAATGTAGAACACTAAACACCAAATTCTGACAAGGATATGAAGCAAAAAGGAGCTCAAATTCATCACTGTTGGGAGTCATGAAAAAAAAGAGAACATCATTTTGAAAGGCAGTTTGACACCTACATATTAAAGCTAAACACATAAACCACTTGATCCAGCAATTACATTAATTGTTCAAAACATGTCTATGAGAAACTTGCACATGTTTACGATAGCTTTCTTAATGATTTTTTAAACTTGAAAACAACCAAGATTCCTTCCAGTATGTGAATGGACAACCTACTTATAGTGCAGCTATACAATAAAAATAAATTAATTCTTAGGCCATGAAAAAGCATGGAAGAATGTCCATGCACTAGGTAATTCAGACTATAGATGATGTGGAAAAGGCAGTCTATAGAAATCGAAGAAAGGTCAGGGGTTATTCAAGGATCTAAACAAAGGATAGAAAAAATAGATAAATATCTGGTGTGCAGGTGTTTAGAAAAATGAAATTATATGATGCTATATTAGGCATATACAGTATGCATTCATCAAAATCCATTAAACTAAACCATGAATGATGGTACACATCTGTTATCCTAGAAAACTATTGGCTTCTCAGCTGAGACAGGAGGATTGCCATAAGTTGGAGGGCAGGATGGCCTACATAGTGAATACCAGGCCAGCCAGGGCTGGATACCAAGATTCTGTCAAAAAGAAAGAAAGAAAGAAATATAAAAATCAAGGAATAAACTTATATGTAAACTACAGACTAAGTTAATGATATATCATTAATCTTGTATTGATCTTAACAAAATTTCTTCACTAATTGGAAGATAATCACAGGAGAATCAAGGGAGAAAAAGAGTATATAGGGATTCTTTGTGCTGTCTCACTTTTCCTGTAAGCCTAAAAGTGTTCCATGAAACAAAGTCAATTTGTTTTTCAGGATATGGTTTTACCTCTGACTAAATACAATGCTATCTATGAATGCATTTACATTTAATTCAATGACCACTAAGAATAAATTAGATTAGATTCAAGACAATGGCCTAGACCACTGGTTCTCAACTGGTTTCCCTTCGGCAAACTTCTTTCTCTAAAATTATTTATATTATGATTCATAACAATAGCAAATTACTGTTATGAAGTAGCAACAAAATCTAGCCCACCCCCAGAACTGTGGGGAGCTAGAAATCATAGTTTGATAAATAAATGAGATAAAAGTATATAGAAAAAACACAAGAAGAAGACAAGAGGTGGGATATTGTTCCTCACAAGATGAGGAACTGTATTAAAGGATTGCACCATTAAGAAGGTTGATAACCATTGGGCTATACTGACACATTTAATGATGAATATATTACTTTCTCTTTAAATCTATAGTCTCTTATAGTAAATTAGACATATATAAAAATATCCATAATATGATGTAGGATGGTATATAACAGCTTTATGTTGCTACAATCAAATACCTGAGAGAACATTATAAATAAAAGATGCCTTTGTTCTGGTAAGAATCTCATGGAAAATATTAGATGGCAATGGCAAGAAGATATGTTGGAGCACCTAGTCACACCTTGAACAGTAGGGAAGAGAAAGAGGACACTTGCTGGTTTTATAAATAATACTTTAAGGAGCTCAAAAGGGTTCATATATTAAATGTCTCATTCCTCAGTGACATGAGTATTTTCTAGTAGGTTCTACCACCCAAAGATTTTGCGACCTCCCAACACCCCCCTAAGAATCATACATGTTATCAAATTAACCCTTGGGGAACATAAATCATATTCAAATTGTAGTAGGTATGATAAAGAGACAATTAGCAGAATTCAAACACAGAGTAAACTGTTTCCAGATGAAAGAGCAGAATATAGCTGCAAGAGAATCTGAAGTGACTTTGAATCCTCAGAGAAGCTGGAAAATATATGAGAAACATTCACAGATAAGATATATCAGACAATGTGTTTATCTCATCAAACATGAACCTATATAACCAATATATAGGTTGTAATTAACACTAACGAATATTTTTACTAAATAGAATGTGAGTAGAACACTAATTATGAAATCTATTATGGATTCAGTAATTCAAAGACTTTGGTACAAATTAGTAAATAGTTTGCAAAAATTTGTAACAGATCCTTGATAACAGCAGATGTAGTCCGAATCAAAGAACACACACACACACACCTAGAATTCTTTCAACTAATCATTTAAAACCTGAGAGGATATACTGTTTACCATCCTATTTCTCTACCTTCTAGAATTTTACCATACACAGCTCCTACCAAGCAATGACTCATACATTGTAAAGATGATATATGGAAAAAGAATCCAATCATTGTCAGGTTACAATTTAAGGACACTTTCTTTTTTTTTTTTTTTTTACCAGAGCAATTGCGAGGTTTATTAGGGTGTGACAGCTAGCTGCCGGTCAATTCGTATGCCCACGCAGGAGCTGAATTGACCCCGACAGCCAGTTTGAGAAGGGTTTTTAAGGGGAAAAAACCACAAACCAAGGAATGGGGAGGGGAATGAGGGGTTGTTGAGGTGGCATAACATAAAAATAGTGGAACATTCTAAAGGAACCCAACCTACGTGAGTCAGGATCAGGTGAAAACTCTCTGTTCTCAAGAATGTGGTCCTGCCCTGTTACTTCGGCCTTGCCCTGTCACTATGATTCTCAGCTTGGTTCCCAGCTTGGTTCCACCTAGTTCACTTGCATTCTTTCCTTTCTCTTTGCAGATAGGCCAGTTCCAGTAATGGTGACTGGTCTTTCCACATTCCTAACTTGATTCATGGCTCAGTTTCTCCATGTCTTTATAAAGAAAGCCTAAAGAATATTTTATATGTCTAAAAAGAATTCTATATACCCAGCATCTATAATTTTTCACTCTACAATACAAATGTAATTGAACATGGAGGCCAAGTTCCAGACCCAGCAAGCAGCAGAACTTGGCAGTTTTGGCCATAGTCCTGTGTTTCTGGCTTTAGACTCAAGGATACAGAAGGGATTGTGGAATCTCTCTCCACAGCTAAGGAAAGCCTCAGAGGGAGGCTAGCCATGTGTCGGGGGTGTCAATTCATGGAAGCCCAGAGAGGCCATTTCTTGAAGCTATGAAGGTGAACCCTGGATTGTGTTGGAGATACCAAGATGTTGGAGATGTCCAAGTCATGGGATATCACTGGATGTGGAACCATTAAGGACACTTTCGAATCATCATTTGTTCACAAGAGTGACCAAAACTGTGAGGGGCTAAAAATCATAGTCTGAGAAATGAGTGGGATAAAACTATGTAGAAAAACCACACCAGACAGTGGTGGTGCATGCCTTTAATCCCAGCACTTGGGAGGCAGAGGCAGGCAGATTTCTGAGTTCGAGGCCAGCCTGGTCTGCAGAGTGAGTTCCAGGACAGCCAGGACTATACAGAGAAACCCTGTCTCGACAAACATCTGCCTATATCAATCTATATTATCATGTGCTTGTCAGATAGTCTCTAATACTAAAAGACTAAAAGAATATAGCCAGTATAACCAGGATGATACCTTCTGTTCTAAAGGTATCCAAGAAAAAGTAGGTATATCTACAAGATTATCTGGCAGTTTGAAAAAAGGGTCACCATATTTTAAATAGAGAATTATGAATAATTTCTAATGCCTGTTTTAATAAACATATGAAAACACAACATGTTGAGGGAAATATTTAAAAAGTGGCACCATCCCGCGCTATACCCTGCTACTCTCTGCCAGAGGTCTTGCCACCTCTAGGCTAGCCTCATGCTGTGACCGATCCCACCCATCCTCCCCTGTGGTCAGTGGTCCCAAATCCCCTTAATCCAGTAAATAAAAACTCTAGAAACTTATAATTAATCGTTCAGATTTACATATCAATAAATTCTCAATTCACAAGATGCCACACAATAATTTCAGAGCCGATAGATAAGAATATAAATTACCCCCCTAGATAAGACAAATAGTCCTGTAATTATCCATCTCTTATATAATATTCATAACTACCAGTGGCTATTTAAAGCCACACAAAATCTGGATTGTCCTATTCTTCCTCTATCTTCCTTCTTTCTCCTCTCTCTCCTCTCTTCCTTTTCCCCCAAACTTTTCTGCTCCACCTTCCCTTCCACTGTCCAATCACTGGCTCTAGCCTTTATTTTACAAGTTAAGATGGGGAGAAGGTTCACAAGAAGTCACCTCTGTAAGTGATTCACTCCTAGTCCGCATCAAACTACAAGCAACACCAGGGCTGTCCATAATAACAATATAGTTCTTTACAAAGCTTTCTTTTTATTAATTGTATTTATTTTTATTTCATCATCATAAATTAATTATGTTTCGAAGTATTTTGTCTACATGGATGTCTGTGTACCACATGTGTGCCTGGTGCCCACGGAGCTCAGAAGAAGGCATTGGATCCCCTAGACTTATAGTTTCAAATAGTTTTGAATTACCATGTTTATGCTGGGAATTGAACCTTTGTCCTCTGGAGGAGAAGCCAGTGCTCTTAACCATTGAGTCATCCTTCCAGCCTCTACTTCTTCTTTCTGAAGGAGTTTTCTTAGAATAAGAACCCCTTTCATAATAGATTCAGTAGAGGTAAGCTTTACAACTGTGAATCCTGTTTCTTACTTATAATATCTTTTAACTCAATTACAAATATAGGATCAGAGAAAATTCTGGCAGTTAAAACTTTTTAAAGGAAAGAGAATATAGTTTCTCTAAGGAAAAAAATCATACAGAACCAACATAAGAAATTATATGAATAAGGGGCAATGCACAGATAATTGTTTAAAAATCTTAATTGTTTTGTCAAGCATAGAGAGATGAATTAAAGACAAGCAATCAAAGGTAGTGATTATAAACCACTTATCCAGTTGGCATCATGCTAACAATGGGATCCCTAGCCATCATGTAGCACTGAAATTATTTTGACATTTTTATAAACAATGTGTGAAAGAACGACATTTTTAGATCTAAAGAATACATTAAGCTACTGCAAGTACTGAACTGTCAAACTGGTTGGGGAAAAACTGCCTGAAAGTGTCATATGATTGAAGGAGTGAGATGCAGATAAGAGGCAGGTGGGCTTTAAGGTAAGGCTTCTAGACAAAAATTACTGCAAAGGATCAACTGTTTGATAATGGTTGACTTTCAAATCTCTATATACATTCCCATCTTCTGTTCATGAAGACCTGGCTTGCAAAGCAATCTCCCAATTACATATTTCCAACTGTATGGCTCATATACACATCAAACTCATGATATCTTCATCTGAATTAATCTCCCCATACACACATTTTAATTTTGACTTTTATAATCTCTAATGTTTTGGTTAACAATGTCACTTGTTCAAGATAGCCACACAAGAGTCGATATATTCTATTTGTAACAAAGGCCACCAGCTGTTTACCATAGAATTCATCAGAACAATATCTTTGAAGTGAAAAAAATAATTCTCCCATTTAAAATCACCAAAAGCTCTGACATACTAGATCTCTCACTTATCTCTCTAAACTCATGATATGGCCTTTCAATCTATGTTATTCACACTCATAAAATGCAAGAATCATTTTTTTTTAGAAACACTGAACTATTGCTCTATACAACATTACCTTCTGAAGCCAATTTCATTCTGCCAGAGCTATATTTTCCTCTTTAAAGGGATACAATAACTTTTGGAATTGTATATATTCCTATCTGTGTTAAAAGGAGACAGACTTGTTATTAAGGTGTATTTACTGAAGCACTGTGTGCATTGGTAAACAGTTGGTAACAAATCAAATGCACAGCCACAAGACAAAGCATAAATGAATTATGATATACTCATATAAACTCTAAGGCAATAAAGTAAATGGTACGAGTGTGAATAAATCTAAAATACCTTCTGATGAAGGGAACTATCAAAGAATTTACACCACATCACTGAAATGCACAAAATAATATTTACTATGGAATTAAACTGTGCTTGGGATAATATCTCTAACAAATAAGGCAAGTAAATGATGTCAGGACAGTGGATATAGGCAGCTTCAAACATGTGTTTAATATTTCAGTTCTAAGAAAGTATCTAAAGCAATTGTTGCAACATAAAAGAGAACATGCAACACAACAGGATGGTGTTCTACAGGAATGTTTCTCTAAATATTTTAAATACTTAAAATGTATTCCAAAAATACATTTCTAACCTTGGTATGCTTGTATGTGCCTACAATTCCAGTACTGGGAAGTACAGGCAAGAGCAGTTAGTTCTATAGCAGAGCAAAATACCAAAAACAAGAAACTGTGAGTATTCACCTCTAAATGGAACATCTGTATTACCCCTACCTTCAAGCTTCATGAAACAACTTGTAAGATGAGGCAGAAAGATTGTAAGAGTCGGGAGACTGGAAAGAATACTATGAGATGCTGTCTTCAGAACATGACATGGGTATTACACTCATGAATTATAGCGACTAAGTTTACCTGCACAAGACCAGCACAAGATAAAACCATCCAAAGTTCCAGCATAGGTGAAGTAGCTTCTCTGCAGACCCAACTTCTAACTGAGAAGCTATTGGAAGCTGATAGTTGCTAGGGAAGTTGCTAAACTCCTCTCTCCTCCCCCTCCCTCTCCCCCTCCCCCTCCTTCTCCTTCTCCTTCTTCTTTGACAGTGCAACAACTATTGGGAGGTTTTCCATGTTCCAGTGGATGGCCCTGTACACATATGGTAAAGAAAGGAAGTGGAGAAGAGAGGGGATGGAAAGGGGACATAGAGGGCATACTGGATATTATTATGTCAACTTGATATAAGCTAGAGTCATTTTGAAAGAGGGAACTTTAATTGAGAAAAAAATACTTCAATAGTATTATCCTGTAAGTAAGTTTATGGGGCATTTTCTTGTTTGATAATTGATGTAGAAGACCCCAAATCATTGTGGGAAGTACCTTCTTTAGGCAGGTAGTCCTGGATAGTATAAGAAAGCAGCCTGAGCAAGCCAGAGAGAGCAAGCCAGTAAGAAGTACTCCTCCATGGCCTCTGCAGCCTTTAAGATTCCTTTGAGTTCCTACCCTGAATTTCAGAGATGATAGACTATATAAGCTATAAGATAAACCCTTTCTTCCTCACATTGCTTTTACTCATGGAGTTCTATCACAGCAATAGAAAACTAGTTAAGACATGACGGTATATGAGGGGAGTTGGAGGGGGAAAACAAAGTGTATGTGATCACATCTCACTATATATATGTGTGGGAAAATCTGCGGTGGAGTCACAGGTGGATTGCGAGTCCCACAAACAGGAGAAAGGTCCAGAGTTCCAAAAGCTGGAAGCTTCAGTGGCGGCAGGCCCCAATAATACGAGAAAGTCCGTGAATTCCAAGAGTTTTATTGCCATGGTGTGGTAGTTGGATCTGGATGTGCGCCCCCCAATCTAAGCCATGGTGGGCCTGCCTTAAATAGGGAGGGGGAAGAGGAGGGACTGAGAAGGAATAACTTAATTTAACTCATGAATATGCAAATCTCTCGAGGCTGAAGCCTGTAGTCACGCCCTCTCTAGCCAAACGTGACTGCAAGGTGCAGATCAAATGGAGATCATGCCAAATGTCGGGAGCCTGGATTCTGGGAGTGCAGCGGAACATATGCCCATCCCTCACAGGCAATGGACACATGTTGGATCTCCAGGCTATTTCCAGCCAGCGCTTCGACCAAAACCAGCCATCCTATCACGGTCCTACATATATGTACATATATGAAATTATCAAAACAAACAATAAGATAAAAAGAAGTATGGTGAAGGACCCAACATGAATGACATTAGCTGAAATACCTAAAAAGGGGAGATAGAACTTATAGAGACCATCTCCAGTAGATAAGCATAGCCCCCAGTTGAGACATGGGGCCATACGCCCATCTCAAAATTTTTAACCCAGAATTGTTCCTATCTAAAGGAAATGCAGAGACAAAACTGGAGCAGAGACTGAAGGAAAGGCCATCCAAAGACCACCCTACCTAGGGATCCATCCCACCCACAGAAACCAAACCCCAACACTATTGCTGATTCCAAGAAGAACTTGCTGACAGGAGCCTGGTATAGCTGTACCCTGAGAGGCTCTGCCAGAGCCTAAGATAAATGCAGATACAGTCAACCATTGGACTGAGCCCGGGGACCCCAATGGAAGAGTTAAGGGAAGGACTCAAGGAGTTGAAGAGGATTGTAACCTCATAGAAAGAACAACAATATCAACTAACAGAACCCCCAAAGCTTCCAGGAACTAAACCACCAACCAAAGAGTACACATGGCTCCAGCTACATATGTAGCAGAGGATGGCCTTGTCTTGCATCAATGGGAGGGAGGGCCCTTGGTCCTGTGGAGGCTTGATACCCAGTGTAAGGGGACACTAGAGCAGTGAGGCAGGAATGGGGAGCACTCTCATAGAGGCAAAGGGGAGGAGAGGTGTGGAGTTTGTGGAGGGGAAACGTGGAAGGGGGGGAAACATTTCAGATGTAAATAAATAAAATAACCTATTAAAAAAAGAAGTATAGTAAATAGGAAGCCAGCCTTGGCTACACAGCATAAAAACATATATGAAGTGGAAACTTCCAGTTTCTTTGGAAAGTTAGTTATGTCAAATGATGGTTTGCTGGGGCACACAGGTGAAAGGATGTCTTCCTAAAGCAGACACGTGAAAGACTGTTTTCCTGAAGCAGACACAGGTGAAAGGATGTTTTCATATAGCAAACACATGAAAGGATGCTTAATGAAGGAGTATAAATATGACCCCACAGACACCGGGCAACAGCACTGAGCATTGGTTTGGTTTACTCTGCCTGGTTATTCTTTGCTAACAACAGGCATGTATTGGTTCACCTTACATAGAACTGGTTGAGCTCAACTCACTGCTCGTGAGGTTCTTGCAGCAACTTGCTCCTTAGGCAGCCTCACCTCAGGCTGGTTGGCTAACCTGGTGATTTCATCAGGATTGAACTACAGCTGACTGCTGTCTGCCTGCCAAAAGGACTGGACTGTAGCTGTGGTTCATGCCTGGTGTCTGCCTGCCTAGAGGACAGGTCTGCAGCTTCTGGGTTGTATTTGGTGTTTGTTACAAGACTGAACTGCTGCCAAAGATTGAGCTCTCCCCCAAAGAACTATTGCTGGACAGGTCCACTTCCCTAATATCTTAATAACTTTTCTCTTCCACTACCTCTGCTGGGTGGTGGTTTAGAAGAGAGATTGAACCCTTATTAAAAGTAAGTTGCAATAATTTAAGGTTGAACCCTTATTAAAAATAAGTTGCAATAATTTATGCCTACATATATATGTGCATTCTGTACTATATACAATGTATTTTTTGTCTGTCCCTCATTCAGCACATTAAAACTGGCTTTATTACTAAATGGTCTATGGCCAGAAGAATCATGAAGAATTGGTCTCTAGATTGCAGAAAAGGTATAATCTAAGGAAGATTAACATAAAGCAAGTAAAATAGTGCTACATATTGTTGGAACAATGAAGAAGTTTTGTAAGTGCTCTTAGGTCTATAAATTTCTATGACCTGTAGCAAAATGACTTTGCAATGGATATTGAAAGCACAGAAAAAAAAGAAAAGCAGGAAAGAGACTGAGTCAATTGATTAGACTTTGGTCATGCTTTTTGAGGAACTGTTTAGTTTTCAGGGCATATCGAATGGTTAATTTCCTTATCAGTGTGGCAGGTGATGTGGGGATATCCTATTTCTTTATTGATTCTCTTTTCAACTTGAGTCTTATTTTGTGTTGTGCTCATGTTTTTTGTTTGAGTTTTGGATTTATTTTGTTTTGTTTAGTGAGACTGGGTTTTACTTTGTAGCCCAGGCTGACATCAAACCTGTTCTTTTCAAGTGTTGCACAATAGGAAATATATTGAGCCATACGGTTTGCCTATAAAATCACTAACATTTAATTTCTACTTAAATAGCAGCTAAGGTGTTGCTAAGATGCTGAAGGGCAATTTTTCATAAGATTAAATCTGGCTTTCCATCTGTAAATCAAATAATTTCAAAAGGTCTAAGTAAGGTTAATAAAAACCACTCAAGTAGAAATTTTATATTTTACTGCCAAAGACATATGACATATCATTATATGTTTGTATACACACACACACACATATGAGAGAGAAAAGGAGATTAATTGATTTTAGGGGCTAACTGGCAAGTTTATGCTAACCAATGCTAATCAGGTTGTTTCTGATTACTAAGGGTAAAGAGTCACAATAAACAAGTATCTCACTGCAGACTTTACTTAACATGCATATCTTGATTAGCATGGTGATTTGATTATATCAATCACTAATGTTATGAAACTCTATCATAAATTAGAAATATACTGGGATTCTGAGTGATTATTGTATAGAGGTCAACACTAGCTTAATTATAATCTTACCATGGCTTTAAATCATAGCTTAATTAGGGTGGAAAGGAGATTTGCAGAGAATTGTACAAAGAAATAAATCTAACTTTATTAAGTGAGACAAGGTACAGAAATATTCCATGGTACAAACAGATGGAAAAGTGGTAAACCTTCTAACCATTGATTAAAAGCAGTATCTACTGTAAATTTCAATTTTCTTAAATATCATTAACCTTGAAATTAACTGGTAACCTAAATATTATATTTGTTCTGATTCATAGAATTCTGTTAGGAACATTGGTGTGCCACAATCATATTTGTAATTATTTATTAACCTCTACACTTCCTATAATGTGCAATACAAAAATTCTATGGAGTTGCAAAATAGGTTGCTCAGTAAATATCACTGACTGTTTATCTCTAAACTATCAATCTACTACTCCTCCCAGAATGCCAAAGCAAAGGGGTGCTGACAACCAAAACAAGTGTGAATGTTAGAATGGCTCATTTACTGGAACTCATAGTTGATATTAGAAAGTTTAAACTCATCTTGTGGTTGTATTCAGAAAATATATATGAAGCATATGTATTCTCTTAGTAACTAGATATTCACAGCAGTGCAAATTTTTCCCTCTCCCACATACAATCAGTTGTCATATTTTATAAATTCTGCTTCATATCATGCTTATCATCTTATTTTTTCCTTTCCCTTCAGGATGCCAGTGAATTAGTTCTAAATTCTCATATTTAGTCAAATTAGCACACATACATATACATATATGCTTTGTTCACTATAGCATTGTTTTTAAACATATCATTGCTTTAAAAATATCAGTAGTGACTGATAAGGATTCAGATAGCTATGTAATCATTAATAAGGAACAAACTAATACATTTTTTGGTTCAATAATGGAATTTAAAGAGGCTATTAAAACATTTAACACATGGCTGGAGAGATGGCTCCATGGTTAAGAGCAGTGAGTGGTTGCTTTCAGAGGACATGGATTAGATTCCAAGCATCCACACTGCAGCTCACACCATCTGTATCTCCAATCCTGAGGATCTGATGCCCTCTTATGGCCTCTGTAGGTACTGCATGAATGTAATGTGTAGACATACACATTCAGGGAAAATGCCCATATGAATAAATTAAAATTGAAGTACAACAAAATTTGACCTGTTTATGAGTCTTTGTTTCCCACTGCAGGTCTCATATTGCATGAAATTTACATTAAGTATATCTGAGCTCTTTCTCTTGTTAATCTGACTTGTATTATAGGAACTTTAGCCATAAATCTAGGTCAGGTGGTACAAACTTTTCACCACTACAAAACACACTACAGACATATTTTCTGCTTTCTTTACTTACTATATGAGAAGTCTATTAATATCAGTATATATAATATTTCTGATTTCTTTTTAGTGGTAGTGTTAAATAAATGAACTTCCATTAAATTCTCTCTATAGACATAATTTCATACAATGACTGATTGTGATCCAAAGTTCTCTTAGAAAACACAGCATCGGTATTAAAGGAATAATGAGGTTGGAATTTTTCCAAGGGAACACCATTTGAATTAAAGCCCTGCATTATGTCACTTCCAAGATCACTCACAATAATGGCCTGGGATGGAGAAGAAATCATTCACCTTATTAAAGGAATCACCATTGTAAGGCTGAGATGAATATGTCTCTCAGAAAGGTAAGTTATTTGGAGCACCCTCTCCGCAGAATCATGCTAAAGATATACAAGAATTTTTCCTTCTATATGCTTTCTATGCTCTGTGAGTGATTGGCACACCCCTTTTCTACTGTACCCCATCAATCCAGTTTTCATTAGAAAAGCTAACATGTAACTTCAATAAGACAGTAATGTTCCATTCTCACAGTTTTCCTGTATAACTATGCTAAGACTTATGATCTCCACTCATGTCATCTTAATTTCCTGGGAAAGGGGATAAATCAGTGGTGGATGTTGTTGCCCCCAAACTTTACCCACAGAAAACTTTTTAGTGATACACCCTTGATAAAACAATCACACCTAAAGGACCTGTATGTGCCAAGATATATTTATATTATATTTCATGCAGATGAGAAAGTGAGAGCTTTGAATGAATATATTGAACAAGGAAAGCATATTTGATTTGCTTGTGAGGTGACTCATGTGCTCAAGTAACATAGTTCTACTAACAAATTTCAGGAAGGAAGGAAAGAAAAAGAAGGAAGCTAATACTTGAAAACTGCACCTGTAATGTCAAATAAACAATGTATAAATACTACCCCAAAGCACTAAGCATTTCTGAACCATGAGGTTCAGTTTCTGGCTTAGTTGGGTTTGTTTTGGGAGCATTCACAACCTCCTTTTGAGGAAAAATGATATCATGAGATAGAAACATTAATTTCACAGTTGATAAAACTTGGCAAATGATGGCAATATTCAGAAGGCCTTCCAGAGCCAGAGGGTTGGCAGGAATTTGAGAGCACCTTTGCTTTGTTGTAATCCCTTTTCCAATGCTTTCCATTCCCATTGCACTGGCCACTGTTTTTTGTTTTATTAACCACTTTGTGTCAGTGACCCTTGGTCGACCTCAGCAACAGGACAAGCAGCCTGTTCCTTCATAAATGAATCATGGGTAAAAAGCAACCAAGGCTGGGACTGGGAGCAAAATAAAGCTGATAATTTAAGAAGTTTCCTTCCTTCAGTAAGGTTCTTTGAAATGACATGACCCTGTAAGGTCAACTTTCAAAGGTCTCCTCTCCATTCTCCCAGCATGGTCTTTACCATATACTTCAGTTTCTACTTCTCTGTAACCCTATGGAGTTAATAACCACAAACAATACATTGATACTACATTGAATTGCTGGATAAGATATATTTGAAGGATTTGCCTCCTACATGGTAGCAATAGATTGGAGGAAATTTGCAACCATCATCTCAACCTTTGAAAAACAAAACTCAATTAGAAAAGGAAATTCTCAAACTCATTTGGAATAACAAAAACTTCAGGATAGTGAAAACTATTCTCAACAATAAAAGAACTTCTGGAGGAATCACCATCTCTGAACTCAAGCTGCACTACAGAGCAATAGTGATTAAAAACTGCATGGTATTGGTACAGAGACAGGCAGGAAGATCAATGGAATAGAATTGAAGACCCAGAAATGAACCCACACTCCTATGGTCACTTGATCTTTGACAAAGGAGCTAAAACTGTCCAGTGGAAAAAGGACAGCATTTTCAACAAATGGTGCTGGTTCAACTGGAGGACAACATGTAGAAGAATGAAAATTGATCCATTCTTATCTCCTTGTACAAAGCTCAAGTCTAAGTGGATAAATAATCTCCACATAAAACCAGATACACTGAAACTAATAGAAGAGAAGGTGGGAAAGAGCCTCGAATACTTGGGCACAGGGGAAAAGTTCCTGAACAGAACACCAATGGCATATGCTCTAAGATCAAGAACTGACAAATGGGACCTCATAAAATTGCAAAGTTTCTGTAAGGCAAAGGACACTGTCAATAGGACAAAACGACAACCAACAAATTGGGAAAAGATCTTTACCAATCCTTCATCTGATAGAGGGCTAATATCCAATATATACAAAGAACTCAAGAAATTAGACTCCAGACAACCAAATAACCCTATTAAAAAATGGGGTATAGAGCTTAACAAAGAATTTTCAACCGAAGAAACTCGAATGGCCGAGAAGCACCTAAAGTAATGTTCAGTATCCTTAGTCGTCAGGGAAATGCAAATCAAAACAACCCTGAGATTCCATCTCACACCAGTCAGAATGGCTAAGATTAAAACTCAGGTGATAGTAGATGCTGGCGAGGGTGTGGAGAAAGAGGAACACTCCTCCATTGTTGGTGGGACTGCAAGATGGTACAATCACTTTGTAAATCAGTGTGGCGGTTCCTCAGAAAATTGGAGCATTACCTGAGGATCCAGCTATACCACTCCTGGGCATATACCCAGAAGATGCTCCAGCATATAACAAGGACATATGCTCAACTATGTTCATAGCAGCCTTATTTATAATAGCCAGAAGCTGGGAAGATCCTAGATGTCCTTCAACAGAGGAATGGATACAGAAAAAGTGGTACATTTATACAATGGAATATTATTACTCAGCTATTAAAAACAATGAATTTGAGAAATTCTTAGGTAAATGGATGGAACTAGAAAATATCAACCAAGTGAGGTAACGCAATCACAAAAGAACACACATAGTATTCACTCACTGATTACTGGATATTGCCCAGAACCTTGAAATACCCAAGATTCAACTCACAGGCCACATGAAGCTCATGAAAAAGGAAGACCAAGTTTGAGTGCTTTGGTCCTTCTTAGAAGGAGTAACAAAAATACTCAAGGGAATAAATATGGAGACAAAGTGAGGGACAGAAACTGAAGGAGGGGCCATCTGGAGACCATTCCACCTGGGTATCCATCCCATGTGCAGTCACCAAAGGGAGATGCTGATGTGGATGTCAGGAAGTTCTTGCTGACAAGAGCCTGATATACATGTCTCCTTAGAGGTCTGTGTGAGTCTGACATATTCAGAGGGAGATGCTCACAGTGAACCATTGAACTGATCATGGGGTTCCCAATGAAGGAGTTAGAGTGAAGACTTTAGGAGCTGAAAGGGTTTGTGGTCCCCTGAGGAGAGCAACAATACCAAACAACCAGAGCTCCCAGGGTCTAAGCCTGGGAGCACTTAGAGAGGGATCCATGGCTCCAGCTGTATATGTAAGGGAGGATGGCCCTGCCAGGCATAGGTGGGAGAAGAGATCCTTGGTCTCATGAAGGCTGGACGTCCCTGTGGGTAGGAATTTGAGAGTGGGGAGGTGGGAGTGGGGGAGGTAGGTAGGAGCACATCCGCAGAGAAACAGGAGGAGGGGTGATGGGATAGGGGGTTCCTGGATGGGGGGGGAATGGGGTTAGGGAATAACATATGAAATGTAAATAAAACATCCAATAAAAAAATAAAAATGAAAAAATAAAAAATATTTTAAAAGAATTTTAAATTTATCTTCCACATAACCCAAACAAAAGAGTTCTTTAAGGCTTTTAAATACGATGTAATTGATTGGAATACAGAAGTACAGTTTATAAAACACACTCTAAGGACAGCACAAGGTAAAATACTGAGTTCAAGACTGGAGATGTGATCGGTTGATAAGTTACCAGCCTAGCATTCATGAAGCCCTGGATTCAATCCCTAACACTGCATAATGGTGGCACATGCCAGTAATCCCAGAACTCTGAGTTTGGAAGCAGGAGGATCTGAAGATCAAGATCATCTTTGACTAGGTAGCAAGTTTGAAGTCAGTCTGGGCTAATAACCTTGTCTCAAATCATATCAAAGTATAATAAAGAAAATTTAATTACAAAAAAAGAAAAACAAAACTCAATAGAAACTGGCTAGATTTAACTAATAAATCTCCCCTTATTTCTAGTATTCACAAATATTATGATAATTTTTCCATATATGTTTAAATTTAGTGACAAGTAGGAGATAGATGAAACTATATTAGCCAAATACATTTTCATAAAAACGAAGATGTCTAGGAAATCATGTCTCTAATGTTTTAACAGAAAGGTAAAAACCTGGTTAAAAAATTCAATGCTACAAACTTTAAATTGAAAACAGAATTCTAAAACAAAACAATATAATATATACTATAGCATACTTTCCACTTAAGGTTCCTGAAATCTTCAGGACCTAAATTGTGACTTATAAACATCACAGAAATTGTTACTTTTCTAATATCTGACCAAAAATACACCAGCTCAAAACCAGTGAGGAAAGATGAATAGTCGCTTCATACTGATAAGGAAGCGATCCATCAAGAAGGTATTATGACTCAAGGTATATATGTCCCAAATGTGGATGTAAATGATAAAGCAAACCCTGCTCTCATGCTTCACAGTCTACAAAAGGTTTTTACTTCATTCAAATTCACTCACCTGAGAAAACTGGGACCTCAGTTTCCACCTACAACATTGTTTAATGGCAGATAAGGTTATAGACTTTCTCTGAGTTGAACTTATGAGGAGGCAATATAGCCAACTATATTTAAGGGTAACAACATTTTCAATTCAGTACCATAATCACTTTAATCTGCTTGTATTTTTCACAGGTTGACTTGGGTGCTTGAAAGTGGTGAGGTAGGAAGTGGGGACAGACCTACCACATAGTGCCAGTGAGCCTCAAGGAGTCTAATCTGAGCTTCCATTTATTTTCCTATGAAAACTGAGGATATAAATGTATAGAGCTGCAAGGGGATAGTTAAGTTTTAATGTCTAGAAATCATTCAGAACAACCTGTGAAGCTCAGTAGAAATCAACTATTTGTTATTGCTTTTGTTTTAATTGAATCACTTCTGTCAAAAACATAATTTATTGAGATAGATTTGACATCATTATGAGTTCCACTGTGGTATAAAATTCACAAAACGTCTCTAAATTATGCAAGCTGACAATAAAAAACATTTACAAGTGGAGCAAGGGCAAGTTCTTTTCTGGACCAAGAAATTACCTAAGAAAATTAGCTGTTTAACCTTTTGGGTAAGTGAAACTCAATATAGTTATATTACAAGTAACTAAAGCCATATAATAAGAGGTTTGTAATCACCAAATTGGAAGGTATTATTACAAAAGTATAGGCTGTTCTGATTAGCCTTGAGGCAAAGAACTTAAAGTAGCTTAACTGCTTGTGACTGTTTTTCTAGTTTTCTATTGATAAGCATAATGATAAAAGAGAGAAAATTTGATTTACTCAGGCAAAGAGAACAGATGTTACATGTTGTAAATCTTGCTAAAAGCCTATGAGATAAGAGAATGCATTTACATGGTTGTCTAACTATTTCCAATTTAATTTATGTGGTACAAGTAGAAACATTAGAAAAGTTTTGCTTTTCCCTGTCCAGTGCTGATTAAATCAATCTGAAGAATCTCCCATTAAATGAATCACCCTGAAGACAGTGTTCTTTATGGCCTCCAATGACACTGTGACATGAAGAAAACTGGTCATCATAGATTTCAGATAAGAACCAGGGAAGAAACCAAGAAAACAGAAGGTTATATAAAATAAATGATAATAAAAATAATTTATAGATTAGACATGTATATTTTAGGGTTAAAATTCTTAACTAACAGCTCTCAAGAGTAAAGAAGAAACTTTCCAGCCCAGTAAAAAGTGATTTGCTCTATACAGTCTGAAAGGGGAGAGTTGGAAATAGGCAAAATATAATAGACCTGGAAAACATTTAAGAGAATGAGTTGGTTTTATTAGAATGTGAGCTTCATAAAGAACTCTGCAGTTCCTCAAATTGTCAATCTCTAAATTTCTCCTCCAAGATGTGAGTATAATCTGCAGGTTTCATAGTCATATAAAAGAATTAAAAGCACTTAATCTTCAATCCTTCCATTTAATCTCAGACACAAGGAATACTCACAACATTAAACACCCAAACAAGATGAGGACAGTGGCTGCAATATAACAATAGTTATTTTATTTATACCAGAAGTTTGATATTGAAATTTTATTCTGAAATCCTATACGCCTTTTGGAAACCTAAGTTTGTAAGTAATGTTGCTTCAGGACTTAGTATAAGAAATTAAAATATTAAAGATCAATTTTATTATTAAATACTAATATGATAATATTAATACTAATTAAGATCTATTAAGTATTCTACAGGGTAAAATGCCTCACACAAATCATCTATCCATTTCTTCACAAAATTCCCAGGAGGTGTACATTATTATTTCTGTTTCACATATGAAAATACTTTAGGGTTGTGGCAATTAAGAACCTGAAAATTGGAGCCTTCCCAGCACCTCACAAGTCCATTCAAAGATCTTTGTTCTTCCTTCAACAAATACTTTCGAATGCCTATAAGACATTGAAATAGACAAATAGAAGTGTAGGAACCAAAACAACCCTGAGATTCTACCTCACACCACTCAGAATGGCTGAGATCAAAAACTCAGGTGACAGCAGATGCTGCCGAGGATATGGAGAAAGGAACACTCCTCCATTGTTGGTTGGGATTGCAAGCTCGTACAACCACTCTGGAAAGCAGTCTGGTGGTTCCTCAGAAAATTGGACACAGTACTACCTGAGGACCCACTTATACCACTCCTGGGCATATACCCAGAAGATGCTCCAACATATAACAAGGACACATGCTCCACTATGTTCACAGAAGCCTTATTTATAATAGCCAGAAACTGGAAAGAACACAGATGTCCCTCAACAGAGGAATAAATACAGAAAATGTGGTACATTTACACAATGGAATATTACTCAGCTATTAAAAACGATGACTTCATAAAATTCACAGGCAACTGGGTGGAACTAGAAAATACCATCCTGAATGAGGTAGCCCAGTCACAAAAGAACACACATGGTATGCACTCACTGATAGTTGGATATTAGCCCAAAAGCTCAGAATACCCATGATATAATTCACAGACCACATGAAAGTCAAGAAGGAAGACTGAAGTGTGGGTACTTCAGTCCTTCTTAGAAGGGGGAACAAAATACTTAGAGACTGAAGGAAAAGCCATCCAGATACTGCCCCACCTAAGGATCCATCCCATCTGCAGACACCAAACCCAGACACTGTTGCTGATGCCAAGAAGTGCTTGCTGACAGGAGCCTGGTATAGCTGTCTCCTGAGAGACTCTGCCAGAGCCTGACAAATACAGAGGGGGATGCTTGCAGCCAACTCTTAGACTGAGCACAGGGTCCCCAATGGAGGAGTTAGAGAAAGGACTGAAGGAGCTGAAGTGGTTTGGAACCCATAGGAAGAACAACAATATCAATCAACCAGAACACCACCAACCAAAAAGTACACATGGAGGGACCCATGGCTCCAGCCACATATGTAGCAGAGGCTGGCCTTGTCGGACATCAATGGGAGGGGAGGCACTTGGTCCTGTGAAGGCTCAATGCCCCACTATAGGGGAATGCCAGGACAGGGAGGGGGAGCACCCTCATAGAAGCAGGAGGAGAGGGGATGGGATAAGGGGTTTCTGGAGGGGAAACCAGGAAAGGGAATAGCATTTGAAATGTAAATAAAGAAAATATCCAATTTAAAACAAAAGGTGTAGGAACCAACCTGATCTAACAATTTTCCTTTCTATGGTTTCAGTTATCTGTGATCAACTAAAATCTGATGGTATTAAGTGGAAAATTACACAAAGAATTTATGTTTTGGGGACTAGAAAGATGGCTCAGTGGTTAAGAGTACTGGCTGTTCTTCTAGAGGCCCAAGGTTCAATTCTCAACTCCCACATAGAAGTTCACAGCCATCTATAATTCCAATCCCAGGAGATCCAATGCCTTCTTCTGTCCTCAGTGGGCACTGTATGGACATAGTTATGTATATGAATGCAGACAAACATTCTTACACATAAAATAAGAATAAATAAAATATCAAAAAGAAAAATAATTTGTGTTTTTATTGCCCAGCTGTGAACCTTACAAACTATATGATGTAAGCAAGATGTACTCACTGGTGAAACAAAGGCACTACTTACTATTATAGGAGTAACCAACTTCTTTCTCCTTGGATTTGAGGCCCACTGCCCAGGAAGGAATCCATTCCAGGTATTATAAAACTACTCAAAAATCCATGATGGAGAAGATCATGAGTCCTAAGAAAAAACTAAATATTGTTGTTTAGCTAAATTCCCATAGTGTCAAACTGCTTTTCAGATATTCATATTTATACTCATAGACAAATGCTACTCTCAGCCTTAAACAGAGAAGCCCCTCTTTCTAGTAAATAGTGGTAAATACAGGGAATCATGGCTATATAAGGTACTGAGAAGTAGTGACAGATGATTGTTCAGCCCTAACAAGATATAATTACTATCCCCTCCTCTAGGGGAGTGTATAAGAGCCAAAAAAGATAGAGAGAAGGGCTATAAAATGTCATCTTTAGGGTAAGATCTAGTTATTGCAATCATGAACTCACAGCAGATGCAGATGCCTGTGCTGAGCCTAAACAAGAATTCAACAGAACAGTCAGACATGGATGGAAGAAAGATTCAGGGGTCCCTATCCACCACTGCTAAATTATTTGCTGCTAAGAGATTCAGAGAGAGACAGAGTCAATGCCTTTAGTTGGGTACTCAGCGATGACTCCACCAGGCTCCATTACAGATCTTACACAAGTAGCCCTGGTGAAACTAAATGGGCCTTAAAACAAAATCAAAAGTCATGAATATGGAATAGATATTGTGAAGGGGGCTTTGACAGGTGTGGGAAAAAGATAAGAGAGGATGGAAAAATGAATAACCAGAATACATTATTTACATGTATGAAAAAATCGAACAAAAAATTAATCCTTAAAAACAAATTTGTTTTTAATTGATTTTTAACAACGTGTTGTAGTTGTTGCCCTACATTATAGATGATATTTCTTACTATGTCTAATTTATATATTAAATTTTATAATAGATATGGATGTGTAGGTGGGAAGGAGATAAAAGAATGCATTATATACACATATAAATTGTCAGTGAGCAAATTTAATTAATTTTTAAAAGTTTTTTTACAGTAACAAAAAATTCTTCCTTAAAAGGGAAAAACTAATATACATGACCCACTATCATACATTTTTTTCAGACATCCACTGGGAAATTTGGAATATATACCTTGTGGGTAAGGGAAACTCCTATGAACTTATCAAAGCAGTGTTTCATAAAAAGGCTTATGATGACTCTATTTTTCTAATTTTGAGGTACAGGAATCTTGGCACAAATGGCCTCTTAGTTGCTCCCAATCTAAAGTACAGTTTCTGGAGTACAAACAAAGTACAACAAAAGTACAACAAAAATTGGAGCCTCACCAGAATAAAATAGTTGACTAACAATACATGGATCAAGCAAAATAATAGAACAACAGTCTAGCTGGTGCAAAGGGTGTTCTGATTGTAGCTTTTTCAAGGAAGGGTGAATTCCTGGCATAGGTTCCTCATGGTTCACATCCTGAGTGTCATGTACTTCGGAAGACAAATTCTCAGAAATACAATTTTTAAAAAAACATTTCTCCACACTATCTTCTGGGCTCCTCTTCATCTGCCACAGCATTCTATTTTACCAGTGTCAGAAAACATCCTTAAACATTTTTAACTGCAAAGTTCAATAAAAAGGAAAATGACAAATAGAACAGCAAAGAATTTAAGAATGAGGAAGAAAGGGGCTCACATTCAACCTAGTTAAAAAAAAAAATGAAGGAATAAGCCAGCAGGAAATGTGACTCCCAGGGCATCCTAACTCTGCCTGGGCCTTGTTGGTCCAGACAGGGCTCCAAAATCATCTGTACACTAAGACTATGTCTCTGATATTCAGCCTGTTTTGAAGATCCATATATCCTCCCATCAGCCCAAAGTTCCCCTTCTTCCTAAGGAGACTTCAGACCTAATGTTGAGTCTAAATCCCTATCAGTATGGCACTTAGCATCTCTATTAGAGCTTCACTGTGGCACTAATAGGGGAAATTATTTGAAATTATAAGCTTCCAAATCACTCGATTCTAGGTATTATACTTATCCAGATTAATATTTTCCAAATTATTTTGCTTAAGATCTTAATCAATAAAATTAAACAGTAGAAAGAAATTTCGGTATATTAGCTAAAGAAGAAACACAATATTTGACTTGTGTTGATATGATTATATAAAAACAATTTGAGAATCCAGAGTAGAACAAGTAGAACATTAAATTTAATGCTCAAAAACAGTTATCCTTCAGATAAACAAAAACTATGGGAGATAAGACTCAATACACATAAGTAACAGAATAAACACATTGGGAAGGTATATATATGGAGACTTTATTTATCTACATTTCAAATGTTATCCCCTTTCCCAGTTTCCCCTCCACAAACCCCCTCCCTTTGCTTCTATGAGGGTACTCCCCCACCCACCCACTCCCACCTTACCACCCTGACATTCCCCTACACTAGGGCATCAAGCCTTCACAGGACCAATAGCCTCTCCTCCCATGCTCCTGTCTAAAGGAATTATGGGGACAAAGTGGGGAATGTAATTTAACAAATTAAAAATCCTGTATGAGAAAAACTTATAAAGCATCACAAAAGACAAAAATCAACTTGGAAATGTAATATTATTCTACCAATAATATTTATAGTTTGATGTGGCTTGTTTGCTTGTTTGTTTATTTTGAAACAGGATCTTACGATGTACACTAGGCTGGCTTCCAACTAACAAAGACCCACCTGCGTCTGCCTCCCATATGCTGAGATTAAAAGATGAATGCTACCATATCTGGCTATTCCACATTCTTGATTATAAATACATCAATTGTCCTAAAACAGTCTTTAAATTTGCTATAATCTTCATTTAAAGAAACAAACAGATGGGCTCACAGGATAACTCAGTAGGTAAAGGTGCTTGCTGCTAAAGCTGAGGACATGATTTCAATCACCTGAACTCATGTGATAGAAAGAGACAACCAATCCCGCAAATTGTCCTTGGACTTCCACATGTATTCTATGGTGTATGCACACACAAAAAAAAGATAATTGTGACTGGTCCAGCTTGAAACTCAAGCCATGAAAGGCAGCCTCCCCCTGACACTGCCTGGAGAGCCAGAACCCAAATGCTGCATAGCCCAGACACCTAGAATATAACCAAACATAACAGGCAAAAAATTCAATGAAATGATTTCTAATAATATTCTGCTATCCCCATAGATTAATGCCTATCCTAATTGTTATGAGAGACTTCATCCAGCAACTGACAGAAATAAATGCAAAGCCCCACTTCTAACCATTGGATGGAGCTTGGGGAATCCCATAGAAGAAGAAAAGAAGTGATTGTAGGAGCAAAAGGGTCAAGGACACCACAAGAACACACACAAAATCAACTAACCTGGACTCATAGGGGCTCACAGAGACTGAACCAACAACCAAGGAGCTTGCATGGGACTGACCTAGGTCCTCTGTATATATGTCACAGTTGTGCAACTTGGTTTTCTTATGGGACTCCTAACAGTGGGGACAGGGGCTGTCTCTGATTCTTTTTCCTGCTTTGGGGATCCATTACTGGGTTGCCTTGTCTACCCTTTCTAGAAGAGGAGGTGCCTAGTCTTTACTGCAACTTAATATTCCCTGATTGATTGCTATCCATAGGAAGCCTGCTCTTCTCTGAAGAGAAACAGGACAAGTGGATTGGGGAGATGGACTAGGGAGAGAGGATGGAGGGGAAATTGCAGTTGAGATGCAAAATAATAGTAATAATTTTTTTAAAAAGATTGTAAAGTTACTATTGGTTAGTGGCTGGAGAGGTGGCTCAGTGTTGAAGAACACTTACTGTTCTCCTAGAGGATCCAAATTCAGTTTCCAACACCCATGCTGGGTGACTCACAACTGCCTGTAACTACAGCTCCAGGGGATCTAATGCCTCTGATCTCTGTGGACATGCACATACTCACATACAAACACATACACATATACAAATAGTTAAAGACATTAACAGTTAATTCTAAAAAGTACCAGTATTTAATTCCTGACATTTGCAGGCTGACTCTAAAATTTATATGGGAAAAAGTAGATCAAGATCAAGAAAAGCAGTCAAAAGAATGGAGAACTGGTATTAAAAGATAAATTGGTAGAGTGTGTATATGTGTGTGTGTGTGTGTGTGTGTGTGTGTGTGTGTGTGTGTGTTCCGGAACGTTCATTTCTTCTTCTGTTAATATTAAGGCATTAGCAATACTGTGTTGAATATGATGGTTTCCTTCTCACATATCCTATGTTCAGCTATTCTCTTAATCAGATGTATTCTTCCCTGTGCTTTCATGAAAGACACTATCTTTCTTATACCACTGTGTACATTATTCTTTTACATAGTTTCTGCAGCACTGTCTTGATTGTCATGAGTTGCTAGAACTTGTGTTTATTTTGAAATGTTCTTATTTCTCCATCAATTTTAAGAGATAGCTTTGTTGGGTATAGTAATTTTGGTTGACAGTTATTTACTTTCAAAGCTCTAAATATATTGTTCCATGCTCTCTTCATTTTCAGCATCACTGACAAGAGATCTAATATTATGCTGATATTTCTGTCTTTGAATATGAGTTGCTGTTTTTCCCTTACAGCTTTTAATGTTGTTTGTTTGCTTTGTATTTTTGACATCTTAACTATGATATATTTTGAGAAGCTTTTCCCTTGTTGTGTCCATTTAGAGTTCTAAATACCTCTTGAATTTGAATGTCCACTTTTTTTCTCTGGGTTTGGGATTGTTTTCAGTTATAATTTTATGGAATTTTTTTTACCTTAATCCCAGCTCCTCCTTGTACTCCAAGAATTGTTATACTTGGTCTCTTAAATGTAACCCCTAAAGAATGCTGAGAGGAGGAGAATTAGTCTTCTCCAGAAAAGGGGATATCATTTGTTTTTTTCAATACAAAATGGTCACCCCTGAAAGCGTACGTACAAGTAACTTTATACAGACTGACCAGGTTATATTTAGGAATACATGTATATATACATAGATACAACACACACGCACACACACACACACCACAAAAAGAAAGATAAATAGAATAAAATTATGGTGTGGAGGGATTAGGGGGATTGGAACAAGATGATCAAGTGGAAAGGTGGGGGGTTATGGGAGAAAATACAGGAAAAGACATCTAAAATTAAGAGGTATTTGATAGATTTTATGAAAATATAATACAGGAGAAGCTTCCTAAGATATATACATGTATGAAGGCAATCTATATAAAATGACAAATAATGGAGGATACAGCCTCAACTGTCCACCTCTTATTTCTTGTCACCAAATGAAGCTTCGTACCAGGATTTGGTTACATCTAATTAGGTTGTTGGCCAAAGGGGTCTCATAGAAATCCTCAAACAACCCAGGCTGTTGCCAAGACTATAGGTTGATCTCTGCAAACTAAAGGCAAAGCTCCAATGCTCAAGATAACACCTATTACAACTCATTGAACACAGACAAGTCAAGCTGGTGCCTACATAGAGCCTTCACTCCTATATGCTATCTTTGGTACAGGAATATTCTCTCCAGGCTACCAAAAGAGAAACACAAACACCAACCCATCCCAAACTCTTTGATCTACAATGGTGTCCTGCCTGCAAAATATGCTAGAGCAATGGTAACACAAAGCTTGTGGGAGCATCAAACCAATATCTGACTTGACTTAAGGCCCACTCCATGATACATATACCTGATACTGCTTGGGTAATTAAGAACCTGAAACTAGATAATCCAGAGACATAATTGATGAAAGCCAAATATTACTTGTCTAAAAAAGATATAATATAATGTCTTCTAATAATATTCTGCTATACTCAATAGATCTGTGCCTTATTCAACCATTGTCAGAGAGCCTTCTGAAGCAGATGGGAACAAACAGAGACCCACAGCCAGATATTCTGCAGAAGTAGGAAGCCTTAAAACACTCAACCCTAAATAGGATATTTCCATCAAATCCCTCTCCATGGAGCTCCGGAAACCCTGCAGAAGAGAAGGCAGAAAGAATATAAAAGCCAGAGGGAATTGAGGACACCAAGAAAACACAGCTCTCTAAATCAAAATGATCCAAGCTCATATGAACTCACAGAGACTGAGACAGCATGCACAGGGGCTGCACAGGTCTGGGTTAAGTCCTTTGCCTATATACTAGAGCTTCTAGTTTGCCAAGGTCCAGTCTCAGCATGAGGAGGGTCCTGAAAAAGGGAGGAATGGGACCAGCAGTGTTGATTCAATAATGACTCAGAGTCAGAAGTGGATGCAAATTATCAGTTTGAGTGTTCTCTATTTTCCCAAGGAGTTTCATCACTTTTTCTTCTTCTCCTTTCTTCCTTCTCATTCTTTTGCCTTCGCCCTTCTCATTCTTTAACTTTCTCCCAATCAGAGAGCCTGAGCCCAGTCTTTTATTTGCCACATCATCAAGGCTTTGAACATTGTTAATAATTTTTCTAGAAATCCTTAAATTTACATAAATTTTATAAATCTCAGATCGTTGGTCCCAACCCATGCTTCCTTAAAACAGAAACTATACACAAAGCAAAAGCATGTTTTCTTATAGTTTTTACACAGCCTGTTCCTGACAGGTGCCTGAGCACATCTCTTGAGTTTCCTGGTATATCAGACAGTATGCATAAGAATGCAAATCAACCCATTCTTATCTCCTTGTAGAAAGCTCAAGTCCAAATGGATCAAGGATCTCCACATACAATCAGATATGCTGAATCTAATAGACAAGAAAGTGGGAAAGAGCCTCAAACACATCAGCATAGGGGAAAATTTCCTGAACACCAATGGCCCAGGCTCTAAGATCAACAATTGACAAGTGGGACCTCATAAAATTGAAAAGCTTCTGTAAGGCAAAGGACACTGTCAAAAGGACAAAACAGCAACCTACAGATTGGGGAAAGATTCTTACAAACCCTACATCTGATAGAGGGCTAATATCCAATATATAGAGAGAACTCAAGAAGTTAGACTCCAGACAACCAAATAACCCTATTTTTAAAAATGAGGTACAGAGCTAAATGAAGAATTCCCAACTGAGGAAACTCGAATGGCTGAGAAGCACCTAAAGAAATGCTCAACATCCTTAGTCATCAGAGAAATGCAAATCAAAACAACCCTGAGATTCTACCTCACACCACTCAGAATGGCTAAGATCAAAAACTCAGGTGACAGCAGATGCTGGGAAGGATGTGGAGAAAGAGAAACACATTGTTGGTGGGATTGCAAGCTGGTACAACCACTCTGGAAAGCAGTCTGGTGGTTCCTCAGAAAATTGGACATAGTACTACCTGAGGACCCAGCTATACCACTCCTGGGCATATACCCAGAAGATGCTCGAACATATAACAAGGACACATGCTCCACTATGTTCATAGCAGCCTTATTTATAATAGCCAGAAACTGGAAAGAACACAGATGTCCCTCAACAGAGGAATAAATACAGAAAATGTGGTACATTTACACAATGGATTACTCAGCTATTAAAAACAATGAATTCATGAAATTCACAGGCAAATGGGTGGAACTAGAAAATATCATCCTGAGTGAGGTAACAAAAGATGGTATGATAAGTGGATATTAGGAAAAAAGCTCATAATACCCACGATACAACTCACAGACTATATGAAGCTCAAGAAGGAAGGCCTAAGTGTGGATGCTTCAGTACTACTTAGAAGTGGCAACAAAATAATCACAGGAGGTAGAAGGAGGGAGGAACCTTGGAGAGAGGAGGGGGAGGGAAAAATTGGACAGGATCAGGGAGAGATGTACAGAGGGTCATGAAATTGAACAAAGGTGTACAACAATGGGGGATGGGGAACTGGGGATAATCAACAGAAAGTCCCAGATGACAGGAAAGCAAGAGGCTCCCAGGAATCAACAGGGATAACATTAGCTGAAATACCCAACAAAGGGGAGAGAGAACCTGTAGAGACCATATCCAGTGGTTAGACATGGCCTCTGCTGAGGAATGGGGCCAGCCACCCATCTCAAAAATATAAACCCAGAATTGCTCCTGTCTAAAGGAAATACAGGGACAAAGCGTGGAGCAGAGACTGAAGGAAAGGCTATCCAGAGACTGCCCCACCTAGGGATCCATCCCATCTGCAGACACCAAACCCAGACACTGTTGCTGATGCCAAGAAGTGCTTGCTGACAGGAGCCTGGTATAGCTGTCTCCTGAGAGACTCTCCCAGAGCCTGACAAATACAGAGGGGGATGCTTGCAGCCAACTCTTAGACTGAGCACAGGGTCCCCAATGGAGGAGTTAGAGAAAGGACTGGAGTTGCTGAAGTGGTTTGCAACCCATAGGAAGAACAACAATATCAATCCACCAGACACCACCCCTCCCCGCCTTAGAGCTCCCAGGAACTAAACCACCAACCAAAGAATACACATGGAGGGACCCATGGCTCCAGTTGCATATATAACAGACGATGGCCTTATCTGGCATCAATGGGAGGGGAGACCACTGGTCCTGTGGAGGTTCAATGCCCCAGCATAACGGAATGCCAGGGCAGAGAGGCGGGAGTGGGTGGGTAGGTGGGTGGAGGAGCATCCTCATATTAGCTATAGGGAGGGGAAATGGGATAGGGGGTTTGTGGAGGGGAAACTTGGAAGGGGGATAACATTTGAAATGTAATTAAAATAACCAATAAAAAAGAAAGTAAAATAGAAGAGACAGAAGATCAGCTTTGAGATAACAGCAACCATCAGCACATGCAGGGATCAATGGTCTGGTGATGCTCCAGAGGCAGGCACTGTGTCAAACCTCCCCTTATGCAGCCATGCTAGACCAGGCACTAGTTAGGTGTTTTGTATGACATTCCTGAGTATGTGAATGAGTGGGTCTCTGATTCTTGTGCCTTTTCCTAGGCTCTTTTTCTTCTTCTTCTTTTTTTTTTTTTGGTCTAATTCTTACGTGTTAGCTTTTATTTTATTATTTATAAAACATTATGATAAATGTAATGGGACTAACATGTATATGAAGTACTTAGAAAAGGCAAATTCACAGAGATTATCATGAGCTCTGTTGAGGGAACCATCAAGGGTTAATGTTTCTGTTCAGGAGTGATCATAGTGTAGATATAGGTATAGTGTAGATGGAGATATAGATTATACGCACACACACACACACACACACACACACACACACACACACATATATATATATATATGTATATATATATATTATATACATACATATACTGAGTTTTACAGTTAAAATGGTTTAAACGGAAGCTGGAAAGATGGCTCTGTGGGTACAGTGCTTGTGCATAAAGACAACATTCTTCCCCCAAAACAGTAGACACTGCATGTCTAGAGGAGGGAGGATACAGAGACAGATCCATGGAATTGGCTGACCAGCCAATCTAAACAAAGCAACAAATTCCAAGTTTAGTGGGAGATTTTGTCTCAAAAACAGAAGGTAAAGAAAGAGCCTATATACACAGTTAAAACCATACCTTTTGTTCTGTATTTTCATCACAAGATCATTTATATTTCTGGAAAAAAAGAATCCTATGGCTCCTTGCCACTGACTAGAACCATTTGTCCCAAGCTTTAATGATTTGTGTGTAAGTACATATGTCTAGACTGTAAATGCCATGTTGTTAAAGCCATACTTCTTTATATCCTCTGCAGGATTATACATATAGTACCTACTACAAAGTAATTATAAAAATGACTGTCGTTTGTCAGGTATGGTAGCAAATTTCTGTAATTCCAGCACTCAAGAGGCAAGAGACAAGAGGATTGGGAGTTCTAGGTCATTCTCTGAAACATAGCAAGTTCAAGGCCAGTCTGGGCTACTTGTGATCCTGGCTCAAAGAAACTGGAGCAGGGTGGTACATGTCTACAATCTGAGCCCTTGAGAACCAGAAACAGAATTCATTGCAAGTTTGAGGCCAACCTAATCTATACAGTGAGTTCTAGGCCATCTGGGGTTAAATATTGAGACCTTCTCAAACAAAAGGAAGAAAAAGAAAAACTAAATTTAATCAAGCCAAATCAGGCCCTTGGCTTTTTTATTTTTGTGCAGTGTGTCTTAGCTTATGTTAGGAATTTTCTGCCTTTTAAACACCTTTACCAGTGATTCATTCTGAATTTTGAATGATTCTTCCTGGGGAAGTTTTATTATTTGAACAAATTTTAAGATACTGCACTGAACTATTTGCAAGATGTCTATACTGCATATAAAATTCCCAGCCTCTGTTAGCTTGCTGCTACCAAAATTTTAACATGCAAAGCAATAAAGAATTCATAAATCAAGTACATAAGAGATCAATGTCTAACATAAGAACTTCATAGGAACTTTGAACCTGAAAAATAGTACCTACAACATTCTTGAAAACATTCTTCTTCTATGTTTTACTCAAGTGATAATTTTCTAACTCCTCAATGACCCTGACATCAACTAGATGGCTACAATAAAATACCAGTAAAATGAAACAAATGACTTTTATCACACCTTCAGCCACTGTGAGTATAACTTTGAGAAGAAATTATCAATCTGGGTTGATAAGTAGAGAAACAGGGAAAGTTTGTGTAAGTACTGAGGATATTTCTACCCATAAATTTGTCTGTTTCCTGTGAAAAGGATATGGAATACCTTCTATGCTTACCTCACAATGATGTCATTGAAAATCAGCTAAGTTAATAACTTTTGAAACCTGTAAATTATTTTAACCTTTATGTGAGTGCATGATGTTCACATGTGCATACATGTTTGTGTATGAGGGTAGTAGCATGTACATGGGACAACATGCATATGGAGGTCAGAAGCCAACCTTGATTGTTTTATCTTCATGTTCCACCCCATCTGAGGCAAGGTTCTTTATTTTACACTGTGTATGCTAAGTTGTCCCCACAAGCTTCATAGGATTCACCTATCTATACTCTCCATCTTACCAGAATTGTACAGAGATTATAGGCATACACTACTACACCAAACTTTACATGAGTTCTGTGGATCCAAACCCAGGTCCCCACATTTACATGGGAGGCACTTTATCCACTGAGTCATCACTTCATTGTAAAACATATAGAATATTTGATAATATAATATTGTCATTATATTAATTTCAGAATGCAATGGAGTTTATTCCCAGACAAGTAGATAAGCCATCAACAAAACTTTTTATAGTAAAGAGTACAACTTCCTTAAGAAACTACATTCATACTTTGGTAAGTTAAATTCTAAGGCAATGATTAGTAAGATGGTAAACAGAACACTATGTCTGAACCAACCCTAAAGCATACTTTAAAAATTTCATCAAAGTAACCAAGATTTGATTTGCAAATATTTGAAAAGAATTCTTATGTATTCAACAGATAAGATGAGAGAATCATAATTTTCTAGAGATAAAATAAAGACATTTTAAAACGAGAAAATAATAAAGATAACAAAAAGTAGTTAAGTTTTTTATAAGCTAGTAGTATCTTATAAACTACATGGTGTTCTGAATTCAGATAGCCAATATCTAATGATATCTTTCTCCTTCCTGAAAACTGTAGTAAAGGTCATGCTCATTAAGAATCTATACATTTCAATTGGAAGCAATTTGTTTTGAGCCAAAAGTCTTGAATGATTCCTTAAGTAATTGTATAGCATTGACTTTATCAATGTTTCATTCTAGCCAACTGAGGTAAGATTCTCACTCTTTCCCTGTCTTTCAAGGATGGAAGCAAGAAGATTCTGCTTTTTCTGATAGCATGGTATAAGAAGGCTAGGACATACCTACTGGGAAAAAGTACTCTAGAATAGCAATGTCAACATTAAAAATAAAATTTGCAAAGTTCCATCTTTTAGAGACAAAATCCCCAGGTTCTACTGAGGAAGCACATAGCACATAACACAGTCTAAGAAATTTAGAAGTCACATTACTCTCCCACGAAAGGTAAATAAAAAGAGTTCAACACCTAAATTAGACATTATTACTGAATCACCAGTTTGGTTACAAAAGTAAAAAAAAAAAAATTACTTCAAGGTGCTCAGGGTTAAAAGATTTCCTCCTAAGAAACTGTACCTGAACTTGTTGTTGAGAATAGACTTTAAATGCACTAGGCATATTCAAAAAACTAAACAGAAAAATAACAACACTAATTGGGCTGACCCTCCTGCCTCTACAAAGTAAAGATATATGCTTGACAGGTAATTAAATGCAAGATTCTAAAATGAGAATGAAATCAACAGAGAAACTCAACAGAATACCAATGGCTGAGTAGCTTGTTTCTCTCACCTTCTTTTGACTTCCACATAATTCTTTCCACTAAAGCACCACTAAAATGGACATCTTGGCTTCTGCCAAAAGAGCTTTTCTTTATAAGTTAATGCATATTTTGTATGATGAGGCACATGATGCTGAAAAAAAAAAACATGAGCTTTAACATTGGGTGGACATCAACCCAAATTCTGACTTTGTTACTTAGCAGTTCATAATGCTGAGTTTTTTAACCTCTCCTAGTCTTAAAGTACTGAGTCCAGCATGGCCATGTAAGGGACAGTATGACAGGATATCTTGCCCCCTGGAACATAGGCAGCGGGCATGGGCCTCCATGAGTATAGATGGTTGCTGTGAGTGAAAGGTTTGTTTGCATAATAGTGTATATATTTTTATATTCCTCCTTTGAGGAATGCCATCTCTGCCAGGCTTAATGACTCCATAATAATCAGAGACAGCATGAGACCAGGAGGTAAAGGCTTAACTATGTCTCAGCAAAATGGTAGGTAGAACACTGTGATCTTCAGGACTGCCCTTAAGACTGAGGGAAAAAACACTGAAAACAGGAGTTCAAAAATATGTAATTTCTCAACTATGCAAAAAATAAGGAATACAATATGAATTGTATAAGGAGCTTGACAGATCTAAAGGAAGAGAGGCAGCTGCACTATGAGCTAACTTGTCAGAAAGATACTAAGGAAGGAGATAAAGATTTAGGGAAGATTCCATCCAGCTAAGGTTTTTTTGTTTATGCTTACAAAGGCAGGTGGATTCCTGAGTTCGAGGTCAGCCTGGGACAGAGCTAATTTAGGTCCATGCATGGTCAAAATGGTAAATTCAGGGCTGGGTATCCAGAGAGTTTTTAGAATAGCAAGAGAACATTTTCTGGAGCAGAGAGCTGTCTGGAGATCTCCAGAGAGAGTAGAACAGACAGAGCAGTCTGAAAAGCAGAACATGGCCTTCAGCTTGGACCCATGATTTGACTTTGAGTTGTTTGTTTCACTGCTTTCAGAAATCCTTTCCTTAGAATCTCTCTCCAAGCTGAGGCTGGTCTGTGGCATTAGAATTTTTCCTCCATAAAATAAGGACAACATCTTCTTTGCAAAACTATCAAAAGAGGAAAATACTCATTATTTATATAACCCATTATAGTGCCAGAGAATAGTATAGTCACAATAAAAGTTTGCATATATATATGTATATATATATACTCTCAGAAGATATCCCTCCCAAAAGAACAGCATCATTGCAATGATAATAGCTATTATTTTCCTGAAATGATATAGTTAACTTCTATTGGGACTATTTTTAGTGCTAACAGCTTTCAAACACAGATCTAACTTTTGCTCTTAGCACTCAGGCCCATCCACAAGCACAGTTAATCCATGTCAGTCTTCTCTTTTAAAAGGGTTATAATGGTATCAAACATTTAAGGTTTTTGATTGGATAACTCAAAGAATTTCCCTCCTGCTGTGATTCTGATTGGTCGAGTAGAAAAAAGTAAGCCAGATGCATGTGACTTGACCTACAAAACTCATTTTCCAACAACAACAACAAAAAAACGGACAATAGGATTTGCACATAAAATAGAAGTGAAATGCTATGTTACATTCACCATTTAAGGGTTCAAAATGCTAATGTTATTTTTAACTCTAAATCAACATAAAACAAAAACAAATTAAAAGGAAATCTACAAAAATATCTACTTAAATAATTACAAAAAATATCAGAGATTTATTGAGTATTATGGGCCAATGAATAAGTCTGCTTGGGTTTAACTACAATGAAGAAAAAAAAAAAGGATGGCCTATTTGTGGTGATTTCCTTCAGTTTGAGCATGGACAAATTTTCTCTGCACTAAGAATGGATTCTTTTATTCTCAGTTTCATTCAAGTAATAGTGGACTCAACTTTTCCTTAGTATTGCAGGATACCATGCTGTGGAAATGGCTCCACATAATGAGCACTGGGAGGGTGGCTGAAACGCTGCTCATGTTTACACTGGCACACAGGCACAAACAAAGGCTCCAGCACACCAGCAGCATTCTGTTGATCTGCTGATTTTCTCCGATATGGTTCCTGCCGAGACACAATAACAAGGGAAAATAACAAAAAGTCAGCTAAAAGATCTGTTATGAGGATGGTGAGCAGTGTCTTTTTAGAATAAGACTGTAATATGCTCGTATAGTGCTGAAATTCAGCCAGACTGCTCAAAATAATTCATGAAGATGAAGTTTCAAGTCTATTGAAAATATTCCCACAGGGAACTCTACTGGCATACCCATGTCAAATAATAGAATCCAAGGGTGTTAGTCACTCTAAAGGAGATGCTGGTTTCTGTGCTAGTCCCTCTATCCTCCCTTCTTACCCAGCACCCTCTTCTAGGTTATTGTTAGAGGAAGCTACCATAGGTCATGTGGCCATAAATGGGCACAGATTTATAATGGGTATATTGTGCATAACATGAATGTGGTCATTTTAGGACGTATGTGTATCATGACCATTTCCCTTTTTGTGAAATGGTCACAATTTCTGATTAATTTGTGAGACTTCCTGTCAGTAGGCTTAAGTCAATATCATATATAGAACTAAACCCCCCATCTGAAAGATCATTAATTTTGTATGATCCCTGTATCAATGATTAAAGTTCTATAACCTTTAGAGAAAAGGAAAGACTTAATCTGGGATTTTCTTAATTAGCCATAATGATTAGTCATACTGCCCAACCTCAACATCAGTTACATAATGGAAGGCATGGCAGATTCTGCAGTTGTTTGTTCTGATATCTTAGTAATTAATCAATAGCTGTCACTTGTACTGATACAGACATAACAACAACAAATGAACCTAGGCATAGGGAGATGGCCCTCAAATTGTTAGGTGATGAAATAAAAGTGAAAGCAACACAAGAATCCATGTAATGAATTTAATGACACTCAAATAGCTTGGTCTCTGCTGGATGCCACTGGCCTCTCTCTAAACAACCTATTCATGCTACTCACAATACCCGTAGCATCACTCTTACTGACAATTTTCAATTTGCTCTGACTCTGGGCCAATTCTACCATCCAATCACTCTAACTGAGAGTTAGAACAAAGGTAAGTCAGTGGTTTAAAGTAGCAAGTGACTTTTATTTGTACGTTTTTCTTCCTCTTTTCCTTCCATCATGACTTGCTCCTCCATATTATCTAACTCCTATCTACCTTTCTACTATATATATAATAGGTATAAGAAAAATTGAAGAGGAATAGAAGGTTAAGAAGAAGAGAATAAACCAGTCATTGATGGTTGATAATGCCCAATATCAGAATCTGTGGTGTCATTCCATCAAAGACTCAGAAATAAATTTGTCAATAAGACCCTGCCATGGAATAGTCTTGACTTTACTTGACCTTATTTTAAAGCCATACATTCCTAGACAGGAAAGCAATGAGGCCTAAAGGAATTGGAGTTTAACAAGAGCTAGTGGATTAATATGCCATCTTTCCATTGACTAATGGGAATCTAATACAACATGGCTCAAATGGAACAAAGAAGAGTGTTTTAAGATTTTAATTCAAATTTCATGGAGAATGTAGCTTCAGGAATGGTTTGAACTAGGGACTGAAACAGTGTCCTGAGGATTCCATTTTTCTCTCGATCTCCATTCTTCATTTCTGTGTTCCTCTAGAGAGTCTTTCTTATCCTTCAATCTACTAGGTCAGATATTCCAGCAGGAGAAAAATTAAGCTTTGTCTTCTCAACAATTGCAACGAAATATGAAAGTGTATGTTCTACTCATCAGGGCAAGTACACATATAATTCCCAATTGCAAAGGAAATTATAGACAAATGTGGTCTGAGAGTTTTCCAAGAAGAAGGAATGCTCATAAGTCAGAAACAAAGCAAAAAGTATTCACCAAGTTGGACTACATATTTAAGGAAAAAATCATCTAAACATACAATTTTGTTAAAATAACAGAAAATGCTACATGTCTTCCAGTGTCTATTTTCTTTCTTTTGCTAACAGTCTTCAACAGTTTAATCTGATATGCTACCCTAGCAGCTAGGTGTAGCTGTTTGACAAAGATTGGGCTGATGGATATAAAAGAAAGCTCAACTCTCAATTCATCTCAAAATGCAGATGTTTCTCTATGGATAATTTTTATCTCCCTTCTTGTTAAGAAATAGCCACAATGATAGCTTCCTCCTTGGTCCAAGATCCAGAAGTCATGTATTGAAGATGGCAAAGTTCCTCCACTAGCTGAGTCACAGAATGTCTGCTGCTTTCCTATTACTTTGATGTGACAAAATCAGGTTAAGAAAGGAAGTGTTTATTTTCTACTACAGTTCAAGGGTACAGTATATTGTGGTGACATACTTTTAGTGGTTAGGATTTTGAGGTAGATTATCTCCTCATATCGAAAGTCAGGAAGCTCAGCTGACTTTTAAGACTTGGATCCAAGCCCAGGGAATGGTGCTAGCCACTTCTAGGGTGTCTTCTCTCTAAATTAAACTATCCAAAATAACCCCTAACAGGCAAGATCAGAAGCTAGCTAGAGAAAAATAATACCTAGCTGTTGTGTCTGGATCTTTGTCTCCTAGGTGGGTCTAGATTCTGTCAAATTAACACTCAATACTACCATCCTACATGGTGAAACAGAAATTTTTTTAAATCTAAATTACCTTGGGATTTTTACCTGATAGAAAAATGAACATCTTATAGCTAGCTCCTGTCTTATTTAAGCTACTATATTTGGGGATGTTCATTTTTGTTTAACCTAAACCCCAAATAATTATGAAAAGTCTCAATATGGAAAACTTAGAGAAGGATTTGAACAGCCATGTTAAAATTATGGGACTATAGTGCTTTCTGAGTGCATATATATTTTGTGTAAGTACAATAGTAGGATCTATAATAACATCTTTCTTAATCTAAGACTCGGTGTTCAACCCTAAACAGGACATAGCCCCTCCCCCCTGACTTGGGTAACATTGTGAAAGAGGAGTTAGAAAGAATATTCAAGCCAGCAAATGAGAAGGATTATAGTGAAATGCTGTCTTTTGAGCATAGCATGACTATTGCAATCATGAGCTCACAGTCATTGAGGTTACTTGCACAAGAACAAGTCAGACAAAATCTCAGCATTGCTATGATAAATTATTTCCACATCCCATACTGAGAAGTTATTGGCAGTGGATAATTTCTGGAGGAGAGAGAACCATTCTTTCCTGACTATATAGACATTAATAGGTTTTTTTATGTTCTAGTGGACGGCTCCATATCCATTCACATTTAGACATTTCTTTTGTTTTTCTGATTTGTTTATTTATTTATTTATTTATTTATTTATTTATTTTTAATCAAATCTTTACTTATTCACACAGGGGTTATAAACACAAAAAGGCAGGATGTGGGGAAGGGGATGACACCAGAGCGTGGGTGTTCAGGGGGAGTACACATGTCTTTCAGAACAGGGTATCAGCTGGGTGAAGGTTCGAGGACAGGTCACTATGACTCTGCCTATGATTCACTTGTCCTTATCTAAGTTGGTACTATCTGCCAAGGCTACCTATTTACAAGGTCTATGACTACTCAGGCTGGTAAATTTCCACAAAACCTGCCTGTTCACAATAGTTTATAGTCATCTGTTTCAGTGTTTTTCCACAGAGACCCAAACATTTAGACATTTCTAACTGGACTTGGTGGTTTATAAAAAACAGATATGAAATTGGGAGGAAGAATGTTGTGGAAAATATAGGGTTAGTTATAGGGTAAAATAGGGAGTATATATGACCATATTTCATTGTACATATGAATAGAATTTCCAAAAATAAATTTTGCAAAAATAAACACAGAAAATAAATTAAACAAATAGAACATATTTCTTATGCTAGATTCTTATACAAGTAATAGAATTGTAGTTATCACTGGCTGATAAAATTAGACATTATTTTGATTCTGTCTTTCTAATTTTATTCATTATAAGTTTTCTAAAATTAACTTATGTTTGAAGTAAAACAGGGGCTTTTATCAATCTTATAAAACTGAAGGATGCCGGGCGGTGGTGGCGCACGCCTTTAATCCCAGCACTTGGGAGGCAGAGGTAGGCGGATTTCTGAGTTCGAGAGTTCAAGGCTAGCCTGGTCTACAGAGTGAGTTCCAGGACAGCCAGGGCTACACAGAGAAACCCTGTCTCGAAAAAACCAAACTGATTTTTCCAAGGGAATTCCATTTAGAAAATTAAGACACATTTACTGATCATTGAAAGATGGCATAGTAATGGTCATCAAACAAACATATAGTCTTAGATACCATGATAGACTGAAAAAATTAAGCACAAGTTTTGTCTGTTTCTACATCTATCCTCCCTTTGAAGCTCTTCCCATCAAAAAGTAAAATCTATCTTTCAACCTCTTAAAATTGGAGCTTGGTCAAGTGACTTGTTTTGGGTACAGGACAATAACAAATACAATGTCAGCTGAAAATTGAAATGCACTGGCACATTGAAGTTTGTTCTTCTTTGGTGCTGTTGGAAACCTCAAACATATAATATATGGAGCAGTAAAACTTGGTGAGCAAAGGTGCTTCCTGGTATGGCTGATGACCTGAGCTAGATACCTTGGACAGTGTAAAGGAGGAAGGAGGGAACTGACTACTGCAAATTGACCCATGAATTTAACAGGTACACCACAATCACACACACACACACACACACACACACACACACACACACACACACAC
>NW_021604788.1:9206-23423 GCF_004785775.1 Grammomys surdaster | reverse complement strand
CACACACACACACACACACACACACACACACACACACACACACACACACACGATGTGAGGGGTGTTTAAAACCATGTGGAAAAGGCTAAGGTAGCCTACTGAACTATAACGTTTGCCCAAACCATCCCTTTTATCCCAATAAAAATCAGTCACACCATCAAATATGTGCAATGAAAGTATACTATGCTAGCCTAGACTGGTAGAGCCAGCTATATAAACCATGTAAGTAAAAGATATAATCAAATTGTATTACAGATGATAGTTATGAATTCTACTAAACACATAACATCCTATAGTTTAATCATTTAAACTAGTAAAGTGTATGTTGTATAGATTTATTAGTAAAATAAACAACAAATTTACCAATACACACACACAAAAACATATATGTACTTGGATTCATTTGGCCTAGATCACAGAAAAAGATAATTAAAGCAGAGAATTAGAATTTGAAATCAACAAAGAAGTATAATAACAAATAAAACATCTTAAAAGTTATAAAGTTTAAGGAATACATAAAATATTTTTTAAATGTTCACAACAAACAAAATGGAAAGGAAATCAGAGATATTTTGAATTAGAAACAAATTTAGAATTGATGTGCACCTCGCTCTACAGCTGAGGAAACGGGGACAGAAAGGTGAATGGCTTCCTTATGTTTTACAATCCTTATACCAACTCTGTAAAAAAGTTCCATGGCGCTGTGAATGCCTCTTGATTCTAACCCCCAATCATATGGCAATTTCAGAACCTTGGGGAAATTGAGTTTAGAAATTTTAAATCAAAAAACTGCCTGACACTTAGTAAGAGTTCAACATATGAAAATCACAAAGAGCTAAATGATGTAACGAGCTCACAGCTAGTCCAAGGAGCTCTCTATAAACATGGGCTCAATTCCAAAATTGCACCCTTGTGCTCTTCCTCTGAAATACAGGGAAAAAAACTAAAGTAGACACAATTTTGGAAGTGGGAAGGATAGATGCATTCTTATTGGCAATCAGAGACAAAAAGAACTTTGTTAAAGCCTTAGATTTCCTTTTCTGTGCCAAGCACTCCTAATGGAAAAAAATGTGCACAGCTGAGATGAAAATCCTCTAGAATTATGCATTCAGCTTATTTCTATAAACCAACCACCTCAAAACTCAGTGTCTTAAAACAACAACAATTTATCACTTCATACAATTCTATATGTTGACTATGTAGTTCTGCTGATTTCTACAGGATTTATATTTGAGTAGCAGTCCAGCTATGGACTGGTTCAGCCAGAACAATATGGCCTAGATGAATTTTTCCTTTCTTGTGGCTCTTTATCTAAGTCCTCCTTATGAAATGGAAGTTCCAGGGAAGCATGTGAAGAGAATAGAGGCTCTGGAGCCCCCATACTACATTCTATTAGTCAAGAAACATTAGATGGGAAACTCCTACTAAAGGGGTATGGCAAAAGATTCCACTGTTTGATTAAAAACAAAAATAAAAAATTGGTGCTTCCCTTTCTTTTATTAAAAATAAAAATAACATATATTGTATGTATTTTTCAAGTAAACCGTCTTTATTGATCTTTTTACAGGAAACCATATATCATTACCCAACTTTCTGCTTATACAGCTAGCTGGCCTCTTTAATCCTGTGACATTTTTCCAACTTTAGTCAACAATCGCAGGTGAGGGCCCCTTTACTAACTATGTTGCTCTAATAAAACACAATACAAACTACCCCTCAAATGATAAGAAAGTCTCTACCCAAGTATTTAGTCAACAACCACTACGACTGCCCAGAGTTTCACATTCACCTTGGCTTAATTCTCAGATGGTGCCACCCTTTTCAACCTACCAAAACCAACTCTGATTTGTGTTCAGGTATCTAGTTTTCTGATATAGCTAGAATGAGAGTCCTCTGGAATTGTACAACCAAACTCATTTTTATTGTACAGAAGCACTCCATTTGCCTTATTGCAATTGTCAAGTGTCAATAACCTTCCTGAACAATATGCTTTGTCATCCAAAGATGTTTCCAACCTCAGCACTACCACTAAAAATATAACCAAAACTGTGTTAGAGTTTTTTCTTGTATCTTTTTTGTTTGTTTCCATTAGTTTATTTATTTATTCACTTTGCATCCTGATTGCAGCCTCTCTCCCAGACTTGCACAGCCCCTCCCTTTCTCCTTTGAGAAGGAGGAGGTCCCCTGAGTACCAACCTACCCTGGCATATCAAGTCATTGCAGGACTAGGTACATCCTCTCCTACTGAAGCCAGACAAGGTAGCCCAGTTAGGGGAATAGGATCCACACATTTTAATCTATACGATTTAAGATTTGAATCACAAAGAAAAGGCTAGGTTTTTATTTTTTTAAGAAAAATATCTCTAGCTGAAAAACTTTTTGTGCATTAAATGCAGGCAGAATGGCCAGGTACAAAAACTTGCCAAGTATAAGACATCTTTCTTGCTTTGGTTTTAATTTAGGGGACTTTGTTGTTTGCTTTGTAGTTATTTTATCTTGAGATGGTCTTGCTAGGTAGTCCAGGCTGGCCTCAAACTTGAGATGCCCTGGTCTCAGCTTCCTAGGTGTTGGGGTTACATATGTAAACTACCACATCTTACCCTAAATGAAAGACTTATTGACTTATCTCACTGAGTAAGTATATTGGCTGGTTTTGTGTGTCGACTTGACACAAGCAACAGTCTTGAGAGAAGAAGGAGCCTTGGTTGAGGAAATGCCTCCATGAGATCAAGCCTTAAGGCATTTTCTCAATTTATGATTAATGTAGGAGGGCCCAGTCCATGGTGTATGGTGCCATTCTTGGGTTGGTGGTCCTAGATTATATAAGAAAGCAGACTGAGCAAACTGTGGGGAGCAAGCCAGTAAGCAATAACCCTTCATGGCCTCTGCATCAGCTCTTTCCTCCCCAACTTGCTTTTTGGTCACAGCATTTCATCACAGAACTAGAAACCCTAAGACAGCTTGTAATTAAAAATAACAACCATTTATGATATTTAGTAAGGACCAAGCACCATTCTAAGTAGTGTATATGATATGAGTCATTTTATCCCCGCAATGGCTCCATGAAGTTGATACTAAGTGAGCAGACTAATGTACAAAATAACTACAATAGAAATCGAGGTTAGTTACTAAGTGGCAGAGCTAAAACATTCCTGTCTTCAGGATCTAAATCACTAATCCTAAGAGTCCTACAGAAGACTAAGAAAATTCGAGAAAATATCTATGAGAGAGACTTAATATTTTGGGTAGGATAAGTTTTCTTAGAAATTAAAGAAACATAAGAGTGTAGTGGACAAGGTCCCTGAACAGACAGTCCACAAGAGGAAAATAGAAAATAGCATACAAAACATGAAAGCATTTGACTACTAGCCAATATAATAAAGATAAATAATAAAGAGAATAATCATGTCTATTGATATTATCTCCTTGCTTGTTGAAAGATAAATTGGTTTTGAATATGTGTTTTGAATATGTAGATATATTCAATTATACATATTTAAATATGTATACCATTTGGTCCAAAAATTTTACTTGTAGTAATTTCTCCATAAAAATAATTAGGTAAAGAGTGGGTATGATGACACACACTTTTAATCCCAACACTCAAGAAGTGGCAGGCAAATCTTCATGAGTTCAAGGCCAGCCTGGTCTACATACTAAGTCCCAGGCAGGCAGATCTACACAGTGAGACCAGTCTCAAAAAAACAATCAAAAAGCAGATGAGGACTTATAGCCTTAGGCCAATGAAACTCACTTAACCTTTGTTTATAGTTACCAAAATATGACAAAATAAAAGGCATGTATTTCCACCTAATGACATAGAAAGAAGATCATAAGATACTGTTAAGGAAAACAGAAAGTTTCGAAAATTGTCTAAATAGTATAATCTTGGTTATAAAACATACTTTTATATTGTGCATGTTTGCACATATATGGGTTTTTAGAAAGTCTTTAAATTTTTATAAATGTTATATTTTACTTTCTATGTTACTTTTTATGTATTCATATATTGCTGTTCTAATCATGTAAAAATAACCAATAGCCTCATTTCTAAAAGTTTAGATAACTGAAACTTTTCTTATATAACATGATTCTTTCAAAGAAAAACTAAGAAAGGAGACCTTTTGTTCCCCATCTCAATAAACACGTGACTGATTTTGATAGAAATATGGAGGAGCACATTAACTGTTACAAAGTAGGAGCTGCTTGATAGTATGATCATTGGGTCATGACTTCATGACCTTTAACACCATACCCCCTAATTAGTCTGCTTTCTAATCACCAGTCATCTGAGAGCTAAAAATATGATAAATCACAGCTGCCCAGAGCTCATCAGCCAATCCAATTCAGGAGATAAAATCAGCCCAGTAATATATACTTTAAAATGGGTTTGGAGGGAGACAATGAGAGCCTAAGAAAACTCACTTTATAAGTGCAGGCAATTAGCAGTCACCACATTGCAGGCCTTCTTAAGCAAAGATGTCACATGCTTAGAGCCAGGGACAGTGAAAAGCTGCAGAATGTCTTCGCCTGCTGACTGATGAAAATGACTGACGCTGGGGTGCCAGCTGAAAAATCAATTATTCACATCTACCAGGCAGCTGCCCCCTACACAGCAAGCAGCAGCAGGTCTCAGGAAAGGGAGATTGTTGTGGTTTGTTGTTAACATGCACTTCCATTTCTCTGGACTTGGAGCTCAACAACAGCAAAATCAATAGGCTGCTCCAAACTTAAAAAAAAAAAAAAGAAAGAAAGAAAGAAACAGAAAAGTTGAGCACCACCTGCATAACAACTAACAATGCAGTCATGTACTAATGGCAAGGAGTCCTTATCTCATCACCAGCCCATATTAGATTCCTATTGTATCTCCTAGAGTGATAAGAACCCAGAGGTTTATGACATTCCTAATTACTAGATTACTTCTGCTAGGAATAATGTACTGTAATAGACATTTATGTTCAAAACCTCATTACCTGTTTTTCATTATTTCATCCATGTCCTCTCAGGTCTCTGTGTCCTGTGGGTCCAAAAAGTCCTCTTTATAGATGTAAGGCTGTCTTTTCAAAGACCAAATGTGATAAGGTTAAGAAGCTCCAAAAACACATGATCAAGGAAATATAAAGCTTCTTTAGTCAGATTATTGGTTTGGAGTGAATGTTAGAAATGTTTATTTGTATGCATCTAATGTCTGTTGATACTTATATATAAAATACCTAATATGATTCCCTTGTGAGAAAACGTTGGGATACAAAATAGTACAGACATTTTATAAAACTCATTTGACAGTTTCTCATAGTTTTAATCTCATCATGATACTCACATCCCACTCCCAGATGAAATGAAAATTAATGTTCACATAAAAACCTGAGCATAGCTGATGGCAGTAGCTTTCTTCGTAATATCTCCAAAATGGGAATAATTAAATTTTCCCTTGCTGGCAGATGGAAAATGGATAAAATAGTTTGCATAAGTAGATTAGAATATTAGTCAGTAATAACTAGGAATAAGTGACTGATGCAGACAAATGGATGGATGAATCTGATAGATCACTGATTTTTTGTTTCGTTTGTTTGTTTGTTTGTTTGGTTGGTTGGTTGGTTTTGTTTTTCAAGACAGTGTTTCTCTGTATAGCCCTGGCTCTCCTGAAACTCACTCTGTACTGTAGACCAGACTGGCCTCAAACTCAGAAATCCGCCTGTCTCTGCCTCCCAAGTGCTGGGATTAATGGCGTGGGCCACCACTGCCCAGTTGACCACTGGTTTTTAACCTGTAAGTCATGACCCCTTTGGCAAAGTTCTACCTCCAAAAATATTTACATTTTATTTCATAACAGTAGCAAAATTAGTTATAAAGTAGCAATGAAAATGAGATGGTTGGGGTCAGTACAACATGAGGAACTGTATTAAAGGGTCACAGCATTAGGAAGGTTGAGAACCACTGTATTAGACTACAAGGTGAAAGGTACACCTTAAAGATGCATACTATGTGGGTCCATTCACATGATATTCTTGGTAAGGCAAAATTGTAAGACTGGAAAAGAGACAATTAGCTTGACAGGCAATGCAGGCATTGGGGGAGAGGCAGAGCACAAATGGGCAGCTAGCAGGAGTTATTTTGAAGCAAATAAAACTGTTTTGTATCTTTATTGTGGTGGAAGTTGTATGATTGTATGTGTTTGTGAAACCCCACAGAGATATAGCCTTGCAAAGCAAATTTTACTATATGTAAAGTATACTTTAGTTTTCTTAATTGGAAAAACTAAGGTAGGTAAAAGAACTCCAGGAATGCTCACTTTGGCAGCATATACAGTTAAATTGGAATGATTACACAGATTAGCATGGCCCTTGTGCAAGCATGACGTGCAAATTCATGAATCATTTCATATTTCTTTTTTAAAAAAGAAACTCAAAGAATGCATCTACAAATCTAAACCACTTTGTTGCTCATCCCTGGGCATTTTGCTTGTTTATCATCATCTTTACTTAGCCTCGTTTTCCCTGTCACATCTGCAGCTAGAGCAGACAGGACTCTCCAGAATGTATTTCTCCTTTCAGAGCTTTATTACCATGGACAGAACATCTAGCCAGGGCCTAGAGGAAAAAAATTAATACATTCATGGCTGCTCAATTTTTAAAGAGGTTTCCCCCAAGAACTTCCTGAAAGAGTTAGAAGAAACAGGCAGGTTTGTGATGTAAAGTGATGAGCAAAAATTCAGGCATTGGGTAGAATTTTAGGAAACTTGTCTCTGTTTACACATAATGATCTTTAACAAATGCTTCACATTTTCTATTATCAAGGCCTCGGTGTGGGGGTGGGGGGACAACAACAAAACCCATGGCAAATGATTCAAGAGACTCACAAAAGTGCAGGATGCAGAATAAAGGGAATCCACGGGAGCTGATGAACACCCATATGTTAGCAATAATGGAAAGCCTTAAACACAAGACTGGTGATACTAGAGGAGGAAGTAATAGTGCTGCCTGGGAGCCAGAGAGATGTGAACCTGTAGAGGAGGATTTTTCTGGCATGGGCTGTAATCATGAAAGATGACCCAAAACCAAAATCACGGACCCCAGTTGGAAGACAACAGGAAATAAAAAACTCTGCCATTTCTTTTCTATGACTCCAGGTTCTTACAGTTGCCTACCATTGGCCAAATCTAATACAAGACTGGCTGGTGATGGAAGCTTTAGTAATGATGGGCCTGATGGTCAGTCTCTATGATTGAGACCAGAAAGGGAAAGAGAACAGACCCTGGAAAGAATAAAATGGGCAGATTAAACTAAGAATAGTAAGGACCTTATTATTTATCAAAGTCAACTTTTAAAATCCTTTGATTGAGCACTCTGTGGAAACTCTCCTCCATATTCTTCAGAAACCCCAATTCACATGGAATAATTCATAATTCCTCAAAAAATATGATTATCTTCACCCACTTTGGCTTTGGTCCAGGTAAACTGGATTTTACTCAGGGTGTGTACTCAGCATCAAAAGAGCTTAAAGATTGCTGAAAGGTCTTTTGTCTTATTGTTGGTTGCCTATCAAACCTTTAACCAAGATGCTACAAAAGAATAAACATATGAATGAATCTTTACTTTTAGAGCTACATACATGAGGATTCCACACATTTGTTCCAGAAGAGTTTTCAGCCATCATCAGGTATAGAATTATGGCTATAGATACAAATAGAATAGAGCATGAAGCAGAAAGAGTTTAAAATCATTTTAATATATTTTCACTCTGTATATAATGTAGATCTTTCCTGACTCAATAATTCTGTAAGAAGAAGGTATAAATAGAGCATATACATGTATACATGCATATATGTATAAAATCTTATGTATATATTTACAGAGCTAAACCACAAGCTACATGGCAAACCAGATCATTTCAAGATTAACAGCCTGTTTCCAGTCCTTGAAGTACTGCTTAAGTCTCACAAATTATCACACCTACTTTGATTTTTCCCCATGATTTCCAAAATGAAAGTCTTTATTCATCTCTTCATCCTAGACAACTCTTTTTTTAATATCCTATATTAGTTTTCTTTTTTCTTTTTTTGAAAATTATGTATTAATTCTTTACATTCTGTGTATAGTTCTATCTGCAATAGAAATTTTAAAAATAAACAACACAAGACCAAAAACTATAAAAGAGAACATGTCAAATATAGCCTCAAGCAATGTAAGCTCTGCTGCCCTCAGAAGTCCACAAACTACATTCAGCATGGCACTGGTGCTGCCTCGCAATAAATCATAAACCCTCCAGCTCTTCCACTGAACTCGCAATGGTGGTCGTCATGCCAGAGCAGTTCTTGAGAGGATCTAAGTAGTACTGAGCTATTCATTCTCTCAGAACTTTAATGTTCTTTATCCATCAGGTATTGAGTTGTTAGGCTGATGCTTCTAAGTGTAATAGTACATTAAGCAGGTTACCCACAGTACACACATTGAAAAGAAGGAGGTAAATAGTATAGATTTGTTGATACTCTTTCCAATTAGAGTATTCTTCCAATTTAAGGGCTGCCACAATTACACAGAACCAGATAACCAATGTAGTCTTTGAGTGGTTAAGTGGCCAGCAATCCTCATGTTACTTGCCAATTTAAAGACTGCTAGAATTAAAACACAGCCAGATAAATAATGGTTAGTGTAGAGCCACACTGACTTCTAAGGAACCATACTGGTTCCATAAAGTGAGGAAATACTTGGTTTATTTGTGCCACAATTGTATAGCAGAGGTTCTGTGGCAGTTTTCAAAGAGCTACATTGGGTAGATTAATGTTTGTCATCAATGCTGTTTAATTTTAGACAATTCCATACTATGCAAAATGCAATTGTGATCGTATTTACCACCCCTATTACTGTGCCTCTGATCTTCTCCTTTTCCTCAGCCAGTGCCCCTCCCACCACTGTCATATTATTACTCAAGGTACTCTAAAGGAACAGAACTGTTAGTGTGTGTGTGTGTGTGTGTGTGTGTGTGTGTGTGTGTGTGTGTGTGATGTGTGCATGATTCATTAGAGTGGCTTACAGCCTGAGATCTGCCTAGTCCAACAGTGACTGTTCTCCAATAGAAAGGCCAGGAGTTTGATAATTACTCAGTTCATGAGGCTGGATACCTCAGCTGGTCTTTACTATATGTTGGAATCCCAAAGAAGTGGGTTCTAATACCAATGCCTAAGCAACATGAGTGGTTAGGTGGCCAGCAATCCTCATGTTACTTGCCAATTTAAAGACTGCTAGAATTAAAACACAGCCAGATAAATAATGGTTAGTGTAGAGCCACACTGACTTCTAAGGAGCCATACTGGTTCCATAACATGATAGGTAATCTTTCATCAAGAGTAAAGGCAAGCAGGAAAATAACAAAAGCTTCCTTATTCCTCATCCTTTTGTGTAGGCTGCTACTAGAAAGTGTGACCCAAATTTAGTATCTTCCAACCTCAAAAATGATCCAATCAAGAAAATTACTCAATGGCATTCCCAACTTCTTAGGTTTTAGTTGATTCCAGATGTAGTCAAGTTACCAACAAAAATTAGGTATCACACATGCCACTTCTTTCATTCTTTTTTGACCCACTACGCATGTGGAGTATGTACAGATCACCACTAAATAAAATAACAACCATGTCCATTAATTGCCAATAGTTCCTCAGAGAGAGGTTGGGTCTTATAAGCACCTCCATCAACATGATGGACTATTAAACTGGCCAATTTTGTTCAGTCTTTATACAGAAAACCATAACTGATGTGTGTTAATGTTTGTAACAACTGTTTCCTATCCAGATGACAGAATTTCAAAGTATTTGTCCCCATCCTCAGCCCTTTTATCTGCTCCCTCTTCTGTTATGTTCCATGGGCATTAGAAGACTTGACATATATATCCCATTCAGATTAGAAGTGGCATAGATGCCCTATTCAGGGCTGAGCATTCAGGTGTCTCCCAGCCTTAGTACTCTGCACAGAGTAACCATTGTTTACTACAAAATAAAGCTTCTTTGTCCAAGGCTGAGAACTTCCCTGGTCTGTGGATAAGATCATAATTAGTCAGAAGGCAATTTTGATAACATGTTAAAAAACTATAGTAGCAGGTTCCTCCCTAGGGCCTATGACCTTCTCAGCCATAGGCTTTTGTCTGGATTTTCAGTAAGTAAGGTGCCCTGTCATGGAATGGATTTCAAATCCAATCAGAAAACAGTTGTTTAGTCTCAAACAGATATGTCACTATTCTACCAGTGTGCATATCTTTCCTGGAATATCAGTATTATAGCTTTAGAGACCACAGCTGAGTAAGAATGTTAATGATTTTTCTCCACTAACTGCCTAAATAACACTTTCTGATGCTATAAACACTAGCCAGCAGGGAGGGAGCTCCCAGCTTAGTTTCAGCTTGATTTTTTTTTTCAGTGTCCCTGAAACCAAAGACTGTGATATCATCAGCAACAAGATCTTACATTCTATTTCTTATGGGAAAACAAGCACAATCTCCTTCACTATTTAGGGAGATCTATAGTCAACAGTGTATAGGAAGTTATATTGTGCTGGGATTTTCTTTTGCAAACGACGGTTTCTGGAAGCAACATTTTGCACCAATACATGATAATTATATTCCAAACTGTTGTTGAATTATATTTTTCTTAGCTTACAAAGTAGTGATTTCTATATTGTTTTTAATACATCCTTGCCACATTTGTTTAAACCTTTCTACATATAATATTCACTAATACTCCTTTTTTTTTGGTTTTTCAAGACAGGATTTCTCTGTGTAGTCCAAACTGTCCTAGAATTCCCTTTGTAGATCAGGCTGGCCTTAAACTCACAGAGATTCTTCTATCTCTGCTTCCCAGATACTAGGATCAAAGGCATAGGCCACCATCATCTGGCTCCCTCATACTTTTATATCCCAGGTATTTTAATATCCACATCACCATAATGCCTCCCCTGGTGGCTTATTTCAAGCTTTCTGGGCTCTTTAAACACTGACTTCAACTGACTGTTAAAATTTAAAACCTTGAAATAAAGGTACTCATATAAGAAAGAACATCTGCCTTCCTTTGCCTGGATTGCTTTACTCAGTATAATACTCTCTACACATTTTCTTAAAACTTCTATAATTTCATTTTCCTTTAGTGGTGATTGGAATTCCACTTGTTATGTGCCATGTTTCCACTTTCTACTTACCATTTGATGGTCATCTAGCCTGATTCCATTTCCCAGCTATTGTGAATAGAGCAGCAATAAAAATGGTTATGCAACTGTCTATATAGAATATACAGAATTCTTTAGGTATATCTAGCCAGATTGTTAGCACCACAAAATAACCACAATTCTGTTCCTATAGACATTACCCTTTTGTGTGTGGATAAGTGTGTGCTATATATGTGTGCACATGTGATTACATCTTCGTGTGTACTACTGTACACATGGGGAAGACAGAGGACATTAGGTGTCTTCTAGGACTCTTCACTTTATCTCCTTAAGACCGAACCTAGACTTGCCTTTTCTTAGCCATATGATGCCTTTAAATCGAAGTTATCATCCTGTCTCTGTCCTGGTGCTGAAGTTACAGATATGGGTAGTCATACCTAGCATATCTAGGCTTTTTAAATGTGAGTGCTAGGGATCCAAACTCAAGTCCTCAAGACTTGAAGCTAAGCATTCTTGCCCACTAAGCCACATCCTCAGCCTCTATTTCCTTCATCTTAAATTGTTTTTCTCTGCATCTCTAGCTACTACTCCCTTTTTCTATCTTCCCTATCCTGTCTTTACAATGATCTGTGGCCCTCAAATTTATCTTGGTAAGATACTCATGGTGGCCAGCCTTCCCATAAATAGTCCCTTGGTTTAAAATCATTTCTCTTGTCCTTTGGGTTGTAAGCCTAAATCGTTTCTCCCTAACACCCCCATAAAATGCAGATAACTGAGAAATACTTGGATTCGAGGTAAATTTCAAACCACAATAATATTACACTTGACAAAAAATTGCTTCCCAAAACAAAGACAGTAAAGAGGAGAGGAACTTCAAATTTTTACAATGGAAGAACTAAAGTTCTGTATGATGTCTTCCAGGAAGTCTCCCCTTCCACCTTACGTTATCCCATTTCTGCCTATGAATAAAGTTCTAGTTAATTCATTAAATTGATCTCAATAAGGATATTGAAATATCATTTTATAGATGTTAATTAAATGCTTATCACAGGTCCCTTATCTCCAAATTTATGCTACTACTTACATAATTTTAAATTACTGATTCTTAGCCTCTAACTATGGGGATAGTTTCTCTAACATAATTATTCTAGATTTCCATTTTCTCCCCTGTAATCTATCTTAAATAATTTTTGAAAGTAGGTAATCTATAAGTAAATGTTAGTAAAATGTATTTTGAAGACATTTGTAGAATAAAGATAATTATTCTAAGTCTAGGATTCAACATTGAGTTAGATGCACATATTGAGACAACTAGAAAAGAACTCAGGGCTTAAAACAAGCCTCTATGCCAGTAAACTGTTAGCTTAGTAGCTTACTCCATAGAAGTAGAAACACCAGTAATTGAAGCTCACACAAGCTTTGGAAAGTTCTATCCCAAACAAAACTGTCAACTATCTTCCTTAAAGATGTCTCTATCTAAAATGGTATCTTAACTTTGCAACCAACTCCATCCTGCTCCTACTGACATTTTCAAAATCCAAGAAGATCATCATAGATCATTCCTTGTCACATTGAGTGCTTTTTGAAAGAGTTCGAGATAGTAAGATTGGCAAATGGCTCCTAAAATCTATTAAATAAATCTATCAACAAAATGCAGAGTAAGCATGAAAAATAATAAAGCCATTGCTGAATGAGACAGATGGCTTGGCAACCCTAAAAGACTAATATCAAAACAAACATTCATTTAAGTCTTCATCAAGCTTCACCAAATTAGTATGTGAATTCAAACATTTGTCTTTCTACATTTCTTTCCCAGTGATAGGAACTGTATGAGTAAGGACTACTAGCAAGAGGAGGAGGAACTATTAACTAAAGAAATGGGCACTTGTGAGTGATGCTGACACTAAGCTTTATAGTGCTGTAATAGAAACTATTGGAGACCTTCCATTTATACCTCAAAGACCTAAGGACATATTTGAATTATTTCCTCATGTGTAATTATCCATAATTATCACCCCAAGTTTTTCAAAGTTTGCCACCATATTCTCCTTGTACTAAAGTGGAATCTTTGTCATGGTATTGGTGAATTAACCTTCAGGGATAAATGTAGTCACAAAAAGGAAAAACACATTTTAGGGTACACAAAAGTTCACGGAGAAGTATGTGTAGTGGAAAGAAAATTTCTTGATCTTGTTCATAAAATAAGCAATACAGTCATATTAAAAGAACACATCCTTCCAAGATTTCAACATTCAGAAATCTGGCCACTAAACTATGCAAAAAAATAGTGAGAATATATGTGTGTATCCCAAAAAACTTATGTAGACTTCCACATTCACACACAAGAAATGCTCACTACATTAAATGTTTATAAGATATCATAAAGTATAATTCAGAGTTTAAAGGGGAAGCTACTATTAAATCTAATATTTGCTGTTCACTCTGGAAAAGTTCATGCTAAACTCTTTTTGAAGTAACTCACTATGAAAATAGAATATATTTAAAATGCATCAATAGAGTATGTGAGCAGCATTAAAGACAAATCATAAAGGTTGATTTTAATATCTTTTTGGAGCTGTCAGTCAAAAGTATCTCTATACCTTTCTTGTTAGCACACAGAACTCATGGCCTTAATGAAAAGAACCTTGGTGATACATAAGCATATCATCATATTGGCACATCATAAGAAGCTGTCTTCAGTGAATTAGTATTTCTATTCAGATAAGAACTAGACTATGCAAAAGCCTCCAACTGATATCCAAGTTGTGTTTGTATACTATAATCTGGGACCAAAATCTAAAAGACTCATCAGATGATTGACTATCCAATAACCACGGAAGTGCATCTTATAAAATAATTTATATATCTTTCTTCCTGAATTCCATCTTTTCCAAAACTAAATGAAATTACAACTGAATGAAATTTCAAAACAATTTGAAATTGTTTTGTTTAGAAGTGATAGAATCTATTTTGTCTTTTCCTGAATTAAAGGCAATAGGGTAGAAAGAATGAAAAAGAAAAAAGAAAGAAAGAAAGAAAGAAAGAAAGAAAGAAAGAAAGAAAGAAA
>NW_021604788.1:3047-9196 GCF_004785775.1 Grammomys surdaster | reverse complement strand
AAAGAAAGAAAGAAAGAAAGAAAGAAAGAAAGAAAGAAAGAAAGAAAGAAGGAAGGAAGGAAGGAAGGAAAAGGTAATTATTCAGATTTTTTTTGTCTTTATCTTTTTTGTATGTGTAGGGGGCAGCTAACTACAGTATTTTTGTTTGTTTATGGTCTTTGAAACAGGTTCTCAGTGTGGAAGTCAGGCAAGGCTCATCTCGAGTTCATATTCCTCAGGTCCCAGCTCCTTGATTACTAGAATTACAGACGTGTTCCACCACATTTAATTATTTATGATCATTCTAAGGCATTTTAAAATAAGACACATGTAACACTGAGATTTTTCAAATAATCGAAATGTCCAACAGTAGACAGTATTTATGTATGGCACACCCCCTTAATAACATTTGTGATGTATCTTAGTGGAATGAAAAAGAAAAAGCAGAGATCATCTCAGTACTTATGTGTAGTCATCATTGGTACTGTTTGCCAAATTTTTGTAGTTTTATGATTGTCTCACCATACAGTAGGACTATGCTTCCTGACCACAGGGGCAGTAATTCTGGACAATAAGTTTTAAGTAGAAGTGGGATCTGTCATTTCAGACCAGAACATTTAATTTCTCATACAAGAGCCTCCAGGGCCTTTTCCGTCTCGGCCACAGCAACTTCCAAATAACAACTCCACATCAGCCTAAGTACAGTGCTGAGAAAATGGCACTTTGGAGCAAAGCACTCAACATGTCTGTGACAGACTTGAAGCATGAATGTACTGCTTAAACCCCCATCGATTTGAAGGTTGTGTATTATATCAGTGTGCCCTATCATATTTTAACAACAATAAACTATATACTATATTACTACTCATGAGATTTTTTTCCTTAGAAACAAATATACTAACATGAGACATGAATCTTTATCAACATTCTGAAGTTCCCATATCTCTGTAACGTTCATATAACTTCATAATTGGAAAACTATGTCCTATGCTTCTAAATGGTAAGATATATTATAGAGATAAATTTCTTCATTTGTTTCCATAGTTTCCAATTAGGCAAATTAGAGCAGCTTCTTCTACAGCTTTCCCATGAAAGGAAACACACTTTTCCTAGTATCACTAAAACTTCCTTTTGTCAGCCTTTGCATGAACTCCAGGATAGCCAAGGCTCCAAGGAGAAACCATGTCTGTCTATAAATAAATAAATAACCCCCCACATTGAAAGGCCAAATGAATAAGTTATTTCCTTGTTTTGATTTTGAAGCGTCCAAGGCATCCTGTGCATATAGAATTATAAGGCAAAGACTGAAATGCAAAAGGTTTCCTGGGTTAGCTCTATTTTATATGGAGCATGTAACTAATAAAGGAGGTGATAATAGATAAAAGCCTTTTCCTCTAGATTCCAGTTGTGTTACATCAATTACAATGTAAAGCTGGAGTGTATGGAAATTCACTTGACAGCTACTAAACAAGACAGCATGATCAAGAGTAATCTAATATATACTAATTTCAGTACAGAAAATAAATGTTTGTGGGAGGGGGAATTTAAAGTGGCATTTAAATATAAGTACTACTGTAAGTATTATTTCACTGCAAGTTCCTACTGTTTCATACAATACTCTGCACACAGTAAATAGTCAAGTGGTTTAGTGGAAAGAACATTGCATTAAAAGGCAACAGGCCTGGGTTTTTCTCCCACTTCACTAATATGTAATTAGCTAGGTTTTAATCTATCAATTTATCCATTTCATCCGTGAGTCAGGAATGGAATATACATTGCCTGCCTCAGATACAGATAGTGAGATGATGATGGCAATGAATGCTTTATATAAAGTTATAAAGAATTCTTCATGTGATAAATTTACCTCCTTTTATATAACCTTGATGTACAAAGAAAAAAAAAGTCTTATAAGATATCATCTTACCTTCACTAAGATCAATAATAATCAAATACTATATGCTTCTATAAGTGAATCTTGGGACATAGACTACTTAAATGTTAATAAATCAAGTATATGGAAAACTGCTCTTCAAGGTACTTGAAATTTGTACTTTCTACAATTTTTAAAATAGTTTCTTTTCTGAAAATCAAGCCAAGGTCATTGCTCAGGGTTTTGACAAGTAATACAGTACTACATTTCTTCTATCAAACACCCACTGCAGAGAGTTATATCTATTTTCCTTTAACACAGAGTATTGGTGCTGGTATATCCTAGTATGTTTTCATTTCTACCTAGAGTGACAGAAAGACACTGGAGAGAGTTCAAAGTAACATAAAAAGCAATGCAAAGACATCTGGATGGAAGTTTCAAGTCGTTCAGTGATACTTAAGTGCAACTTCTTTGAAAATGTTCAGCAAAAGCTACTTCACTTTAAACCAAGCATCATCAAACCTTTCCTGAAGACCCTAAATATTCAAAGCAATGTTGGATGTATCACAAATTATACTATAGAGCAATTTTAATAAAAAAACCACCCATGGAGCACTGGCACACACACACACACACACACGTACAGAGGGAGGGGGAAAGACAGAGTGGGGAGACATGAGTTGAGTGCATGGATGGACTGGAAGGGAGTGAATGGCATGGCATAGCATAGTGTGAAGTAGAATGGAATAAAATCAGAATAAACTCACTAAGCTAAGTACCAAAATTACACACTGGAAAATAGATTGCCTCTTTTATAGGTAGTTCTAGGAAAAATAAATATCTACATAAAAAACTGAAACTAGATCAGCATCTCTAAGGTACAAGAACTAAGTCAAAATTAATCAAAGATATAGGAACTACAAAGATGTTTGGTGATAAATAGTGCCTAGGACTCTTGCAGAGGACCTACTTTTAGTTTCCAGCCCAAAACTTCCAAAGGATATGATGTCCTCCTCTGGATTCTGCAGTCACTGGGCATATACACATACACATGAACAAAACACTCACATACATTAAAAACCTTTAAAAATGAATCAACGAAATTAATTTAAGGCCTAAAACTTTGAAACTACTATCAAAAACATATTTCAGAATATGGGATGGGGAATAACCTTCTAAGGGGACATCAATAGCTCAGAAAATAATAGCAAGACATGACAAATTATATTGCATTAAATTAAAAAGTTTCTGCATAATAAAAGAAACAATGAGAGTAAATGGACAATGTACAGAATTTGAGGAAATATTTGCAAGAGTTAATACACAGAATATAAAAATAACAAAAAAATTAAGCACTAAGTAAGTAAACAATGCAATCAATAAGATTTGAGCAAATTAACTGAACAGACTTCCCAAAGATGTACAAATAAATAGTAAATACATTTAAAATGTCCAGACACACTCACAGCCAGTGGCTTAGGATCCTTCTGGTCTGCACTAGTGCCCTGAGCAGGACCTGTGGGGACCCAGGAACTCCCTCATGGTCAGTGGCTCAGGATCCTTGCAGTCTGTGCTGGTGCCCTGAGCAGTCCTAGGGCGCCAGCTCTACACCCAATCCCAGAACATCTAGAGGAGGCTGGACTCCCAGGAGCCCTAACACACCCAGGAATATAGGATAATAGAATCATAGGATCTCAGGATCTTGGTTATACCAGAATTTCAGGATCCCAGAAGCAGCCTGAATCCCAGGAGCTCTTATAACCAGAATCTCAGGATCACAGAGACACCTGGACTCTGAGGAGTTCTGACACAATCAAGATAACAGGACAGACACGCTCTAGTCAGAAACAGTGAGTTAAGGTAGCACTAGAGATACTCAGATGGCAAAAAGCAAGCACAAGAATGTAAGCAATAGAAACCAAGGTTACTTGGCATCATCAGAACCTAGTTGTCCCACCATAGCAAGTCCTGAATACACCAGAAAAACAACAGTCAGATTTAAAATCGCTACTCATGTTGGTGATAGATGAATTTAAGAAGGCATAAATAACTCCCTCAAAGAAATACAGGAGAGCATAGGTAAAGAGGTAGAAGCCCTTAAAGAGGAAACACAACCATATAAATGGTCACAAAACAGGCCTCAACAAATACAAGAAAATTGAAATAATCCCATACATCCTTTGAGATCACCACAGACTAAGGCTGGTCTTCAATAATGATAAAATCAATGGAAACCCCACATACACATGGAAACTGAACAACACTGTACTCAATTATAACTTGGTCAGGGAATAAATAAATAAATTATAGATGTTTTAGAATTTAATGAAAATGAAGACATATCATACCAAAACTTGTGGGACACAAATGAAAGGAGTGCCAAGAGGAAAACTCATAGCTCTAAGTGCCTACACAAAGAAATTGGAGAGAGCATACACTAGCAGTTTGACGGCACACCTGAAAGCTCTAGAACATAAAGAAGCAAATAAACCCAAGAGGAATAGACTACAGGAAATAATCAAACTCAGGGCTGAACTCAACCAAGTAGAAACAAAAAGAACTATACAAATAATCAACAAAACCAGGAGCTGATTCTTTGAGAAAATCAACAAGATAGGTAAATCCTTAGCCAGACTAACCAGAGGGTAGAGAGACAGTATGCAAATTAATAAAATCAGAACTGAAAAGGGAGATATAACAACAGAAACTGAGGAAATTCAAAAAAAAATCATCAGATCCTACTACAAAAGCCTATACTCAACAAAACTGAAAAATCTGGATGAAATGGAAAATTTTCTAGACAGATACCAGGCACCAAAGTTAAATCAAGATCAGACAAACCATCTAAACAGTCCCATAACCCCTAAAGAAATAGCAGAACTCATTAAAAGTCTCACCACAAATAAAACCCAGGACCAGATGGTTTTAGTGCAGAATTCTATCAGATCTTCCAAGAATACCTAATACCAATACTCTATTAACTGTTCCACAAAATAGAAACAGAAGGAACACTGCCCAATTCATTCTATGAAGCCACAATTACACTCATACCTAAACCACACAAAGACACAACCAAGAAATAGAACTTCAGACCAATCTCCCTTATGAATATCAATGCAAAAATACTCAATAAAATTCTCATAAACAGAATCCAAGAACATATCCAAACAATCATACATCATGATCAAGTAGGCTTTATACCAGGAATACAGGGATGGTTCAATATAAGAAAATCCATTAACATAATCCACTATATAAACAAACTCAAAGAAAAAAACCACATGATCATCTCATTAGATGCTGAGAAAGGATTTGACAACATTCATGGTAAATTCTTGGAAAGATCAGGAATTCAAGGCCCATACATAAACATAGTAAAAGCAGTATACAGCAAACCAGTAGCCAACATCAAACTAAATGGAGAGAAACTTTAAGCAATCCCACTAAAATCAGGGACTAGACAAGGCTGCCCACTCTCCCCCTACCTATTCAATATAGTACTGGAAGTCCTAGGCAGAGCAATTAGACAACAAAAGGAGGTCAAAGGGATACAAATTTGAGGGCTGGGATGTATGAAAGGTGGATGAGTAGGGGCAAGCCCTCATAGAAGTAGTAGGAAGGAGGATGGGATAAGGAGTTTCTGGGGGAGGGATGGGGAAAGGGAATAACATCTGAAATGTAGAAAAATAAATTATCCAATTTTTAAAAACCAGATAATGGAACTGGCTATTGCAGCCAGGCATTTATTTGAGACATTTTGTAAGAAATTTAATATTACCCATATTACTGAGGTTCTTTATAATTGTCAAGAACAAGGGACTGTGGAAAAGGTCCATGGAACTTTAAAACAATATCTACATAAATAAATAAAGGGGGAGGTATATCCCCATACATCACAAATTTATTTAAATCATGTTCTTTTCATTTAAATTTTTTTAAAAAATTTGGATGCCAAGGAATTTTCTGCTACGTGTCTATGGCACTCTACAACAAGGTATACTTATGCATAGGTGTAAGGGAAGGATCTACTTACTGGCATATGCCATGATCCCTATCAGGTACTTAATATGGAGAAGAGGACATGGTTGTGTTTTTTCTGCAGGATGCTGAAGGAGCATGGTGGCCACCAGAGTGATGGGTGAGCCATGCTGATGCTGGGAACAAGAATGATGCTGACCTGTGAGCTTGCTGAGTGACCTGACAATGGTGAATGGGAAGCTGTATTGGATATATGTTCCTGACCTACCATTGCTTACCTATACCCCTGATGGAACAAGCTGCCATGCCTCAAGTTTTCAGA
>NW_021604788.1:0-3037 GCF_004785775.1 Grammomys surdaster | reverse complement strand
AATTACTTTTGTTTCTTCTACAGTATGTATTGTTAGTTACATTGATTATACACTTTCTAATTGTGTTAGTGTGTTGAACCCTGGCATGTCAGTTGTGGGGGTCTATCAACAGCTTTTGTATTATTGCCCTGAGTATTACAGAACCTTGGTTTTCTAGAAAAATCTTGCAAGTACTGGAAGAAGTGAGTCAGGCTTTAAGCAGAAGCAAGAAGGTAGTGAGCTTGATTATTGCTGGTATAACAGCTTTAATTACATTAATTACTAGCACCACTACTTCTGCAATTGCAATTGCTTTGACACAAGAAGTTAAGACAGCTACTTTTGTTTATCATTTAGCAAAAAGTGTTACTAATGTGTTGAGTATACAAGAAGATTTAGATAGGCATTTGGGACATCAGATTGATGCTCTTTATCCTATTAAGTGTCATGCCAAATACCATTGGATTTGTGTTACTTCTAAAATTTACAATGGTGGTCATTATAATTAGGAAAAAGTTTAAAGACACTTGCAGGGTATTTTACATAATTCTAACACATCTTTGGCTGTTTTAACTTTGCATAGTGAGATTATGAATTTAAAGAATGATTCTCTGCTGAGTTTTGATGTTGCAGATAATGCTGATAAAATTATCCATGGCTTGAGGTCAGTATTTCCATTTTGGTCAAGAGTCAAGAATGGCATAGATAGCTTGATCATGCTAGTCCTTTTCATCCTGGGAATACTTTTATTCCTGCCCATCATGTGTAAACTTGTCTTTAACAACATTAACAGTTGGCAGCCAAAGTATGTGACTTGAAACTGAAAATGGATCCCCAGACAGAGTTATTAATTTAACAGGCTGTCAAGCCAAGGACAGGTAAGATTCTACACAGAGCCTTACCAACCTGTGACAGAAGTGCATTGCTTCTGATAATGCATACTCCACGATGGGTAAGGAGGGCATTCTTGTCAAAATGACCTAAGACATGTTCAGTCTTGTTTATGAACTAAAAAAGGGAGCCGGGCGGTGGTGGTACACGCCTTTAATCCCAGCACTTGGGAGGCAGAGGCAGGCAGATTTCTGAGTTCGAGGCCAGTCTGGTCTACAGAGTGAGTTCCAGGACAGCCAGGACTACACAGAGAAACCTTGTCTCGAAAAAAAAAAAAAAAAAAAAAAAAAAATTAAAAATTTAAAAAAAAATTTAAAAAGGGGGGAGGAGAGGCAGAGAGCTTTTAGGGTTGCATGGCAGGAATCTGACATTGGCCAAGGACAAGGAAATGGGCTGATTGGCAGGAATCTGACTTTGGCCAAGGACAAGGAAGTGACCTTCAGGCAGGTGTCTGACATTAGGCTAGAACAAAGATGTAATTTCAGGCAAGAATATAAATCTTAAGCTATAATAAAGAAGTAGACTTCAGGCATGAAAATGACTTTGGGCTAGGACAGAGAAGTAGGCTCAGATATTTGATCTTCCTGATAAGCCCTTAGAAATAGTGATCATGGAAGTGATCACAGAACTTTGTTTATTGCCTTGCTTGTTGGTTTACTATTTGTGTTTATTGTCTTGCTTGTTCCTTAACTATTTGCATCTATTGGATTGCTAGTTCCTCAACCTCAAACTGACCTTAATACTTGCATGTAATTAAAATGGTATAAAAGCAAAAAGGAGGAGATATTGGATTGGGGATTTATGGGTGTGGAAAATGGGGAAAGGAGATAACATCTGAAATGTAAATAAATAAAATGTCCTATAAAATAAAGAACAAGTTTTCATTTTACATTGAGTTAGTAGTTAATAGGGTTATGGATTTTCAGGCCTTCTTTTAGCCATCTGTTTCTATCACTACTTCAAGCTATTGCTCTCATTTCAGTATTAAGCCTCTAAATATACTCAATATAATTTCTAGGAAAATAGAAGTTTAATTGCTTTGGAAAAATAATTGTTTTCCTTATATGACTTCTTCAGGCTTATTGGGAAGAGGTTTATTGGGAAGAGGCATAGACCCTGGGAACCTATCAGAAGAGCCATGGATATCACTAAAATTCTTTGGAGGGTAGAATTAGATCTTAAGGTGTTTTGTGGAAGAAACACTGTTGCTGTATCCAAAATGTCAAATGTCAAATATCAGGCTTTCTTTTTTTTCAGTGAGTTCACTTCATCAGCCCAAATGAACTCACATTTTGGTGGGGACCTAAGACTCTGACATAAAATAAGAAAGACTCAGTAATTTATCTGGACACACTTCAAATAAGTGATCCATCAAATATAAGATCAGATTCCCCACATAGAAAAATTGAACTGTATGTGATTTCAAAATCAGAAAGGTCCAATTTTCTGGGCTCTGCTATTAGTGCAACTGTCATTAAAGGGCATTAGAATAGGTCCATTAAGGGTTTTTTGTCTAGAGAAACTAAATGGCAGTGTTAAGATACACATGTAATGAAAGGTAAATAAACTAAAAAGTTCATGCAAACATTAAACAAAATGAGAGTCACGCCTAAGATATTTTCTCTTCTGAGCTCACCCTTCCTAGTTATGATAACTACCATCTATGTAGCATAGGAAATATTGTTGTTCTGGATTAATGTCTTTTAAGTGTAAACCATATAGCAGATTTAAGGCAACATTAAAAAATATAAAATAACTCATTACTAAATCATACAGTGAAATAAAAGTCACATATAACAAGCCTGCAGCCAGTGTTATATTCACTGGGAAAAAATGAAAGCTTGATCCAAAACTAGGCAAAGATGTCCTGTTCGTCACTTCTGTTCAATATAGTATGAGAGATCAAGAGGGGGCAATTATACAAAAGAAAGAAGTGACATCCAAACTAGAAAGGAAGAAGCAAAACCATCCCTGCATACAGATGATATGATTTTTATATACATAAAACCCCTGATGTCTTCACTAAACAAAAAAATGCTAAAACTAATAAATCCAATAAGGTAGCAGAGTACTAAAAGCGATCAGTATTCAATCTATGTACTAACAGTTAACCACATGAAAAAATAAACAACAAACATACAAACAAGGAATACTCTCTTTTGCCAGG
>NW_021604787.1:610379-611476 GCF_004785775.1 Grammomys surdaster | reverse complement strand
AATGGCAGCTGGAGTAGGCAAGTCAGGCTGTAATGCCTCACAAGTTCCTAGTTTCATTAACCTTTCATAAATCTTAAGGCTGAACTCTGTTTTGGATTCATGGAATACCCAACCCTTTGGAGGTGAGTGCCTTGGGATCTGAGGCTGACCCCTTCTGCCAAAGGAACAAGCAAGGCAATAGACAAAATCCAGAAAACATCTTTCTTGGGGTTTCTAGGGGCTGGTCAGGATAAGCAAGACAAAAGAAATGCCATGCAAGCTTCTCCTGAGCCCACTCTGAGCTTTGCATTGATTCAAATGTAAATGTTCTTAATCTGGACCTAATATAGTCTGCTAGTGCCCTTGTTCCTGGGACAATCATTTCTAAAATGACCCAAACCTCCATATTTAAAGCGTCCAATAAAGCTTGTGTAAAGGGGGCAGCAGGCCTGTGCTGTGCTACAGCTGTTTTTACCTCTTTTATTCCTCTCCACCTGCTCAATCCTCTTCTCAACTACAAACATGGGTGAGTCAAAAATCCTGAACTGCAAACTGCAGCCAATGGAACACTGACAACTCAAAGATACCTCTAAGTTTCCCTTGCAACACCACAGCAACCACAACTTTGGGAAGCAAAACTCAAATCTAGTCTCTCCAAAATCAACACCAAGTGCATCATCCCCATATTGCAAAGTTGTTGGCTGCCAATTCCTGCACAAGAATGTACAGCTGTGCAGCCTCCAATAACTCACCAAAGAGACACTGCCCTAAATCTCATCTTTTCTAAGTCTCGTTTCTAGGATCTCTAGAGACCCGATTTCCAGGTTGGCTCATGCCATGTGCTGTTGTCTGAATGACTCCAAGGCTGATTTACCAGTTTTAAGCCAACTTTCTGTTACCAATGTTACAAATTTTTAATCATACACAACAACTTATAAGCCAAAAATCTATAATTAAGACATGCAGGACAATACTTATACTTTTAAAACAAGTCAGAAAGAAAAATGAAGTAGATACACATCTGATATATTTAAACTAAAAAAATTTTCTTTCTTTTTCTAGTTGTAATTTCAAGAGAGGAGCACCTTGTCACCTGCTGAACCCAATAAACACTGTCA
>NW_021604787.1:592867-610369 GCF_004785775.1 Grammomys surdaster | reverse complement strand
AGGAAGGAAATGAAGGAGCCTAGGGAACAACAGCCAATGCTATCCTCTGGCCTACAGACACATGTATGAACTCTGACCCCACCCCTCATGGCTTTGCTTTTTTGAGAAAGGACCTCAGTATTTGGCCTAGGAGAGTCTGGAACTTGCTATCTTCACTTGTGAATGACTAGATTAAAAGTATAAACAACCACACCTGACCCTTGGTGTCCAAGAGTCAGAGAAAAGTCCCACTGAGTGGTTAGGATGCTGATGCTGAATCATCTTTCTTCTGATTTATAAAACCCAGAACGACCAGTGACCTTACTTATCATTGGATTCCTTGTTCTTTCATCGTGAGCATCAAGGAAGACATTTATATTAATTGAAGGTAATTCATATATCTGCTGGAGAAGAGAAGAACTAGCCCCAGTGCTCAAGGCTGATTACAGTACTCCAGTCAGAGAGGAAAGGAGGTGCATGTTTGGGGCTATGAATTAAACTGACATAAGCTAGATGAACTGGGATGTTGGGTTGTAGTGTGCACATGGGTCTTGTTGGGTTGATGTGTGGGTTCCGCCTCTGTCTCTTCATGTGGCTAGGGCCAAGACAGAAGAGAGGGCATTCAGGCTAGATTTGCAGGCAGCAGAAAGATGTGGGTGTGGTGGTGGGGAACCCAGAGCTTCTCCTGGGTGATAAAAGCTGTCAGGAGCAGCCATCATTCTGATAGAATTTGCCAACATGGATATCAAGGTCTCCCACAGAAGTACAGCTTTTCAGCACTCCTATGCCTTTGCTTCCTCAGAATAGCTGCCTCAAAATACATCAAGGAAGTATATTTTGGAGTGGCATATTCTAGTCTCCTAAAGTCATATTTTTGGGTGGTATGCTGAGTCCCAAAAAGTAAAAAAGCAGAGGCAAGGAGAATCATATGGCTTCAGTACAATTGGGTCCTCAAGAGCTGTGCAGTGAGTAAGAACAGTATCCTTACCTCGTTCTTCTGGGGGGAATAAGACATTAATCAGGAATAAAGAACACAGAGAGATGGTGTCTGACTTGAATAGGAACAGATGGTTCCTGGACCTTGCAAAGAACCAGTATTTCAAAAACATCTTGTTATTTATGGTGTGTGTGTGTGTGTGTGTGTGTGTAGGTGTGTCCATGCCACTGTACACACACTGAGGTCAGAGGACTCTTGAGAGGTTGTTCTCTCCTGCCATGTGGGTTCTGGAGATGAAATTCAGGTTGTCAGACTTGGCACTTCACTGTGAGGGGGTGCCAAGTCAGAGGAGCTCAGGCGTGGGAGAAGATGGTCCTGCTTGGGTGAAGGAAGGAGATTCCTTCTAATGAGAGTACCCTCCATCGAGACAGGGGAAAAATGCTCACTGTGGGTCCAGGATCAGAGGGACAGGAGTTATCAGACCTGGGGGCACTGTTCCAGAAGAGGAGATTTTTGACCCTACACGTGAAATCCTAGGTCTTTCTCCCAGTCTCTGAGGCCGCATCCTTAATCTCTGAACAGAGGAGGCCTCTCCCATGAGGCCATGGGGTGCTCACTCTTCCCATCACTGAAGGTACCATGAGGACAAGAGGGAGGAACTGTCAAAGTTCCTGCCCCTCTCAGCCTTCTGACTCTTACCTTCCCTCTGCTCTCTGCCTCCTTGTGGGCCCCTGTATTCAATGCAAGGCTATGAAAAGGCTCTGTCTCAAGTGTTGAAGCCGAGACTAGAGTCCACCTGTATAACTCAGGAAGTTAGCAACTTACCGGTGCACCACCCTGACTGCTTGAAGTTCTGAGCTTCGCTGTTTCCCCGTACGGGCCGCCAGTTGTAGCGTCCACCCTCGACCAGCAAGGAAGACGCAACGCAGGAGCTCTTCTCCAAGCAGTTTAATCAGGACCCTTGAACAATCTTCTAACTGATGACCTTCTAACTGACCACCTTCTAACTGACGACGATGAGGGAAGCCTCTCCCAGGCTTAAGTACTCTAGGGCTAGCCAACCCCCGTCTGCCACGTGGCAACAGCAGATAGGTCCACACACACGGAGACAAGCCAGATCAACTGCCACTGCCATATTAGGAGTTGTTTACTCCTAAGAGTCCTCGCCAGCAGGTGGTGGAAGGCAGAGACCAGTGCCATCTTAAAGGTGCAGCACTATGCGGCTCTCCACAGTCATATGGCTTCTGCATGCCTCTCTGACAGGACCCTTCAAGTGCGTGAAAAGGCAAACAATCCTTTGTAGACTTAGGTGATGTGGGAAGGTCCTGGAACCCATTGCATTCCCCAGGAGTTTCTGATCCACAGTCCTGGGAGTAGGGATCAGAAATCTGCATTTCTAACAAGTTCCAGGGTGATGCTCAAACTGAGACCATTTAGGTGGTGCCAGTGTCCAGGTCCCAATGGTACCTCAGGCTAGGAATCAGCTTTCCACCCCAGTTTACACCTTGACTTACTGGTGCCTTCAGTTGGTGATGGCAGGACAGCAGGCCTTTCTCTCTGATGAGCACTACCAACTAGAGTGCATGGTAGGAGGGGTCACTTTCATGAGCGGCTCTCCGCTGAGCCCTCCTGGACAACACTTCCGCAAGAGTGGCAACTGCAGAGAGATGTGAGTCAAGAGAATAGATTGAATATTGAATATTGAATAGATTGAAAACCCTGAACACGTTTATAATGGTCATGCGGGGATGTTGAAGACACCAAAAGGGCTCAGAAAAGCTGCCCTTTTGTAAAAAGAAATCTAGGGCTTGTGGGGATGGATCAGGTAGTGAAGTGTTGATGTGTAAGCAAAAGGACCCGAGTTCTGATCCCAGGCACTTATATAAGAAGCTGGGTACAGCATGCCTTAACCTCAGGGCTGGGAAATTAGAGACAGGAGCTTGCTGGCCAGCCAGGCTAGACAAACTCCTGCGTTCCGGGTTTGAAAGACCGTCTTAAAATATAATGACACAGATGCTTCTACAAAGGTACCACCTCCCTCTGCTACTAAGGAGGGCATCTGAGCCTTCAGGTTCACAAGACACCTCATGAGTGACAATGAATCTGTCATTGTCTCCTGCTGGTTTTCCCTTTAGTTCATAGACTCTGTTGTTGAAGCTGGAAATCTCCCCTCACTCTCCAGTAGTTAAGATGTGTATGGTTTTTGAATCCCAGTCTGCATGGAAGGTGAGGCTGGATAGGCTGTGGGGAGTTTGTAAGCCCGATGCCCATAGACCTGGACTGAAGCCCTTGATCCGTGTTGCCCTTTAACACACCCTGCCTGGGTGAGTTCTGTGTCTGCAGGGACCAGAGCGCCAGGGAAGCGGATGTCACCAAGATGAGACTCCATCCTTACAAAACCAGGTCACCTGCTAAAGCATCCAGGGCATAGTCAAAGTGGAGCCCTGAGCCTGCTGCTGGTGCTGTGTGCCTGGGCAGGCCAGGTGGCCACAATGCCTCCATTTTATTTTTTGAGAAATGGAGGAGACAATGTGTGTTCTAGCCTCATTCCAAGGTTACATAACAGGAACATCCTGATGCTTGGCAGTGTTCAGCGGACGTAAGGGGTGGTCAGAGACCTCTGCTTTCTCTCAGTGGTGTCTAGTCAAGAATCTCTTTACATTTATTTATTCCACTGAGCAGTGCGTGTGCCGCAGTGTACAAGTAGAGAGAGGTCAGAGGTCAACCTTCTGGCGTCATTTCCCTCCTTCTACCATGTGGGCTCTGGCACCTCAACTCTTCATTCTTACTGTTAGCATTCTGTCTAAGCTCCACCCTCACAGTTACCTGGCAACAGGCAGGTATGCCTGCCCTCTGTAAAAGGGCCCGCTTGCCCCCTCCTCTCTCCCTTGCTCTCTTGCTCTCTCTCTCTCTCTCTCAATCTCTTGTTCCCTGTGTCCCCTCGCCCCTTCCTTCTTCCCTTTTCCCTTTCTCCACGTGGTCATGGCTGGCCTCTCTCTCTCTCTCTCTCTCTCTCTCTCTCTCTCTCTCTCTCTCTGTCCATCTCTAGCTCTCTGCCTCTCTCTACCTCTACTACCCTCTTAACTCCCCTCCCCATGCCCTGAATAAACTCTATTCTATACTATACGGTCGTGTGGCTGGGCCCTCAGGGGGAAGAGATGCCTCGGCATGGGCTCCCCTGAGACGTCCTCTTCCCCCATACCTCACCACACACCCATAGAACATATTCTATATCTCTTTATCTTTTTATAAATACATCGCTTACCAGCAGACACCCTTACTTGCTGAGCTGTCTCACTAACCCCAAGGAGTAGATCCCTAAGACCAAGACCATCCATCACCCTGTCCACTGTGCTGGCCAGGAGCGTGAAGTGTAGGAGGTTAAACAAATAACTTCCCACACCACACGGTTGAGATGTGGGAGAAGCAGGATTTGAACTCAGGCCTCCAGAGTCAGATTTCTAACCACCATACTCTGTAAATAGGAAGCAGGATTTTGGATACCATCAGCCTCTGGCCGCCTATACAGTGCTGAGAAGGAGCCTTCCAGGGCCACTATCTGATTTCCAAAACTGACTATCCCTGTTTTCTATTGGGGCCCTGGTAACAGCATAGGAGAACAAAGGTCTGGGAGGAACTAGCCTTGGAGGACCCTTGATGACTCTAGTTCTGTGGCTCCTCCCTCCCCCAACTACCCAGCCTCGCACAGGAGCAGAAGCCCTGCCCCACACACTCTCAGCCTTACAGGGGACCAAGAAGATGCAGCTCAGAGAAAGTAGCCTCAGTCTAGGACCCAGACCTGCCTACTGCCAGGCTGCCTGTCACTATTCACTCTGCAGATATGGAGTGGAAGGAAGATCCCACCTGCCAAACCCCTCCCACCCAAGTCAGGAGGACGGCTGCCTATAGACAGCAGTGGAGAAACGCTGAAAGGAAGGAGGGAAGGCCCAGACTGAGACAAAGATGAGGAGCCCAGGGCCTGGGGAGATAGCTCAGTGGGTAAGCATCTGTACTGCTCTTCCCAGGAGCCCAGTTCCATTCCAAGCACCCACCCTGGATGACTCACAATCTCCTGCAACTTCAGCTCCAGAAGGACCAGTCAGCTCTGGCCTCTGCAGGTACCTGCACTCATATGTAGATGAGAAACATTGGACCACAGTCTCAGGGTGACAGAGGCTGAGATGACAGGGCACAGGTGGGATGGAAGGGGAGCAAGAGCAGAGGTCAAGGTGGAGGAGGTGAGTCCATGGCAGCAGGTGAGGTGGAAGGTGGGAGCCAAGGAAAGGCACAGGATGCTGGGAGATTCAAACCACAAGGGGTATCATTGCACTACAGCATCAGCTGGGATCAGTGGCGGGAGAGGCTGCAAGTCAAAGAGATGGAGAAGAACAAATGCAGCCCTGGGAAGCCTAAACAGGGGTGGGGAGGGGGGTGGGGAGGGGGGACAGCTGATGGAGCAAATCAGCTGCCATGTCCAGCCCTTGCCAGGCAGATAAACCAGCCCCTGGAGTTCCACACCTCACACATTCATCTTTACAGGAAGTGAAACACACACACACACACACACCCCAGAAACAGAGAGAAGAAAAGTGAAATCCTGATCAAGCACACAGAATGGGCTCTGAGCAGGAGAAAGGCTGGGGATTCAAACCTCCTTGGATGCACCTGGGAGGGCTTCCTGGAGGAGGCAGGGACAGAGAGAAGGATGATGAGGGAGCAGCAGCTGGAGCTTCAGGTCAAGGAGTGCCAGGGGTTAGGTGGGGTAGTAGACCTAGGGGGAGAAGGGACAAAGGCAGCTCCCCATGACTCTGTTTTTGCCTCAGTCTGAGGGACAGCAGAGAGCCGCTGGAAGATTTCATAAAGCACAGATCAATGTGCATGAGCAGAAGTGGAGGAACTTCTAGAGGACAGATGGTGGATGCCAGAGGCAGGCATCCAAGGCCTAGAGAAGGAAAAGAAAAAGCTGAGCTCGAGGGAAGATGGAGAGGAGGGGCAAAGCTGGCTGCTGCTGCTGACCAGCAAGAGCTGGAAGGCTGAGTAGCCAAGGGTGGCTAGAAGGTGGCATGATGGGGCCGGGGCCAGAGGACAGTGGAACACTTCCCTCTCTCTGGTTCCTTCCCTAGGTCACTCTGTCTCTGTCTGTCTGTCTGTCTCCCACCACCACCCTTTTTGGTTTCTGGCTCCTTGCTATATTACAGCCTCTGTCTTTAGTACCCAGGGGATACCCACTTCTGTGGGTCTTCCCTGGGAAACTGGAGTCTCCTGCAGGCCAGGAACAAGCCTTCCTCCCTCCATATGGAGGCACCCAAAACAGGGCTGGCCAAGGCTGGGCAGTATCTTTGGCCTTTGAAGCCTCTTGTCTAGAGGACCTGATGCTTTTGCTCGTGGAAAAAGACCCAAGGAAGATGGCTACTGGGGCCGATGCTAAAGCTGCCGGTGGAAGCCATCTTGGGGTAGCCAGAAGCTACCCAGAATCCCCTAGATGTGTGTGCCTTGGAGAGAGAAAGGGGGGCGGGGTAGTCAGAGCTTATATATAAAAAAAGGTAAGTAGACAGAAGTCACAACACAGTGTGACATCAGAACATCTGCTGCGTAGAGATGCCATTTGAGTGGGGCTTTGGAGGACAAGTATGAGTTTTGTCACGCTAAGAACAAGGAAGAAAGGTATTGGAGGTTAGCGGGAAAGCATTGGAACATGTACACTTCTAAAAGACACTGTAGCTGATCATGGGTACTCCTCTTTGCCACGTTGATTTGTAACATACAGCCCAGGCTAGCCTATGTTTGATTTTACATGTAGCTCAAGACATGATCCACAGAGCTCAGAGTAGAGCTACACAACACCTCTACAGGTAAGAAATAGGAACTCTGTACCTCAGTCTAGGGCATGCCCTGAAACGGAGGGTCCTAGGCTCCCAGCCCAAATGCACAGCTGCATCTACTCCCCCTAGAGACCTAGTAAGATGCTGCAAGGCCCCTGGGGACTGACAGATGCTTATACCCCTCCCAAGATGCAGAAGAGGCTCAAAGGTGACAACAGCTGTGGAGGAACTCTGTGGCTCACAGACACAAGTCCTGGCTCTGTCACTGTGTCAGACCAGTGTTCACCCCCCCAACCCCCAAATTTACTCACTCTTAGGGCTGCCAAAACAACAACAACAACAAAACTGAAGCAAAACAAAAAAAAACTGTAAATAAAAATATCGGGGTCTATGCCAAAGCACTTTATAGTAGTTGTCACTGTGTGATTGTAGTACTGTTCTAGAAATACAGTTGCAGGATAGAGCAAGCATTCTACCTCCCTGTTCCTGCACCTTCCTCCGGGCAGATGCTCATATGTGGCCTGTGTCTGGTTGATCCTCTGTAATGCACTTTAGAAACTCTGAGAGCAGGTGGTACACTTCAGAACCGCCGGGGAGAGAGAGATGCCTCAGTACCTCATTCCCTTCTCCTTTCTCCGTGGCTGCAGCATCTCCTTATCTGTCCAAACCGGTTTTGCCCAGGTACTCGTGACCATATTCAGGCAATTGTACTTCAAATTCCTGCAGCCGCTATGGGGTGCGGGTGACCTGGCTGGGATTTGCCCAGCACACCTGCACCTGTCATCTCCCCAGTGATCTGGATACTCTTGAGGAGGGTCGGTCCTGTCTCTCTTATAGAGAGCTCCCCCTGAATCCCTATAACTATAGAACGCAGGGTCTGCAAAAGGGGCCTCTAAGAAGCTTGCCACCAAGCCGAGAGTCTCTGGGCGAGTCTGGCAAGCCAAGAGCCAACTGGGCCCTACGCCCCTGTCCAAGTATTTTCCTCTCAGGTCCTGCCACTTCCTATGAAACACGGACCACGTTGGCCTTAGGCGAGCGCATCTCTGAGATGCAAAGGAGTGCATCCAGGAGCCCTCCTGGCCACCCCAACTCGTGTGGCAGCTGCGGGACCCGTAGCGTGTGGACTTTGGGAACCTCCAGGGGGCGACTAGCCCTGAGAAGGCACCTCCGGCCGCGCGCCGCGCCCGTCCAGCTTGTGACTTCACCGGGCGCTCGGAGCCAACGCGGCACGGAAAACCGGGTCCCCGCCCACCGCCCCGGCCGCAGGTGCCAGGATCCCGAGGGGGCCGCGCCTGGACCCGCCGGGCTGGGGACCGACAGGCGCCCGGACTGCGCTCCCGCCTCTGCCTCCGCCTCCTCTTTGTAGCGAGTCCCCGGTCGGTCCTCCCCGCCCCCCGCGCGGCCCCACCGCCCGCCTTTCTTCCTGCCTCGCCTTCCTGCAGAGCCGCGGCTTCATCTATTATAGATGCTCGGCCGCGGCTGACATCAGCTAGCGGCCTCCCGAGCGCGCGGTCCCCAGCCCGGCCCAGCCGCCCGCCGCTGCCCGCGCCCAGCCCCGCCGCCCGCTTTCTGTATGACTGTCACAAAGGTAAGCAGCGCAGATCGTCGCCACCCTGGGGACCCGCGGATGCTACAGCCCCTCAGGCAGGGACTGAGGGACGCAGGAAGGGGTCGCGCGCGCTCTAGTTCCCAGGAGTCGCTTGGCCCCCGGGGGACTACGGGATGCCGGGAGGGGATGTTCCTTCGCAGCTATCCTGGACGTTGTGGACCACATCTCCGTGCGCCCCGGAACTGCATTTTTAACCCTTGTGGAAGGTGCTGCAATTTTAACCCCTGGAGAGCTGCTTCGGGCTGGCTGGCGCACTGGGTGTCTTGTCCCTCAGTGTCACGCGCCGTAAGGACTGAGTTTCCCCATGCTGATGATGCAGCGATGGGCTGGCCATCCTAGTCAGACACACAAGTGAGCTGAACCCCACCTGCCTGTCTCTGCCATTTACCCTAGAAGACTGGACCCCACTCCAAAGCTACCCTGTAGAGGCGCTGCCGGATTTCTGAGTGGCTGCCAGAGACAGGGAAGGTTCTGCATCGGGGTGGGATGGGCAGGGAGTGTGACAGAGAAAAGAAGGTAGGCATCCTGGCAGACCCCAGGTTGGAAGAGGTTCTTGGACTTATCACGGGAGCCTGGGTTTGTTGAAGAACTTTTGGGGGATGTTTTCCCTGTCATAGGAAGGATGGGGTTAAGAGGAAAGCCCGTTGGGACAGTCGGATGAGCCCAGGGCCAAGGCAGAGTTTCTTTTTCTGCACTGGGAGAGTGATTAGATGGGCCTTGGTAGTGGTGAGAAAAACAAGTGAAGAGTGTGAACTGTACTCTGCCCAGGTTCTGTTGGAGTGTGGACCTCACACCCTGGCATTGGCCTTGGCCTTGGCTGTCTATACACCTCAGGCCAGACTTCATCTTTCCCAGATGCTCAGCTGGCTCTCAGAACTGGGGCCGTGTAAGCCAAGAAGGATAGGCAGCCTGCTGTGGTCAAAGCCAGACAGGAAAGGCTGGGGTGTCCATTCTAGATCCTTCTAATAAGCTCCATGCCCCAGTGGCACGCTTAATGCCCCAGTGGCACGCTTCATGCCCCAGTGGCATGCTCACTCCGGCTTGGACTTCACTTCAGACCTTGTCATTCATTGCCTTCAGTTCTGGGACTTGGGAGCATGGTGAGAATGTGGAACTGAGGGCTGGAGGTGTTGGGCCTGGGCCTGGGGTACTTTGTCAAGCAGCAGGGTGCTTAGTGTTATTAAATGAACACAAATGCAGTTAGACAGAGGTATTGTTATGGAGGTTGTAAAAGCCAAGGCTGCAGGCAGGTGGGGACTGAGGAGTAATCCGTAGGCCCAGGGTAGGGTCTTGAGTGTAAAGGCTGGAGATGACCTTGCAAGGATTGACCCCCCCCCCAACCTCTTCTGTCTGTGCACACAAGCTCATACAACTTTTCTCCCTTGAATGTAAAACTCTATTTAAGTGAGGAAGAAGCTGAGATTCAGAGAGGCGACTCCCCTAAGGTCACATAGCAAATATAGGTATGGCAGGATTAGGATTTAGCCTCAAGTCTGTCTCAGCCTCCAGCTTGAGATAGTGGTCTGTACGACTGAGTGTGGGGCCTCTACAGCAGAGGGCTACTGTCTGGAGGCCTAGGTCTGTGAGATCGTGGAAGTGGGACCCACTGAGCCCACTGTCAGATCTTGCCCTTAGGTACACAAGGGATTATTTTCTAACACTCAACACCTCCCTGCCCAGCCCCCGACAAACCCTTCCGTGAGTCTCTTGTCTCCCACTCAAACCAATGTGGCTTCAGCTTAAGCCGATCAGAGGATTAAATGAAATCCTCACGTTAACCCTGTCTTTTCTCTCTACATCAGGCCTATGTGGCATAACCCATTCCTGTAAGGCACAGGGAGTCCCTACTGAACAAGACTCTTCCATTGCCCTGAGAGTTAGAAGACATGGCCTCTAGTCCTAGGTTGGCCACTTACTGGCTGTATGACCTTGGACCAGTCATTTCCCTCCCTCAGGCTTTGGGCAGGAATAGTTCTAATGAGCTATGTCTTCTGCTCTAACAGGGTATACTTGGGACTGTCATTTGGGGGTGGTCCCATTACTCACAGACTAAAAGGGAGACCCCGACAAAGAATGTGGGAGATGGGGTCACTGTAGGGGAGAGAGTGACTAGCGACCATCCCCTGGTCATCCTGCTCCAGAGGAAGAGTCATGGTGTCCCTCTGTGTCCCCTGACAGAATCCTCTGGGCCAGTGCTTGGTGGAGGTCACAGGCTCTGAGCTCTCAGAGGGACTTGGCAAAACAGAAAAGACAAAAGCAGGCAGGAATTTGCTAGAGTATCAGCTGAGCTGAGTCCCAGTTTCCCACTGACTGCCCTGTCTTTCATCATTTCCCAACTCATTCCTCACAGGGAGCCACAGATGCCTAGGGAGCTGTGGAGGGGAGGGACATCTGCCCTAAGTGCCAACAACCACACAGCCATGCTGTGACTCTCTAGCCCGGTGACATATTAGGACACCTTTCTTATCATATGCATGCATCTCTGTTGAATGCGTTTTACCAAGCTACCCTAATTCCTTTATGGAAGGGGGGGATACATAAAAACTGGGTGCAGCTTCCCAGCCTGGAAGTACCTGGTCAAGGCCATGCCTCAGCCTCTTCTACAAAGCTAGCCCTCTAGGAGAGCCCAGAGGCTACTTCCTGGTGACAGGCACTCCAGACTGCTTTCATGCTCAGTTCTCATGCTTGCCCTTAGTCTATCGAGATCCAGTCCCTGACCATCTTGTGCTGGTGTTGCTCCACTACCTCCAACACCTGAACCGCCGGCAGGCACAGCACTGCGCAAAAGGACTCACAACTGTGTGCAAAGTACAAGCTCACGGTCTGGAAGAAAAGTCCGGATTGTATGGAGGCAGTTTGCTGATCTCTTGATTGAAATATGACTAGGGGTGGGGCTTGTGGGTCTAGGAAGAGGTCCCTTACACTGGCTGGGTTTGTCTGGTCTCCTTTATGCTGTGTTGAGTTAAAGCAGTGGTTCTCAACCTGTGGGCCGTGACCCCTTTGGAGTCTCAAATCTGATATTTAATTATGATTCCTAACGACAGCAAAATTCCAGTTATGAAGTAGCAACAGAAATGATTTTATGGCTGAGGATCACCACAACACGAGGAACTGTATTAAAGGAGTGCAGCTTTAGGAAGGTTGAGAAGCGCTGGGTGAGTTCGTGGGCTTTTCAGGCTCTGAGGCTGACTTGGAGATCACAATATACCTCAAGTGGCAGGAACCGGCTGAACATGAGGAGGACCTAGGGGTGAGTGTGTGAGTAGAGACGGCTGGCTATGGCAGCCACCTCCTATCTGAACAGTGACTCCAGGAAAGGGAGTGACGTTGTCACCATGTCTCTGTTGGTCAGCCTTCTGCCTCCTGCCTTAATCACAGCGTCAGTCTGCTTACAGGAGCACCTGGCACCCAGTGAAAGGGAAGGTGCTGTGGACAGCATGGCCTTGCCCAGGAAACGGTGTTTGGCAAAGATCAGACGCCTTCTGGGCATCGGGGGAGCCACCAGCAGAGAGCAGAATGTTAGCGATGTCAATCATCCTACACCTTTCCTTGAAAAATCCTGGGAACACGGGTCATGACCTGCTCCAGCCATTTGTCAGTGTGGAGCTGGAGAGCAGTCTCCTTCCTGGTGGAGTTACTCTTCAAAGGTACCTCAGGCAGCCTGGATGGTAGTGTCCAGCTGGATTCTAGTAACCCTCCATTCTCAGCTTTCCCTGTCTATGCTGCTGGGATCTGGATTCCCCTCTGCTGGAACATCTCCTCATCCAGTGAGTGAGTGAGTGTGTGTGTGTGTGTGTGTGCGCGTGGGCTTGCGCCTATGCCTATTCATGTGCACAAAGGCCAAAATAATGATGAAGTCTCACTGTCAGGATGGTGAAGGAGTTTAAACCCAGGCTAGCCTGGATCCCAACAGCTCATCCTTAGCTCCTCTCTTTCCTCTACCTCTGACTGGACAGGGAGTCACAAGCCTGGTCCTGTGGCCCTGAACTGCCAGAGGAAGCTCAGCTCACCAACCCCTCGTGCCTCCTCTTACCTCTCGTCCTGCTTCCTGGTACTCTGGTGCAGGAAGGGATGTATCTCAACCATTCAGCATTCATTCACTCAGCCCTCATCCTGGGAATACCTACCTAGATCAGCCCATGGCTAGTTACCAGGGACATAGACTATACAAGACACGGTCCATGCCCTCCAGGACCTCAGAAGAACAGGAATGGAAGAGATGAGACAGAGTTCCAAGTTAGACCTCAAGGCTGTGCAAGTGGCAGTCAGGAGCAGTCAGTCCTGCATGCTGTAAGCACTCAATAGAAACAGACTCCTTCCTTCCTTCTGTCTTCCTTCCCATCTCTGCTACAGGGTAGTAAAGCTCATTTTCTAGAAAAGTCATTAGTCCTTTGTTACTGCTAGGCCCAGAGGCCCTGTGTTTTCTAATGGGAGACCCTCACCCCTTGGCACCCGTGATCACTCTTAGAATCATCTGGGAAGGACTGTGAAGTAGGGCAGAGCTTGCCAGTTAGGAGCGCAGCTGCTGGCAGGACCCCTGGCCTGGCAGCCTCGGGCCTGGAGACTCAGGGATGGAGTGAGTTTTTCCACAACTTTTGGACAGACCCGGCAGACTGGAGCAGACACACAGCCCCAGCCAGCACCGCTGGAGCCACAACTGCCAGCAGAGTCTCGGCTCCTGGCACAAGGGCAGCCAGTGACTGATTTGCATCTGCGTGGCCCACAGAGCTGTTAAGCTGTCCAGAAGATGAGGCAATGTGTGGACTCCCTGTGTGCCCAGCCCTGCTCCTTCCCCCTTCTGTAGAGTAGCTACACTGCCCTGAGCTTACTAGGTGGCCTCTGGGGACCCAGGCCCCAGCTCCAGAGCAGCCTGCAGCCAGGGCAGCTGGGAGGAGCTGGCACAGGGCAGGCAAGCTTTGCCAGGGCAGGGCAGATGCAAAGCCAGTGGCTGCCACATGAGAAGGAGCCGTTTAGAATGAGCCTCCCTTTGTGGGTCTGGAGTGGCACCAGCTGCTTGGGAGCATGAAAGAGAGGGGGAGGGGGAGCTGCCACTGGTACTTCCTTCTTTTCCTCACCCATGCAGGGGCCCCTGGAGGGACTCTATAATCAGTTTCTGGCCTGGTCCTTCCTTCTAATTAATTAAGGAAGCACTGGGGGCTGTGGGGGTGGGGGTGGGGTGGGAGGTTGCTGAGGACTCAAGGATGAGCCACAGCCCTGAATCCTTGATTGCACTCCGTAGAGCCCTCTTGGTTTAAGGATGAATAAACCGAGCCCTGTGGGTGGAGAGGTCACCACACCCTAGTCACAGAGCTGATGTGGGTCAGAGGTGAATGCAAGCCTGATTCTGATTTGGAGGCTCAGCCTTTCCAACCTCCTCTCCCTAGTCACCATCCTTCCCCATTAGCTGTCATCACGGTGGGAGTGAGTGTGTACCTTGCAGAACTGGGAGGTGAGTGTATCGTCTATTCTAAGGACAGACGACATCTTGTCCAGCACATGGTGTCTGGCAGGAGGCTACTTGGACAATGTTGCCAGGCTGATCACAACAGCGAGTGACACCTGCAGACTCACCTTCATTTCCCTGACACTGAGAATGGAAGACTCTACTCCAAACCCATCCGAAAGCAGGCTTGTCTTCTAGTTCCTGGTGAGGGAGGGCGCCCATGACGTGAGAAAGCAGGTTTTGAGGTCAGATAGATAGCCTGCACTCCGTTACTTGCTCTGTATTCTTGGGCAAGCTGCCCAACCTCTCTGAATATGCTTCCCCATCTGGTAGCTGGGATTGATAACAGGACCCTTTATAGGGATTACTGCTAATTCTGGAGGAGCCTGTCGGTGTGAAGTGCTTACCACACTTACCTGGCAGTGAGTTTTAATACAACAAGAAAGAAGGAAATTAACTAGTATCCTAAGTGCTGTGAAATCAGCAGCTTCGGGGCCTGGGCTATCCTCCATTCTGCCTTGTTAGTAGGGGTTAACCCCTACAGAGTGTCAGGAAGTGACTTGAGGTGTGTTAAGGATGGAGAGGAGATAGCAGATGTCACAGGGGTCACCTAGGAGTGGGCGAGAGGCACAGAGAGAGGTCAGGGATGGGCAAATGTCTGGAATTGAACTCCAAGGCCCATGGGGACTTTGCCTGCACACCACAAAGAGGAGTGTGGAATATGGATATCTTCTCATTTAATGCCCAGAATGCCTTGCTGCAGGATGCTCTGAAGAATCCAGAACTCAAAAGCCAAGTGACCTGCAGAAGTTAGTGCAGTCGGGCAGAGTGGAGGCTGACCCAGAAGTTAGTGCTGTAGGGCAGAGTAGAGGCTGACCCAGATGTGGGTCCTAACCATGGCTTCCTTCCCTCCCCTGGTTCGAAAGTTGGCAATGGGAGAATGACCCCAACGGGCTAAGGGAAGTAGACATGGCATTGTCAGTTACCCTGGCCCCAGAACTTTCCTGGACTTCAAGGAGGGCAGTGGTCACTCTGGCCCCAGGCTGCAGAGTGAGGTCATTTCTTTCCAGATGAGCTCTGGAAAAAAGGCAAGTTGGCTCTGGCAGAGAGATCCCTGCCTTCCATCTCCAGCAAGCTCAGTCATGGCAGTTTGTGTTCTTGGAGCTTTGCTTACTGTCTAGATTGGGCCTTGGACTTTAGAGAGGTTCTATGGGAAACTATATGCAGGTGTTCGAAGGCTACTGCCCGAAGTTGGGCATCTGCACAGCCTGAGCATGGAGAGGATAGGAGCTAAACCACCACGGCACACATGCCCCAGGCTTGAGCTACACAGGGCACACATGCTTCAGGCTTAAATGCACTGGGGCCCGTGAGGACAAGGGCCTCACACCCTAGGTGCTGTGGCCACACAGAGACAAAGGGAAAACCACATCCCCACTGAGGAGAGATCCTGGGATCCCATGCTCAGGGTTAACTCCAGGAAAGCCTAGTTCCTAGGGTCAAGCTCCCCGAAACTATGGGCTCCACAGCAACATTTGAGGGTTAGGAATGGTGCTGGTCCTGTTTGTCCCTTCTGTTTGCTCTTAAGTGCTACTGAGTTAGGAAGCAGCTCGCAGCTTGTCACTGGTGTAGATTACTATTTTCAAGGGCATCAAGAGAGGAAGCTAATAGTTCCAAATGCTTAGGATATGTCGTGTGTGTGTGTGTGTGTGTGTGTTCGCATGTGCGTGTGTGTGTGTGTGTGTGTGACAGACAGAGACAGAGACATACAGAGAAGAGAGAGAAAAAGACAAAGAAACAGAAAGAAAGAGAGACAGACAGAGAAGAGAAAGGAAAAAAGATAGAAACAGAGAGACAGAGGGAGAGAGAGGGAAGAGAGAGAGGGGAGAGAGAGAGGGGGGAGAGAGAGAGGGGGGAGAGAGAATATGAATACAGAACTGGCCTGGAACCCACTGATTCAGAGACTTGTCTGACCAGCAAGGCCCAGTGCCCCTCCCAGTCTGCCTTCCAAACTCTGGGACTGTAGTAGCCACCATGCCAAGCTTCAGCCCAAGTCTTTATACTTCCAAGGCGAGCAAGCATCTTACAGACTGAATTATCAACCCCACACACACTATAAGGATTTTAAGAGGGCCCGAGAGTGTGGTTCACTGATAGAGCACTTGCCCAGCAATGACAGGGCCTAGGTTCTCTCCCTAGCACTGCAGAAAGTTAGTTTATATTATTAGTGTGTCAATCTTTATGGAAACCTACCAGGCCCGTGACTATGGGAAATCCCACAGTCTCAGAAACTGAGGCGAGTGAAGGAAGAAAGATAGCTAAGGGCGCACAGCAAGCCCTCGGCTCAGGCTGACTCCAGGGCCTTTGGTCTAACTACTGTCAGGGAAGACAACAAGCCCAGAGCATGGCCAGGGTGAGAGAGCTCAAGACAGAAGACTCAGCCTTGTCTTTGCTCTGTTCTTTGCCTGTGCACTGTTGGGCTGGGCCCTGGGCATCTCCGCGTACCTGTTCTCTTACAGGATCCTCTCTCGCTATAAACATGTAAATCATGTGGACATTGGGTGCTTCGTAGATGCCATAGGAAGAGATGATCTACTATGTTGTCTTCTTCGTGTCTGCTTCCCCCATGCCAGTATCTCCCTTTTCTGCAGAGCTATGCAGTCTCATTCAATAGCTAGCTCATGTTCCCCTACTGCAGTCCCGATCAGAATTGATTTGTAATCTGTGGGCGGAAAGGAAGCTCTTCCAAACAGCCCCTGTTCCTGCTCGGTATAGATGAGAAGTTACTGTTCTTTCTCCCTGTTTGGTCAATTTGTGCCGTTTCAATATGCTTGGGATGCACCATATGCCTGTAAAACAACTGTGGTTTTGGGTTCGTGGAGAGATGGCTCTATCAGTGAAGCATTTGAATAAGCATGAGGACCCGAGTTGGGACCTCCAAAACCCGAGTAAAAAGCCAGGTGTGGCTACATGTGCTACAATCCTAGGGCTGGACAGACAGAGACTCAAAGATCTGGAGCTTGCTGGCCAGCCAGTCTGGCCTAATTGGTGAACTTCAGGCTTGGTGAGAGACCATCTCAGAAAAGAAGGTGGAAGTCAACTGAGGAAGACACCTAACGTGCACACATGCGCGCACGCGCACACACACACACACACACACACACACACTGGTTTTAAATTTTAACCAGATTAAAGCACTGAAAGTGTGATGTAGCGTCTTACTTTCAGGCAGCTGAGCACCTCACAGAAGCGGGAGGACCCACGGGTCTCAGAGCCTGATCCTGCTGATAAGTGCAGGTCACCATCAGTAGATAAACAGGAAGGAACCTTGCTATGGCTATACCCTGATCCCCGGGGTACTGACCTGCTTTGTCTTTGGGTTCCCTAGAAGGAATACCCCTTGCTAGTTTAACAAGCTTACGCCTAGCACACCACTTAAATACTTTGAATTTTCTTTCTGAACTCTTGGCTTTGGGATGCAGAAGATGGCAGGGTTGCTGGGACATGGAGAGATATTGGCAAAGAAGGGGACAGAAGCATTCCTGGGGGCTCTGTTTGTGCTGTTCTGCCGACCACAGGAAAGGCCCCCTTTGCAAAAATCCCCGGTGAATGTCAAGCTTGTGGGGCAGGGGGTTTCTGCAGACCCGAGAGGTCATCTGATAACTTCGTTGTTTTCTGCCTGTCTTCTAAAGATCCAGTGTCGTTGTTTTCT
>NW_021604787.1:577887-592857 GCF_004785775.1 Grammomys surdaster | reverse complement strand
TCGTTGTTTTCTGCCTGTCTTCTAAAGATCCAGTGTCGTTGTTTTCTGCCTGTCTTCTAAAGATCCAGTGTCTACTTTCTTATCGTAGTCTTTATGATCTATGAGAACAGACCCCAGTTATTATAGCATGAGGTTACTTTGAGGTCTGAGCTAGCCCTTTGTTTCAGGATCCTAGGGCATACTAATGTCCTTGGAGCTCTGGGATCCCCGGCATCCCAGCTTGCAGGTAGAACCCATGTGTGATGTATGTGCTACTGATTTTTTTTAAACATGGTTTCAGGCTCAGCCTCAAACCCAGTATGTAGCTAATGATGACTGCGGACTCTTGGTTCTTCTGCCTCCACCTCCTGAGTATCAGGATTACAGGCATTGTGCTGGGAACTGAACTCAAGTCTTTGTGGTTGCTAGCCAAGTACTCTACCCACTGGACTACATCCGCAGCCGCATACTGATGATTCCCGAGTATGTTCTTTGGCTCCTTGACTTAATTGTGAGCCTGCTGAGCAGCTCCAGGCTTATTCCTCCCACGACATCTGTTCAAAGGCCAAGCACTTTAGCAAGGGTGTATGAGGATCTCTGGAACAAGACGTGAGCAAACCCAAGATACCAGCCAGATGCTGCTGCTGGGGCTCAGTTCTCAGGGCCTGCAGGAGCCAGAGGAGCACTGAAGGGATGTGCTCCACCCCCATTGCCCCTGTTTGCCAAGGAACCAATAGAGACCCAGAAGCTCTGGCTGAGAGAGTCTGGGAGGATATAGTTCTCTGGGGTGGGGGTTCCTGTCCCCCAGTTAGTGAGGTGTAGTCAAGCTGGGCTTCTCAGCTTCTTGTACTTGCCTGATACTAGCAGTTCAAGGACTGATTTAAAGGTTGAGGGTGGAAAGTTCCAGAATCTGGAGAGAGAGCTCAGCCTGAATTGGAAGGGGCCCCTGAGTGGAGAGGGTTGGCTCCCCAGGGGACCAGCCGAGAGTAGCGTGTTTAGAGGCCCGGTTCCAGCAGTGGCAGAGATAGGAGGAACAATCTCTGAGCTCTTCTCCACCGGCAGTTTGGGATTATGGAGGTCTGCCAGGCTGCCACTGTGGCCGCTGCAGTCCCTGTTGGAAACCTCTCCCTGGCATGCTGGGTTCTGGCCAGCCCTCCCTCCTTTATTCATCGAAGCCCTGGGTTGGAAGCCTGGGTTGCTAAGAGCTTTCCTCTGGCCAACCCCTATCACCAGCCTGAGGAGAGTCTCAGCCAAGTTATGGCTGAAACTAGAGAGAGAAAGAGAAAATGGGGGAAGGGAAGGAATGGGAGCCGTAAACAAAGCTACCCCTGTGGGGCCAGGGAGGACCATCTTGCTGGAGCAGCATGGAGCTGGGGCTGTGTGGGCCTGGGCTTTAAGTAAAGGAGTGGGAAGAAAGGTTCTCAGAGGCCTGCCACTCCTCTGAGCACTACATGGCCTCTACCTCATGCACCCCAAAACTCTCCCGTGACCTATGTTTTTCAGATGGGGAAACTAAGTCTCCAGGAAAATGCACAAAGTACACTGTGTTAAGTACACTGTGGCTCTCATAGCAAAGAAGGCTAAAGAAGGAATTGGCCCAGGGAATGCTGTTTGCATAGCCACAGGCATCTACAGAAGCTTTGAGAAGCACCCATTCCATCCCACCCCACCCCCCTGCCTGGCTGTGGATGGCAGACAGTGAATGGGACCCTGGCCTTTCTTTTCTGTATCCCTAGGGTAACCTTGAACTCCTAATCCTCCTGCCCTTGCCTCCCCAGCCCTGAGACTGTGGATGTGCTCTGCCATGCAGTCATTTCATCTTGTTCTTGTTGAAGTGCAGTGCTGGGATCAAACCCAGAACCTTGTTCTTGCCGGGCAAGCACTCTACCAACTGAGCTACATCCCCATGCCCTTCTGGGCCTTTAGCTGTTGTAAGTCCCTTGGAGGGCTAACCTTTCAGCCATTGTCATTTCCTAGGCCCCACCTTCAGAATGAAGCCCATAAGGACTGAAAGGTCAGGGGAGGTTCTTGAAGGGAATCAGGGCAGGTTTGAGCTCTAGCATGTCTGAAGAGAAGAGGCAGAGCCAGGTTCTCTGGCCAGCTCTGCACTGGCCGCCTTCCTCCCCCAGCTCCTGTGCAGACACAGAGAGGCACGCCTATGAAGATTTGTGAGCTAGGCTCCCAGATGTCCTGGGGATGCACACAGGGTTACACCAAAGCATTGTGTCCCTGTAGGGAGACCAGGCCACTCAGAAGAACACACGTATGCAGGGGAGCAGGGGAAGAGGACGCCAGGCAGGGCACAGAGGACAGGGATAGAGGTATCTGCTCAGAATTGTGGTACTCTGATGAGTGGGCTGGGATGGTGGGGCAGTGTCTGGGGGAAAGCCTGGGTCTATCTTTAGGATGCTCAGGTGAGGACAGGTGAGGGGCAAGAAAGCTATTCCAGAAGGAGGAGTGTGAGCCGCGGTGGGAAGGAGCACACATTTAGTTCAGTGTGGGCCAGACAAGAACTGGGAGCTACTGGACTGGGGCATAAGTTGGGAGGTTGAGCCATGGCCGAGGGGCAGGGAGGAGCCACGAGGCTCTGGATACTGAGCCTTACAGAGAGGTTTCAGTGAAGTAAGCCTGTGTGCACTTTTGGAGGACCTGCCTCCACCTGTGTTGCCATGGAGACAAAGAAGCAGCAGACACTCCCAGTACCTTTCCTGTTTCCTGAGGATAGCACCCAGCAAGCTACTCCACCACCCTACCCTGCCCTTCATCCTAGACTTCGGATACAGGGGAAGCTGGGTAAGACCCATCTCCTTCCAGGAAGACATAGCCAGGGCACAGTGACAAGGCCATTCAGAGGGACTTAACTCAGAGGGACTCAGGCTCCTGCCTGAATCCTGCTCTCGTTTCCTGTGTGACCTTGGGTTACCACTCCTGCCAAAACTCAACTTAGTTGTCTCAGGATAATATCCTGGTGCGGCTGGGTTCAGGACTGACTGAGCCCTGTGGCTGCCTGCCCTGCTGGGTGGTCTTTGTTTATCTTCCTCCTCTTCCTAAGTTCCTGAAGCCTGCATCTCTTTCTGAGTGTGTCTTCCACCATGTTACACCCCCCCTCCCCATTCCTTCTCATCCTTCCTCTCTGAGAGACCTCAGGAGACTTCTGGTAGAAGGGCAGAGTTCAAGTCCTGTCACCCTTCCACCCCATGGCCTGAGAAAAGGCCTTCATCAGTCTCAGGAACTGGGCTAATTGCTGCACCTTAGGTAGCCCAGTGTCCATGATCTATGGGGAGGGATGTTCCCAGCCAGACCTTGCCTGGCTGTGCGTGCCCTCTGTCCTCTCCATTCAGCAACAGAACTCTTCTCGGATGAAATTCTGTCTTGTTCTCAGTAGTACCCGGGAGTGTGAGATCACACACAAGAACCTTCTGGAGTGGTAGTGGTTACAGGAGTGAACGTGTGTATAAAAATCCTCTGCTCCATCTCTGCGCACCCAGGGTTTGGGCAGCATACAGACGCAAAATGTTCCCCGGCTTTCATAAACCCACCTTCTGTAGGATGCTGCTTTGTGTTACAGACAGCCCAGATATGGAAGTGGGGGACCAGGCCTGGGGTCTGCACTTGGACCTTGGAAATGTAATCCCAGCTGGGACTCACCTGGCCAGGTCTGACCTTCAGTCTCTGGGGCTGTCTTGTGGACCTGAACCCTGGATGTGGCATGATTCACTATTCTTCCATGACCCGTGACCGGCTAGAAGCTGTTCTTAGTTTTGCGAACAGTTCAGTAGTTGGTCTTCTGTCTCTTGGCACTCCTAGAGAGCAGTGAGGAATTCAGGGAGCTGTCCTAGGTGGCAGTGTGTTTCCTAGAGGTCCCTTCCAAAACAGACAGCTGGTAACACAGGCATTGCAGCTGGCTCTCCTCGGGACAATGAGATGAAGGAGCAGGCCGTAGGAGTGGTTCCTGGGCGGTTGGGACTGAGAGCCACAGGGAGGAGGGGAAAAAGGCGAGGCACTGTAGGACAGTGATCAAGGAAGGCTAGTTGGTAGTGACAGTGACACTTCTGAGCTGGTGGACAAAGGGGAGGATCTAGGCTTCCACGGGCAGGGAGCAGAGTCCTGTGGTTGGGATGCTGGGTGGGGCTGGATGGCAGCATAGGAAATAACCATCTGAAAACCAGAATCCCGTTGGCAACAGGAACCACCAAGTATTCCTGATCCAAGAACAATGTGCCCTGCAGACATTGGAATAAATAAAACGAAAGGGGCCGGTGGGGGCCACTCTTGGGGACTTTGGCTTTCCACGCAGCTCTGGCTTCCAAGTAGAGCCTGTTCTACAGGCTGCAGGGTTCTCCTGCGGTTGGTGCTTTTCTGTGGGGGAACCTGACCTCCCCGAAGCTCAGTCTTACCCAGTGGTGATGGGGCAGACACAGCAGCCACTCGTCCTTCTGGATGGGTGGTAGTTAGGAATGCTTCTGACAGGGACAGAACTCCAGACTCCAGCTCACTGCAGGTGACGCCCCCCCCCCCCAGCAGCCTCAGCAGGAAGGGTGGTTTCCTGCCACCCCCTGTCCCCCACTGAGGGTTCTGCAGAGCTGGGGGTGGGAAGTTCTTCATGGGAGAGCCGCCTTGTTTCTGAGGTTGCGGCAGCAGCAGATCAAAAGCAGATCTGTTTGTTTGTGCTGCCTGAAATGTTTACAGGAAGATGGGAAAGTAGCTCTGTTTATTGAACATATCCTCCAGGGCAGAAGCCACAGGGAAAGTCAGCTTCTGCTGTCTCAGTGAGCAGTCGTGGGCTTGGTCTGGGTTTTAAGCCAGGCAGAGTCTGTGTGTTTGGAGGAAGGAGAGAGACTGCTGAAGGGGCCAGGGGAGTCCTCGCATCCTTCCTGACTCCATCCAGGCTCCAGAAAGCCTTTCCTGGCAACTTCAAACAGTAACTGGAATCTTAGCCTACCTCCTGTTATGAGCTCTGCTTCTGTCATGCTGTGTGGCCATGGGCAAATTACCTAACCTTTCTGGGCCTTTAATTCCAATTCCAATTTTGAAAGGAAGGGGTTATCAATTCGGTCCTGTCTGCTCCTTGAGAGTGTTCAGAGGGTCCGAAGGAGTCTGGTGTGGTCAGGCATGTGGAAGACTCATTGCACTGTGTCAAGGCATCATATGCAAGGTTTAAAGCCAGAAAAATGGCTGAATGGGAAGTCCACAGCCCAGGTGAGCCTATGGGTCAGAGCAGAGGGTGTGCCCTCTTGAAACAGGCACTACCCTGCCTCAGTAGCTGGGACAAAGAGCCCCTTTCTCCTTTAGCTAGGCCTTAATGACCCTTGTCCCTGAGAACGCTGGCAGGATTTCCTCTCAGGAAGGAGATTCGGTGTCCGGTTTACTTCTTCTGGGAGTTGCAGGCACCAAGGAGTAAGGTAGCAGTTTGTCCTGACAGTGGGACAGGCGAATCTTCAGACATGAAAGTCTGGAACTCCATGCCAAGCTGGATGGTAGTCAGCTTGGCTGCCACTCACAACAGAGGCCCAGAGCTGCCTCTGTCTGCCCTGGAACACTGCAGGAGGTGTCTCTGAGTCCCTCCTGGACCGACATTCTATTCTCAGCCCCATGACTAGCCTGCTGTCCCTGGTCCCAGAATAGATTTTACCCCTGGTATAGTTAATCACAGCTAGTTTCCTTAGAGCAATCAAGGCTATGCACAAACCTGCAACCATTAAGTACCTACTCTATGCCAGCACATCGCTCTAGCTCAAAGGACATGGAGGGAACAGATCTGTCTAGCTTTTAAGGAAGCAGAACTCTGTTTGGGAAGTGGGCAAGCAAACAAACAGGAGGAGGTGTGTGAACGAGGGCTGAGCGGGACCCAAGAAGCCTGTTCAGGCTCTGGGAAGGGGGCCACATTCTTGAGTAGGAATGAGTGTGACTGAGGAGCTGCGGGGACTGGGAAGATGAGAGGCTGCTGGCGACCAGGTCGGGAGAGCGGCCTGTTGAGATCTGCATCATTGCACAGCAGGAAGCAGCCCAGTGGAGTCCACAGCATCTCCCACTAAGGGTGTGTTGGGCCAGCCAATGTTCTAGAAAACGGACACATCTACACTCTGATCAAAACAGAAAAGGTCCCTGCCCTTAGGACAGGCCCAGGAGGGTGGGGAGGCTGAACACAACACAAATAAACATCCCATCAGTTGGAAATAAATGACATTAAGAAATACCCAGCCAGGCAAGGGCCAGCTTGACGGAGCAGCCTTCGTAAGAGTGGAAGGAAGAGAAGGGTGGAGCATGGGGATTCGGAAGATGCTGGCTCAGAGTGGCCGGCCGGAAGGCTGGGAAGACCTAGCCTGCTGCAGACATAGCATGGCCCCTGGGTCAGAAGGGAGGCTGAGGAGAAAGCACTCTCTGCCTCTAGCTCCTGACTGACTGAGAGCTTCAGGGAGAGAGATAAGGCCAAGGCCTGAGCCCAGCACCCACAGTAAGCTATGAGGGTCCAAGCCAGGGTAGAGAGCTGTGGAAAGAGATGCCACCAAGAGATGCCTGACAGAGTTGCTGACAGAGAGACTAAGAACATTGCTGCCACATGGCAGGGCATCCTGAACACATTGGAGCTGGGCATTACTGCAGAGGGATCCCTGCATCAATTACCCAGGTTTGCTGACCTGTGGCCCATGGAGCCAGTCAGTAGCTTCGACTGGCACCTCTCCTCTCCTGATGATTCTCCAAACTGGGTCATGTGTTCCTGTTCCACTGGCTGCACTAAGGAAGGCTCAGGACATCCTCAGGGTTGCCCTTCCTTGTGTCCCAGCGTCTGCTCATTAGTATTTTTGGACAGAATCATATGTCTTTCCTCTCTCTCTCCCCCCTCTCCCTAACCCCCGCCCCCGTCACCCTGTGGATAATTGGAGCTCCCAATGGAGTAAAGCAAAGAGCTCTTAGGCCACTTCTCAGTCAAGCAAAAGAGAGGAAAAAGTGGCTTGCTGCTTCTCTGGCTTTGGGGCACAGCTTTTCTGGGCTGGCCTGGTTTAGGTGGTGGAGATACTGTGAAATGTAAATCTATCAGGAAAGCCAGGAGCAGAGTGAGAAGCATTGGGGTTTCCTCATTTCCCACCCTGCCCTAGTCTACAAGGAATCTTCCACCTGGATCTCCCAGCATCCTGCCCACAGTCTGTAACACTGTACCTATTTTGCAGAGGGGCACACTGAGGCTTATAAAGATTAGGTAACACAGCCGAGGTCACATGGCAGACTGAGGTGGCTCTGGATTCTGTCACATGTCTTATAATGTTTGCCTCTCTCAAAAGTCCTGCTTTTAGTCAATAAAGCCTTCTGATGGCTGTTCTCCTCCCATCACAAAAGGAAAGAAAGGGGAAAGCTCGAACAAACAAACCCTCCTGTTGCCATGGAGCGCAGGCTGTCACCCAAGTGACTGTGGTAAACCAGGGCAGAAAGAAGAGGGCTCGGGCAAAAGTCCAGCTGTTCTGTGCCCATTCGTGTTCCCAGTCAGCACAGTGTGATACATGGCTTTTGATGCCTCGGGGGCAGCTGGCCAGTTTCAGAGCCGTTGTGGTGGGCCATGCACCAGGTGCAAGCTGGCCAGGGGGAAGACTTGAGGGCTGGAGCGCTGCAGGCTTGGCATACCAGCCTACTCCTCTGATACTAGAAAGTTCCACTTTCCAGAAGCCAACAGGAGGTAAACACCCTAGAGAGGTGAACCCCTGGTGACTCGGGGCACTTCCTGTTCTAGAGCCCCACTGCCTCTATGCAGCTCCTTCCCTCCTCTGCCAAGGACCCAATCCTCCCATTTGACCAGTGCTGGGCTCATTACTGGTCTGTGTGGAGATGACTGAGGCCCAGGAGGAGCTTTGGCAGAAGGAATCCTGTTCTAATGAGGGTTGCTGGGATCTGTGATTTCTTTTGAGAGAAGCTGCCAAGGACTGAAGTCGGGGTAGCCATGTCATAGGTTCGCCAGAGAGGGCCTGGCTGGCACCGAGGAACAGGAAGTAGAGGAAGGACCTGCCCGCCAGCATCCTCCTGACCAAACCACTCACCTGGATGTTGGATGCCTTCCGTCTCTGACCGCCACACACTTCCTTAACTTCTGTTTAGATCATCCACTGCTTATGGCCTCAAACTCAAGCTGACCACTGCTGCTCCCTTTTCTGCTGGAGAAGCTTCCTGCTCTTGTCCTTTTTACAACCCAGTCAACATGAGCTCTGGCCTCATGTCCCTGCCAGAATGAGATGGTTGTATTGGAACGTATCTCACTCTTACTGCCAGAGAGGCCTGTGGCAAGAGAGAAGGGATACAGCAAGGCTGCTCCCTGTATGCCTGGTTCTGTATGCACGTGTTCAATTAAACCAGTGGTTCTTGACCTTCCCAACACTGCGACCCTTGAGGTGCAGTTCCTCATGCTGTGGTGACCCCCAACCATAGCAGTATTTTTGTTGCCTCTTCGTAACTAATGTGCCTATTGTTATGAACCATAGTGTATTTTCTGACGGTATCAGGCGGCCCCCATGAAGGGGTTGTTCGACCTCCAAAGGGGTTACCACCCAGGGTTGAGAACTACTGGATTTGAGGATATTACATGATGTACTTGTATTTTACTCAAGAAAGTCAGATCATCTCCTCTGTGTGCAGCTAGCTTCAGTCACGTGAGACTCACTCACTGACTGACACATTTTCTAGGGAGTACAGAATACAGCCTCTCCCCTGTTTCAGGGAGGGGAGCATCTAGAATAAATTAGGGCCTCATTCTTCACTCCCTTCTTACCCAGATTGAGACAGGGCTGCCCTGGAACAATTTTAGAGGAGAAATGCCCTCCAGGACAAGTCGGTTCTCCATCCTAGAGCGGCAGGCCCTGGTGACCCAGTCCTTCCCTGGGAGACTGCCACATGCCTTCCGGACATCCGGGTTTCATTATGTCACGATTCAAAAATTCATCTTGTCTAATTGTGCTCCAGGCCTGAGTGAATTCAGAGACTATTAGCCAGGCTCTGGGGGGGGGCCAGGTCTCCATGGCAACAGAGGATGCGTCCTAATGAAGTATGTCCTTGGAGACTGGCTGGGGGTGGGGGTCCCTTGCCTGTCTATTTGTGTAAACTGCTTCTGCTGTATCTGTTTCTGAGATAGGCCCCCTTGAGAAGGGACACAGGGCTGGATAGAGGACACAGAGAGAAACTGCAAGTGGCCCACACAGTACGACCTTGTACTGCGTGGAAGGAAGAACGTTCTAGCTGATCCCACAGCTGCTGCCAAGAGTCTCTTCAACCTACAAACAAATGAACACCTTTTCCTATAAAGTGCACATGCATATTCAGACACATGTCACACAAGCATACATGTATACATGCATATATTTGCACATGTGTGTAATGTACTTGTGCACATGTGTATGTGTACATGCATGTTCACATGCAAGTGTCCATGCATGCATGCACACACACACCCCACTCCAAATTCTAAGGCCTTAAGTACTACTTTTTCTGCAGCTTTTTTCCTGACATGAGTGTTGTTCCTGGGCTCTTGGCCACCTCCTCCAGGAAGCCCCCTTAGGCTGACTGCCTCTCCTGCTTCTAGAATGATACTTGGCTAATTCATGCTCCAGAGAGCCCTCTTGCAGCCTGGTTCCAGGCCTCCACCTCACAAAGGACACATTACTTCCTGACCTTGGCGTGACAGCTCCTCCAGTGTGGGTCTCTTTCTCTCACTTTCTCTCCCCCTGAGGGTTTGTTCAGCTGGAGAAAAGGTTTGGTAGTAATCCCTTTCTCCTAAGCCTGGGGCATGTCTGTTGATGTGGTTCCTGGAAACTCCACCAGACCCTACCACCACTCCTGATGGTTATGACTGTCTCCAGAGGAAGAAGGTGTCCTAAAACCAGGGCTCTAGAGAAGGAGAGAAGATAAAGGAAGCCCCAGTGATGTCAGCCTGGGGGCAGCAGGGTGTGGGTGGGTACAGGAGGAGAGGGAGTGCAGACCCAACCATTTCTCTTCTGCCACCACCCCTCCCCCTCCCTGCCCTGCTGACTGTGGTGTTTCTAGAAAGAGAGGGGAGGACGCTGGCTGGTTGATTTTTAATTAAAATGGACTGGACACCTCCCAGCTACCCTTCAGGGCAGTGGCATTCTTGAGGTGTGCCTCCATCAAGAAGAACAAGGTGGTTGGCATTCAGGTGTGGGGTCGGCTAGCCAGCAGAGCAGCCAGCAAGCCTATGCAGAGAACAGAGGTTTCTGCGGATCTGTATCCCCACACCCCACACCCACCTCCCTAGGGCTCCACCTCCCCTAAGCTTCCACCCTGGACCAAGTCTGCATCAGCTCTGGCTGCATCCAAAGTTGCTGCCCTGGCCTTGGGGGCTGTTGGCAAGTGGGGTGGCATGTAGTGGGAACTCACAGATTGGGGACCTGTCTGTCCTGGTCCCCATCCATCCAGCGTCCCCTGAGTGTTGCCTGTTGTAAGGAACTGAAGATAAAACCGTAATGCAGTGGCCAGCAAAGTTACAGTCAAGGGCAGTGTGGGAGCGAGGCTCCTGGGGCAACCACACTGGCCAGTGAGGAATGCCTAGAAGAAGGGAAGGTGGTCAGGGTGGGGCGGGACAGCAGAGGAGAGGAGGTTTGCTTCAGGTAAAGGGAAGGGTGAGTGACCAGTTGACAGAGGCCGAGAGAACAGCCTCACTTGCAAAGGCCCTGTGGAGAGGAGCAAGGCTCTGCTGAATCATGCAGAAAAGCTAAGTACGGACCGCGCCTTGCTGTGTTTTGTCAGGGCTCAGGCCTGCTAGAACCCTTACACTCCCACTTGTAGGGACCATGCACTTGGCCCTAGGGACAGAGACCAGGGAACTGCTTAGACACGCAAGGAGTCACACTACATTTTGGGGGCTTGCTTTTTGTTTCGTGTTTCTACGACAGAGTCTCACTAGTAGAGTTCAGCTGACCTAGAACTTGAAATCCTCCTGCCTCAGCCTATAGGTGTGTGTGCCATGCCTGCCTCCACGTTTATGTTTCAGAAGATCCTCCTTAGCGGTAAATGTTTTCAGGATGAAAACATCAACTGGACATGGTGCCGCAGGCCTAACATCCCAGGACTTGGGCTTCTGAGGCAGGAAGGTCTCGAGTTCTAGGCCAGCCCCTGAGCTGTGTAAGGAGACTCTGAAAAAAGCAAAGCTTTCTTGTCTGCTCAGTGCTATGGAAGGGATGGAGGGAGTTTTGATTAGGTGTTACCAGGGCTTTGACAGCTTGGCTGGCGTGGCAGGTACAGGGTATATTGGGCAGGGTAGAAAGGGCCATGAGCTGAATGAAGTCCATACCATAGGTGCCCTGTGGGAGAACACCAAGAGGCACTACCTTCCTGTTTCTCAGGTTCCAGGTCTGTCTGCGCTGATTGTCAACAGGACACACTGAGCCTGTCTCTCCTTAGCACCTGTGTCCATCTCTCTTCTGGGTACTTTGCAATTCTTTGTCTAGAAACAGCGGCCACTTTGAATCAACAATTCTGCCCCCACTCCAAGCAGAAGTGTGCTTGAGAGCCCTTGGTGCTTAAGGAGTCCCCTGAGAGGTCTGAGGTGAACAGGCTGCCTTAGGATGCTAGACATTATTCACCTGCAGGGCAAGTTCATGTGGGGCTGAGAGAGACACTGTTCAGTCAACCGTTACTAGGCTGAATGAATGAATGAATGAATGAAGTGAATGAATAAAGGCATGAACAGAAGAACATGGCTTGTAAACTCCAAATCACAGTGATCTAGTGAGAAAGAGAGAGGCATGCTTGTGGGTGGCACTGGTATGACAGAGGCCTTTTTAAAAAATGTGGTGTGTTTGTTCGTGTATGAATGGTGTGCATGGGGGTGACATACATGTACCTGTGTGTGCGTACATGTGGAAGCCAGAGGACAGTCTCAGGTGTCATCCACAAGAACACAGCCTCCTTTGAGAAAGAATCTCTCATTGGCCTGGGGCTCTCCGGTTAGGCTAGGCTAGCCATCCAGCAAATACCAGGGGTATGTGTTGTCTCTACCTCCCTTCTCCTGGCCTTACAAGCTTGTGTTCTCGTGCCTGCTTTCTGTGAGTTCTGGAGATGGGCAATGATCCTTCTGCTTGTGAGGTAACCACTCTGCTGACTGAACCACTCGCACAGACGTATCTCAGTACAAGGTCACACACTGATGTCATGAGTGTAGGTTTGTAGGGGATAGAGTTAAGGTACTGCTGACTGAGCTGGACAGAATGAGCTGGTTGATGCACTGCCGAGTTCATATACTAACCCTCAGTTGCATTTGAGATGGTGCATTTGATGAAGAAATTAGGGCTGGACGATGGGACAAAGTAAAGCCCTACCCCAAGGGGACTGCCGTCTTCCCATCTGAGTACCAACCAGGCCTGACCTTGCTTAGCTTCTAAGATCAGATGAGGTTGGGAGCATTCAGGGAGTTAAGGCCTTAGGCAGGACTGATGTCATAAGTGGGGCACGGGGGTGGGGGGATGGAGGGGAGGAAAGGTCACTTGATGATGTACCAAGAAGGTCGTGGTCTGTAAGCCAGGAAGAGACTTCACCAGAAACCCGCCTTCCCCGACCTTTATCTTAGACTTCTGTAAATGACGTGTCCGTTGCTTAAGCCAGCAAGCCCGTGCTGTTCTGTACGCAGCTGTTGTACACTGAGCTATGAAGATGTTAGCCTGGAATGCGAGGTCAGGGCAGACAGAATAAGGGGTCTGCAGACATGCTGTCCCAGAACTCAGGATAGTTGGTCTCATCCTAGATTCAGAATGAGAGCCAGGCTGTACGTGAGAGGTTCCAATCCTGTCCCTCTCTACCCTTCTGCTCTGAGGTCCTGGACAGCTTTGAACCCTGAGTTTCCTCATCCGTAAATGAGGAGAACAGTAGTAGTCTCTCCATAGGCTTGGGAGTGGTCAGTGTGATTTATATGTGTAAAGCACCTGACACAAGGCCCAGTCTTGGTGAATACTCCGCTGGCCTGAGACAGCCCTTCTCACCTTTACTATGTCTGTTCAAGGTTGTCACTCCAGAGCTCCCAGTGACAGCGTCCCAGCGTTGCTCAGAATGTCTTGTGATCTCTGTTCAGTACTACCCTCTAAAGTTAGGAACTAGGCTTGGCTCTTCATGGCCTGTCCAGCATCAAGCCATCTCCTCACTGGGAATGGACCAGGCTTCTGTCTGAGTGAGTCTGCGTCATGCCCAAGGAGAGACAGACACCCAACTGGTGAAGGCAGAGATGCTCAGTAGACATCTCTGAGGGAGCCTTGCTAGTCCTCCGTGGGATTTCACTCTAAGAAAGGGAGAGGATGAGAGCTTCACATGGCTAGACTATGCAAGTCTTCCTGGGGACTCTGGCAGAATCAGGTTCTCCCTATGCATAAACTGTGATTTAAAACAACTTCCTTACTTCCTGGAGAATTTAGCCCAAAGTTTCGGCCTAGTATTCCAGCACCGGAAACCTCCACCCTCTAAGAATTCAAGAAGAGAAAGAAGGGCCCAAGGTGCTTTTGTTCTGTCTGGCTGCTGCCGTGCTGACTGCATTCTATACCATGCATTTATAATCTTGATAGTCAGGAAACTATTAAGCAACTTTAAAGACATTTCTCAAAAGAGAAAGTCCAAACTCCCAGGTGCCCAGCGTCATCCTGGATCCTGGGGTAACATGGTCCAAAACTGAATAAACCATTATCAAAGACACACAAAGTAAAGAGGTGTCTGCCTTTTGGAGAGCAATTTGGCAACATGTCTCACGGCCATAAAAATGTCCACATCCTGTGACCCAGTAATCCCACTCCTGGGAATGTGTCCAAAGGAAGTAATCCAACACAGAGAAAGGCTCTGAGCATCAAGATGCTCGTCAGAGCACTGTTTATACAGCTCCAAAGTGGAAGCAAAAAGGGGGCCTGACAATAGGAGACTGGTTAAGAGTATAAGTAGCGTATTTCCAGTCAAACATTCTGCAGCTGTTAAAAATTATATATGCTGTGGAGATTGTTTAATTGGTCATGTGAATGTCATACAAGTATCAGGGCTGACTTCTGATCCTCAAACACCAACACATAGACACACACACACACTCAAGCTAGGCATGATGGTGCCTAACCTACTTGGCAAGTTCCAGGCCCTATCTCCAAGTGGACTGTGTCTGAGGAATGACAGCTCTGACCTCCACATACACATATGCACACATGCCTGTGCATGTACATGCACATACATATAACACTGAAATGCTCATATGACAGTATAGGAACTGTTCATGGTAAGCAGAAACAATGGTATGGGCCAGTGGGCCAGGTCAGTGGGTGAAGGCACTGTCGTGTGATCACCCGAGCCTCCCATGTAAGGGTGAGAGGAGAGAACCAACTCTGCTGTTCTCTGACCTCCATGCATGCTCTGGCACGTGTGCCCACATGTACACCACCCATACACCCTCATAAATAACTAATTTTTGTAAATCCAAATTTTAAGTGGAGATGATGGGATATGAGGTTTTACGTGGGTCACAATGGTGACTGTGCAGAAGTCCTTCAGGAATTAACAGACACTCTGAATGCAAAGGGGGTGTGGACCACATCAGGGGTGGGCTGGGGGGACGCTCTCCCATATACTAGGGGTCTCAGCGATGGGCTGACGGGGACGTTCTCCCATGTACCAGGGGTCTCAGGGACAGGCCGAGTACATTAAAGGATTCTTAGTTCAGGTTCAGGATGTTAGGTCAAAAATATCTACAAGATGCTGGGAGAGGTGGCTCATGCCTTTAATTCTAGGCTTCCAGAGGCAGAAGCAGAGGCAGAGGTAGGCAGATCTCTGTGACTCTGAGGTCCGCCTGGTCTATGTAGAGAGTTTCAGCCTAGCCAAGGCTATATAGTAAAACGTGCTTCATATACATATATGGTTCAGTGAGAGACCCTGACTCCAAGACATACGGTGGAGAGTGATAGAAGACAACCATTGTCACATATACCACAAATGTGAGCACGCATGCACACACGCATGCATGCACGTGTGTACACACACACA
>NW_021604787.1:563349-577877 GCF_004785775.1 Grammomys surdaster | reverse complement strand
TAAAGGTAGAACCTCTGGGAAGTAGTCAGGATTGGTTAACATCATCAGAGTGGAGCTCCTGAGGGACTCTCCAGCAAAGTCCATTGCTAGATGAATTCCCCTGCCCCACCCCCACTTTAAGCTTCTATACCCTTTTCTTTATAAAATTACCAACCTTAGGCATTATATTATAGCAATGATAAACAGATCCAAATCCTGTCTGTTTCCTATTCCTGTGTAACTGTTTCTTCCAGGTCTCTCTGATCTCTTTCACTTATCAAAATGGCTTGTCACCTCACAGAATGAAATTCTCCAAGGCCCATCTGAAGAATTTCAGATTCTGGGCTGGAGAGATGGCTCAGCGGTTAAGAGCACTGACTGCTCTTCCAGAGGTCCTGAATTCAATTCCCAGCAACCACATGGTGGCTCACAATCATCTGTAATGGAGTCTGATGCCCTCTTCTGGTGTGTCTTAAAAGAGCAATGGTGTACCAATATACATAAAAGAAATAAATCTAAAGGAAAAAAAAAAGAATTTCAGATTCTTTGAGGTGTGGGTTTGGGGGAGGGGGCAATACAGCATCAGAACAGTATCAGAGAAAAATGGACCTGACACTCCACCCTGCCCTTGACCCTAGAGTCAAGAGACATTAACTAACAGCCAGCCGTGACTGGTGGCACCTTCCCTTTCACACCATAGAAGTAGCCAAGAAAAGAGCCCAAGGTGGGGAAGAAAAGAAGGGCTTTGGACAATGCTGTATTTATCTTAACAAGAGACTGGGAAATGAGCCTGCCCTTGAGCATGTCGTGTGGGAACAGTTCTGTAGGGACAAAGTCCATGGTGATGGGAAAAGAACTCAGAAGGCCCTGAGGTGTCTGGGGTGGAGCTGGAGAGATACTGTTGGGGGTGAAAGAGGATGTTCCGTAAGATCTTCATTCTCCCAAGTCTCTCTGGCCTGAGTGTTCCAGCAGTTGGGAGAGTCTAGGAAGTACCCTGAACTCGGCAAGATTGGGCCATCTGAGTTCAGGCCTGAGCCTGCTGATGGCTTGCTCTCCCATCAGCTTTGAACGTGACTTCAGTTCTCCTCACCTTCCTTCCGGGCCCTGTAAACCAGAGTGGGATTGGATGCTGTGTGGATCCTTCGAGCTCTGTGTTTGCCCTTGCCAACATGACTTCTAACTGCCCTTAGACGCTCTGCTTCTTTGTGGCTCCTTTGTTTCTCTCGACCTAAAACAGTTTCTGAATCCCTTATTCTGATCCAGAATTTCAGAGCCACTCAATGAGCGGCAGGGAAAACAGCTACAGCCAGGTCCTGAGAGACTCCTGCTGCTAGGTCTTTGTCGGGGTCGGGGTGGAGCCTTGAGTAATAGCTGATTACTTTCTACTTTAGCTGGCCAGAACCAGGTTGTCATGCCCTTCAGCCATGCAGTGTCATGAAAGCTTAGAGGAGCTAGACACAGTGCTTGGGGCAAAGACTCCATTCGGGATGCTCTAACATGACCAAAATGGAAGTCCGTTTATGTGTCCTATCACAATCTAGAAGTAAGTGTGCTGGCCATTCAGGTGACTCCTTTTCCAAGTTATAGGGACCCAGGTACCTTGATGTGTTGCTCTGTCACCTAAATGGCTCCCCAGCAGGGCCACAGGTATGTGAAGTAGCAGGTAGTAGAAGCAATTTACTTCCCTTCCTCCACAGATTTACCAGGTACTGCCAGCGTTAAGTATTTGATTGGTCAGAACTCTGTCATGTGACCACTCACGAAATTGTAATGGTTCTTGGGAAATGTAGTCCTTTCGTCTCCAGCTAAACTCTAAGACTATAATTAGGAGAGAGCAGGGAAATGAGCTATCTCAGCAAAAATCAAATCCGAAAACTCAGTGCTTCAGGGCTTCAGACATCTGTGTGGCGGTAGCAGCTGCTCATTACCATGGCTTCCCCAACTGACATGTGTCAGAACAGATCAATCATGGTTTCTCTCCCATCTTAGACCTCTCAGGCGGTTCATTTCCATTCAGTGAACCTTGAAAGACTGACCAATCTTCCATCCACTGGCAGGTACAAGGCTCTCTGTTTATTTGCTTCTCTTTTTGAGGCAGATTCTCCTGTAGCCCAGGCTAATTTCAAACTCTCTGTGTAGCTGAAGATGACCTTGGTCTTTTCTGATCCTCCTGCCTCCACCTTCCGTGAGAGATTTGATTGCTGGTGTGGGCCATCATGCCTGGTTTATGTGGTGCTGGGCATGGAACCAGAGCTTTGTGCCTGTTAAGTACGTGTTCTACAAACTGAGCTGCATCCACCCCTCCCTTCTTTGGCTTTTTCAAGACCGACGACACACAATTCCATACATTTCTATTATTTTATGATACAGCGAAATCTTACTTTAAACCACCCTCCTGTCAACAGAGGTTATCAGACCACAGCATTTTTAACCTAAATTAGAACAACCCTAGAGGTTATTGGGTCTGAGACCTGGAGTCTACTAAGACACCTCCCTCCATCCCAGCCCCTGGAAAAAAAATCTCTGCATGTGCCTGTGCTGATGGAGATAGCTGCCAAGGTTCTCAGTGAAGAAGATGCTTTCCCCTCATGCCATCTTAAGGTGACTCCAGAATCCAGTTACCGCCATTTCTGTTTTCTGTCCCAAGGTGCTGTGTGCTTAGGTCATTTTTATAGATTTAGTGCCTGTAGTTTGCTTGTTACTCTCCAGTGTCCCTGTGTCCACTTCCTCAGTAACCTCTGTGTCCTAAATGTGTGGTCTGTGGCAACCTGTGTTGGCTTCTGTGGGGTGCTTACTAAAATGTGGGTTCTCAGGCTCACATCCTCACCCCCTGAATCACAAACTCTAGATGTTGACCTTGGAGTGTCTTTGCTCCTGGGAGAACCCGTGAGTAAAGTTATCCTTAATGTATTGACAGAATGGTTCAAAAGCAAGTATGGCAGACCCCGGTTGCTATAGCAGCTGAGTGCACACCACCCACTCCGCTCACGGAGGGACAGGCTGCGTGTGTTTCTTTCTACTTAAATATCCATGAACAGAAAGGGTGCCACCACGCAAAATTGTGCACAGCTTCTAAAACATGTTTTAGGAAGCATGCAGTGACTGATTCGTAACATCGCCCTTATTCTTTGCCCCCGCGTGGTTTTCGCACACATGTAAGGGCACAGGTAGGGGAGAGGAACCCGAGGAAACTGTGAACCAACAAAATGAAAAACCACACAACCCAAGACTGTGCAGAGCATCCCGGATTCGGATGAGGCAGTAACACCTGCTTTAAAATCAAAATCCCCAAAGAAGGACCATGGGGAGGGGAGGAGCATGGGGAGATAGGAAGAGGGCCTATTGTCCCCCTCCCCCCAGTCCTAGAGGAGAGCAGCTAATCCTCAAGGTCAAGGATATGGCTGGAGGGTCACTGGAAGGATTTCAGGACTCAACAGAGTCCTTGGGAGACTGGCCGTTTTTTTCCGTCTCCATCCTGTGCTCTGGGGGATGGGCCCTTTGTCCAGTCCTCAGCTCTGACTAGAAATCATTGTGTCCTAACTCTGCCCCTCACAGCCTCTTAGTGACAGGCCTGTTGTCCAAGATGCGCCCGAGGCTGGTCCAGGCCTGCTCCCGTCTATTATGCAGTAATGGCTGGAACAAAGCTGCAGTGTGTGGGAGCTGGCCCCGGGTGAAGGCAGTTTTCCCACACAGTCCTGTTTACCAGGCACTGGGAGGAGAGAGGGTCGAGTGGGGTACTGAGTGTTAAAAAACAGGCTTTCAGTGGGGTCCCTGAGAGGAGAGAGGCAGGCGGAATCACGGGCATGACTGTTGTCAGCCTTGCTGATTGACAAGGGCACTGAGAGAAATTGTCCCTCGGCCTCCTGGGACCCCCAGGCTTTCTTGGTCATTAATAGGAACTTTACAACTGACTCTGACCCCAGTAATCTAGCCATTCTCTAGGCTGCCTGCAGTGTGTCCCGAGGGCCTTGGGCACCCAAGAGAAAAAAACTCAGGGCGGTCCCTTGATCAGAGCGAACTTAATCACCCCCACCCCCACGTCCCTGCCAGATGGAGTTGTTCCTTGGGTGGCTAGCTAGGTCTTGCTTCTCTGTGAACAGCCTAATCCAGACCATGATCCAGGGTGTCCCCATGGTGAGTCTGGAATGTGGAAGACTTTCTGTCCCATTGCTGTGTGTCCACAGCGTAGGGACACAGATGTGATGTCTGCTGGGTTATTGTACCCCCCCCCCCGAACATCACTGTTTCTATTGTTGTTATCTTGTGGCACTAGGAACTGAACCTGAGGGACCTAGTACATGCTGGGAAAATGGCCTATCTCTCTAGTCCTTTTTCTGAAATGGGATCTTTGTAAGTTGCCCAGGCTGCCTTTGAACACACTAGGTAGCCCAGGTTGGGACTTGAACTCAAAACCCTCTTCTCCAAGTTGCTTAAGCAGCTACGATGACAGGCTTACCCTACCATGCCACCCTCTCCTAAATTACTTATGTTGAAGTTTTCGTTCCCCAAGTGGTGGTATTAGGAAGTGGGGCTTTTAGGTGTTGATTTTTACATCACAAAGGACAGAGACTTTACAAATGGTTGGGTGGTAGAGTGCTTGCCTAGCATGCACAAGGAAGCCCAGGGTTCGATACCCAGCTCTACATAAATGGGTCATACTGGTGCACACGTGTCATCCCAGCACTCAGGAAGTAGAGGCAGAAAGGTCAGAAGTTCAAGGTCATCCTTGGCCACATAGAGAGTTTAAGAACAATTGGGGACACATGAAAGCCTGCCTCAGAAACTTAATGAAATGAATAAACGCTAACAGGCCTTTCCCCCTTCCCCTATCACCATGAGAGAATACAACTAGAAGTTTTCCATCCACACACCAGAGAGTGGGCCCTCACCAGAACTGTTGACATCTTAGCCTGAGATGTCGAAGCTATCCAATCTAGAACAACCGGAATGGGCTAAGCCAAGAGAGACTCCTGAGCCCGGCTGCTGTATGCTGACTGGTAGATGGAAGATACATGATTCTCCAAACAAAGAGAATGGAGGGAGTAATTGTCTCTGAGAGGACTGGCTCTGGGTGATCTGATGAAGGCAGTGTATGTGCAAGGCCCATGCCCTCCCCAAGTGCTCTTGTCCACTTGATGTCTCCTGCCCTTCGGAGATGCCTGTCCTTTAGGCCATGCTTGCTCAGACTGGTTAGATGAATTCCCAAGCCTGTGCTATGAACAGCCTGAGGAAAGGCGTAAATGGGTCACCCACAGCTGGGGACCTCTGATCAGACTGCAAACCAAGGCCTTTGCCCCTTGTCTACCTCCAAGTTACCCTATGTAGTAATGAGGGCAGGGAGTTAAGTACCTCAGGTGCTGGGTTGCAAAGCAGTATATAGCGAGTGAGGGTCCATGGGTTCAACAGTTAGCACAAGACAGAGAGAGAGAGAGAGAGAGAGAGAGAGAGATAGATAGATATCTTGGGCAGGATGTACATTGCTTGAAAAAGCTCCTCTTGCCCTAGTTTCTTTCAGACAGATAGTTAGCTGCTTTTTTTTCTAAGTCATATTTATAGCCTTCAAAATTTTGCCGTGACTCCCACTGAAAAGAAAGGCCTCACTCAAGGTCAGCCAGCCTCTGGTCCCTCGTTGCCTGGCCTAGCTGTCTTTGTCTGACAGCACTCCCTCACTCAGGAAACTGTATAAGGGACCCAGATTTAAAGATCCTCCTGGATGCCATGGGGTCTTCTAGGTAAGGTCTACTCATGAGACAGGCCACGAGTGTGCTGTCCCAGCCTGTGGAACACAGCATGCTTGGCTGATGCTGGCCACAGCTGTCTACAGCACATGTGTACGTAAGGCCTGGTTTACCAAGAGCAGGGAGCTGACTCTTTTATGTGGAGTGCCTGTCATCACACGTGGGAGTCAGATAGGCCCACAGGGAGACAGGCAGGTACTGGTACACTGTATACGTAACTCACACAGCCAGACACTTCCAATTGTGCAAATCTGAGGAGGGATTTGGAGCTGAGGGGTTTGCAAGAAGGATGTGTGAATCCATGGCTGAAGAGAGAGCATGAGTGTTCTTATGTGTCCATGTGCACGTGTTCTTGGCCAACTAGAGTCTGAGGTGACAAGGGACGTGGATGGGTGAAAAGCTTACTAAAATGAAATAATGGAATTCAACTTACAAAAGGTTGGGGGTGTTGGAGATTGAAGATATGTGAGTAGAACGCGTGGTCAGAGGGGTTCTATTTTCATCTCAGAGAAATCTCTGAGGTGGAAGGAAAGGACTTTGAGGGGAGGTGGAAGAAAAAGGATGGGCTCCCAGCATGAACACTTCTTAGGTGTTTAACTTACTTCATTCAATCCTCCCAGTCAAAGTCAAAGAGGAAGGAAGTTGTAATCTAGCTGCCAGAAGGGCCACCGGGCTCTGAGAAGATCAAAATGGCTGAGGAACTGTCAGGGCACAGATGCAGCCCGAGGCTCATCGGCCTCTCAGCTGTCACCCTTCATTGCATGGCTCTACATTCCTTGGTGGTACTGGAGAGTTGCAGCTAGGGTCCTGGAACCCAGAGACAAGTCAGGCAGGGATGGTTAAGACAGCCATTGTCCTTCCCTCATGTTGGAAGACCCTGGAGCTAGCCAGTCTCCTGTCTCTTCAGAGGGGCCTGACCTGCTTTCTAGGCCCTTCTCCACTTTCAATCTAATTTGTCCTTCAGTCCCTCGAAGGATTTAGATCTGTCTCAGCTCCCTGGTTAGTCTGTCTTATGTTTCAATTCCACATTGGGCTTCCACATTCCTCCCTATGATATGAAGTGTATGTATGCATGAGGGTCTGTCAGGAGAACGTGTGAGTGCAGGTTTACTGTTAGCAAGCTCAAGAGAGTTGGATCGGATGAACATCAGGCCTTTCCCTCTCTGTGTCCCCCCCATCCCCCCGTGCTGTCCCAGAGAATGCCACTTTCTAAGTGATAAACAGGGAGTCTTCACAATAAGTCTTAGACAAACAGGGACTAAGCACATTTTCCTATTCACACACGGTAGCCTCAATCTCGAGTCCCCATGGAAGGATTGCCATCCTATGGTGTCTGGAAGGACCCTGGCAATAGTGGTGGAATGCAAGGTTGACCCCAGAGCAGGCACCTGTGCTGCAGGCTGCAGTGTCTTCCTCAGGGTTACTGAAATTTCCAGCTCACTTAGAGAAGTATTTATTGAGCAGCTGATATGTGCCAAGCACTGCATTAAGCAGCAAAATCAGAGGGGATCCAGGGTGAGTCCCCACCCTCTAGGAGCCCTTGTTAGTGCTGTGGCATTTAGACTTTGGCCCAGTAAGAAAATTACTTTGTGAACTGGGAGTGCAGTTCAGTTGGTAAGACAGTTGCTAGCAAGCAGGGTCCAGGCTGTGGGTTCAATCAGTGTCACACAAAAAAGAAAAAGGCATTCAGGAAGGAAGGAAGAAGGGAAGATATAATGTATGCTTTATACACAATCAATCAATGAATCAATCAAAAGCTGTGCCAGGCACAGAATTTACCATGGTTCTACTCTGCTTTACTAACAAACAAAGAAACAAACAGAAAACCAAAACAAACCATACTGGGCCATCAAGATGACCCATCAAGTAAACATACTGGCCACGAAGCCTGACCTGGGTTTGATGCTTGGGACACACCTGGTAGAAGAACCTCCAAAAGCACAACATAGTGGGTGTACCAACACCAGCTTGTGTGTATGTGTGTGCACACAAAATAAATAAAATCATAACTTAAAATTTTTAAATGTGCTTTTAAAAGTTACTGTCCGAAATGCATCTTTTTGGTTGGATGACCTGCTATTAGGAGGTGGGCCTGCAGTGTGAGCTAACAGCCAGTATTTCCTGTGTTGGTGGATTGTCTGGCATTTAATTCTGTACTGCGGGCAAAGAGAGCAAGAAATGGGCTGTTTTGAGAAATCAGAGGCAATCCCCAGTTCAAGTGGCACTTGAACCTGATCCAGAAGTGTGCTGATTATTCAGTAAACAGAAATGAAGGCTCAGCCAGACTGAAGCCCCAGGAGGAGCACAGTCTGTAGACACCAGGAGAATGTGCCTGCTGCAGGGGGCGGGGCTTCTGGTCCTGAGGCTCAGTCCGCCCTGGGAGGCCCCTTTGCAATTCATGCTATGGAATAAGGATGTGAAGAAGGGTTGTATGTCCTGCCAGGGGCCATAGTGGAAGGGCAGAATCTTATTTCAGGCATTTACTTTGGAGTTAGTGAGAACAGTGCTTACCATGCAAGTGTAATTCGAGACCCAGAACTCGAGGGGAAATCTGGACATGGTGGCATTGCCTTGTAATGAATCTCAGCACTGAGGACATGGGGACAGGAGGGTTCCTGGGGCTGAGTGGCCAGCCAGCCCAGTCACAGAGTGAGCTCTATTGGGAGGCCTAGTCTCAAGGTAGCTACTGAGGAAGATGTCTGAAATTGACTTCTGGAGTACAAACAGATACACACATACACACAGATACACTCACATATATACACACACAAGACACACACACACACCACCTTGTCCAAACAAAATGTTATTTGAATTGGCAGAAATGGTCGGGTTTGGGTTAGTGGCTATGCCAGTCACATACTGACATTTGAAAAATTCTCACCCCATTCTACCAAACTGAGTCCCCACAAGGATGGAGCTCATGTGGGTGAGTGGTGCCAGGTAGTTAAGCTGTGGAGTGAAGAAGAGCTCCCCCTCAACCCCACTCCACAGCCTGATCAGGAAGCTCCTGGCTTGTGCATCTTACTTTTGAATCTTTGCTTGGGGACAGTGGTTCTGTCCTCTTAGGCACAAGAATGACATGAGGTGATGACAAAAGACAAATCCCAAAGCCTGGCTGGCCTCTGGTGCTCAGGAGATTAGTGATGGCAGTGGTGGCCACTGGGTGGCTGTGGGGACAATGAGGCATGTGTGAGGATGTGTGCTGAGATGCTGTCCTTTCTGGGTAGGGTATGTGACACAGCATGCATGACAGTGACCTTCACTTGAGTGTGAACTACTGGGCCAGGTGTGTCTGAGGGCTGCCCGTGGCTGGGAAGCAAAGTGGGCAATTCAGCCTGCCTTTCGCTCTGAGTCAGAAGGTGTCATGGTGTCCCCCAATTCAACCAGAACTCACTGTTAAGAGTCCCAGCTCTTACACCTTCACCAAGAGACTCTCAACCTCTCTCCTCTGTTCTTTTTTTATGTGTATAGTCATACAATTTTCATGTGTGTGTGTGTTATATACCTTCATGTGTGTATCTCATATATCTTTGTGTGTGTTATACATCTTCATATGTCTTTTATACACCTTCATGTGTGTGTATGTATGTTATACACCTTCATGTGTGTGTATGTATGTTATACATCTTCATGTGCGTTACACATTTTCATGTGTGTGTTATACATCTTCATGTGTGTTATACACCTTCATTTTTGTATGTAATGCATCTTCGTGTGTATATGTATGTTACACATCTTCATGTATATATGTGTTAGACATCTTTGTGTTGGGTGTCTTCCTCAGTGACTCACCACCTATTATTTTTTTAAGATTTAGTTTTCGTATGTATGAGAATACACTGTCACTTTCTTCAGACACATCAGACGATGGCATCAGATCTCATTACAGATAGTTGTGAACCACCATGTGGCCGCTGGGAACTGAATTCATGACCTCTGGAAGAGCAGTCAGTGCCCTTAACTGCTGAGCCATCCATCTCTCCAGCCTCCTCCACCTATTTTTGAATCATGATTTCCTGTGGAACCTGAAACTCAACAATCTATCTGGGCTGACTGGCCAGTGAGCTCTACACATCCCTCTGTCTCCACTCCCTAGCACAGGGATCACAAGCATGTATCACCATACCCAGATTTTACACGGGTGCTGGCAATCCAGTTCCTCACACTTGCATGCCACACACTTTCCTCCTGAGCCGTCTCCCTAGCTCTGCCCTCCCATTTCTTTATCTTGAGTGAGGAGGAGTTCACCTCTTCCCAACTCAGCCACTGGACAGCACCAACTCCATTACAGACTAAAGTGGCTCACTGCAGGGAGAGCTTCAGGGGAAACACCCTACACCCACTCACTCATGGGTGGCGCCATGAGTTGCTTCCACAGGTCAGAAGCACCTCCATAGGCAGGCTTTTCCCAAATCCCAGGCTGCCACAGAGGAAAAGGCAGCCATAAGTTCTACCCTTGAGGAGCTTCGTTTACAAGCTGCCATACCTGGCCTTCACATGGTGCCGGGGATCTGAACGCAGATGTTTGAACAGAACAAGTACATCACCAATGGCACCATCACCATCCTCAGCTCCCACGCTTTAGCTGATGGATCCAGTTTGTACATCTTCCTGTGTAATTAGGCTGACCTCATGCTCACTATGCTCCTGCCCTGGCTTCCCCAGATCTGGGAATGTCAGAATGTGTCGGCACATCTGCTTTCACTGAAGTCACTTAGAACATTGCTGTAAGACAGCAGCTCCACTCTCATATGCCCCTCCCTGTGATCAGGACACCTAGACTCCATAGGGCAGCCAAGCAGAAGCTAGGACTACTACCTGCCTAGGTCCCGTGTCCTTCCTTACTACTCCTCCCTCAAAGAGGTCATTTGGGAATCCTGGCAGTGGGCACATGTGAAAAAACTTGACAGTGTGACCTCCAGTTCACCCCACCCACAGCTGTGCTCCCTCCACCTCCTCACCCCACCCAACCCATCCTAGGGGACAGCAGTGGGTGACGTCAGCTCTCCCACCCACCATGTGAACTGAGGCCAATCAGGAAGACTAGGAGGCAGCTCCAGGTCAGTGGGTTTGGTTCTAGGGAGAAGTTCAGGGAAGCCTTCTGTCTGGAAACCCTACTGGGAGCTTCATCCTAGTCTCCAGCTTGGTCTTCTGGGGATGGCAGTGGTGTGCAGGATAACTCAGGGGCACTGCATACTTAATCTCTGGTCCCAGAAAGCCCTGTCTGATAGTATTGTCAACTTGACAGGATCCAGAAGCACCCAGGGACAAGCTGCTGGGCACAACTGTGAGGGAGTTTTTAGACTGGATTAACTGAGGTGGGAAGACTCACTGCATCCACAGGGATGCAGTAGGCTCTTGGACTAAGTAAGAAGGAGAAGGCAAGCTGAGCATCAGCAGTCATCTCTATCTGCTTCCTGGCTATGGATGTAGCACACCTCAGCAGCTGCCTCACGCTCCTGCTGTCATGCCTTCCCTATGAACCCAAACAAACCTTTCTTTCCATGTCTTGTTGGTTGCATGAGGCATTCTGTCATAGCAGCAACAAGAAGAGTAAAGAGACATCTCATTGTGGCACCCGATAGGATGAGATGGGAGGTGGCCATATTTGAACCCCTTCAGTTCCTGGTATTAAACCCAGGGCTTTGCATGCACTAGGCCAGTCCTTTCCCACTATCCACATGCGTATACCAGGTAGTTTCTTAAAGTCGGGTTTATTGAGATGTAATTTATATTATGTCAAACCCATCCCACTCACGGTTCCCCATCCCCTCAGGATCCCATGCTATGCTTGATACAAATGCAGGAAGCTATGACACCATCCTTCTTAGGAGAGAAAGTGTTTTCCTTACCCTTAGAGATGCCTTCCTGTCCCGTGGTCAACTCTTCTCCCTCCCAGACCTGTCACAGGTCCCTTGTATTGTCTTCAGAGTTGGGGCTTCACCAGGATAACCCAGAAATGGAATGGTTCAGCCTGTAGCTTTTTTTTTTGGCTCTGCTCACTTTGCTCAGCAGAGTCTGTTTGGAACTCATCCAAGTGCTGGTGGGGATCAGTGACTTGGGCCCATATTTCTCAGCCATAATTCAATATGGGTAAGCCCTCGTTATCTTCCCAAAGCCACCTTTCATCTCAACAGCACTGCTAGCCAGAAATGCAATTTGTCTGATCCACACGTGAATTAGATCCTTCCACATGGGCTAAGTCAAAATGGCTGCTGAGCACCCAGCAAAGCAGGTGCTTCTATGCCAATCGCTGGCTAATGACAGACAAGGATGTCCTCCTGGAGTCTGTGTCCATGGCCAAGGGTTACACTTCTCCATTACTGGGATCCCCATCTCTCCATCATTGCCTAGTCTTGTTGGCTCTGAGGAGACCCTGTTTCCTGAGGGTTGTGGAGAAAGAACTACAGAAAGGGCAAAGCAGAGGTGGGAGGAGGTCAGCATCGTGCCACAGGGGGGCAAGGAAAATGATGTGTGATTGTTCGGGGATGATAAGAAGACCCCGGGTGATGGGGCCAGTGAGGAGATGCCAGGGAGCCCTAGAGAATGTGCAGGGCTTGGGTAGGGCAGCCGTGGACTGGTCACAAAGCTCCACAGTGGACACTCGGGTGTGTTAATGCCTGAGAATGGCATCAAGTTTGGGAGCTTAGGGCTGTGTGGAAAGCTCCTTATTGGTCTGCCCTGTACAGTTGTCCAGGCTGTGCCCAGCAGCAGAGCAGCTGGCAGGAAGAAGCAGGAGCTGAAACCCAGCCTAGATCCAGACTGTGGCTGTAAACTGTCACTACCACTGTCAGAGGGAGATGTACACACTTCCAGTTCTCTGTGAGCTGAGGTCTCAAATTCATGGACCAGGGTCAGGAGAAACCTTTAGTGGCAGAAGCCAGTCTGCAGGGCGCCAACAGCGTGGCTGTCAGGTGACCACACCTTTGGTTTGAGCATATCAGAGAGAGTAGCCACAGCCAGGTCAGGGAGGAGATGGGGTGTGTCTCAGTTGCCTTCATTTTCCTATTAAGAGACACCATGACCAAGATTACTGATTTAAACCAAACAAACAGCATTTGTTTCAGGTTTGGTTCCAGAGAATTTCATAGAAGGTCATCTATTGTTCTCCCCCAGCCGTCGTGGTTCTGACCCCTGTGCTATGTAATGTGTGTACCAGGCACAGGCTGTTACAGCAGCTCACCAGGGGCCTCTTCAGAGGGATGGGAGGAACGGGGTCCTGGAGAGGCCCTTGGTTTCCTGTGCCCTGGCCGGGGAAACGCCTGCTTAGCTTTTTTCTTTTTTTTTAAATCCTTTTAGTCTGTGTTTTCTTTGTTGCTTGCTTTTTGGGGTTGTGCTTGTTATCTCCTGGCCTCAAGACGGCTGCTCCACCTCCAGGCTTTACATTGTCAAATGCATACAAAGACAGGAAGTGCCTTAGATAGCCTGCTGAGAAAGGACTTCTTGTCTGTCTCTTTTCTTTTGTTAATAAGAGAAAAAAAAGATCTTTTCCAGAAGCATTCCCCTCTCCAGAAGATTTCCTCTGTGTATGTATAGGCACACACACACACACACACACACACACACACACACACGTATGCATGTGCGTGTCCACGTATGTTCAGGTGTGTGTGGATGTGTATGCAGATGTGTGTGAGTATGTGTATGCAGGTATATACGTATGTGGATGTGTGTGTACAAGTGTGTTCAGGTGTATGTATGGGCATATCTATGTGTGTGTGCGCGTATGTATATGCAAGTGTGTGTGTATTCATGTGCATGCAGGTGTGTGTGAGCATGTATATGCAGGTGTATGTGAAAGTGTATACAGGTGTGTGTGTGCGTGCATGTGTATGCAGGTGTGTGTGTGTACACATGTGTATACAGGTGTGTGTGCATGTATATGTAGGTGTGTGTATGTGCATGTGTATCCAGGTATGTGTGTGTATACATGTATATGCAGGGGTGTGTGTGTGTGCATGTATATGTAGGTATGTGTATGTGTATCCAGGTATGTGTGTGTATACATGTATATCCAGGGGTGTGTGTGTGTGTGCATGTGTATGCAGGGATGTGTGTGTGAGCATATGTATACAGACAGATGTGTGTGTGCACATGTATATGCAAGTGTGTGTGTGTGCATGTATATGCATGTATATTATGTGCATGTATATGCAGGTGTGTATGTGCATGCATATGCAGGTGTATGTGTACATGTGTATGCAGGTGTGTGTGTGCATGTGTATGCAGGTGTATTATGTACATGTATATGCAGGTGTGTGTGTGCATGTATATGCAGGTGTGTGTGTACATGTATATGCAGGTGTGTGTGTGCATGTATATGCAGGTGTGTGTGTACATGTATATGCAGGGGTTTGTGTGTGCGCAAGTATATGCAGATGTGTGTGTACATGTGTATGCAGGTGTATTATGTGCATGTATATGCAGGTGTGTGTGTACATGTATATGCAGGGGTTTGTGTGTGCGCAAGTATATGCAGATGTGTGTGTACATGTGTATGCAGGTGTATTATGTGCATGTATATGCAGATGTGTGTGTACATGTGTATGCAGGTGTGTGTGTGCATGTGTATGCAGGTGTATTATGTACATGTATATGCAGGTGTGTGTGTACATGTATATGCAGGTGTGTGTGTACATGTATATGCAGGTGTGTGTGTACATGTATATGCAGGTGTGTGTGTACATGTATATGCAGGGGTGTGTGTGCGCGCAAGTATATGCAGATGTGTGTGTGCATGTGTATGCAGGTGTATTATGTGCATGTATATGCAGGTGTGTGTGTGCATGTATATGCAGGTGTGTGTGT
>NW_021604787.1:531423-563339 GCF_004785775.1 Grammomys surdaster | reverse complement strand
ACATGTATATGCAGGTGTGTGTGTACATGTATATGCAGGTGTGTGTGCGCATGTGTATCCAGGTATGTGTGTGTGCATGTGTATGCAGGTGTGTGATGTGTGCACAGGTGTATGCAGGAGTGTGTAAGCGTATGCATGTGTATGCAGGTGTGCTCAAGTGTTACTCCTCAGGAGCTGTCTGCCTTGTTGAGACAGACTCTCTCATTAGAACTTGGGGCTCACCAATTAGACTTGCCTACAAACCCAAGAAATCCACCTGTCTCAATTCCCTAACACTAGAATTAGCACATTCCACTGTGCCTAGGCCCCTTTTTTTTTTTTCTTTTTTTTGTAAACAGTGAGTCTAGAGATCAAACATAGATTCTCACACTTGTCTGGCAAGCACTTGACTGACTGGACCATCTCCTGAGGTCCCATTTACCCCATTTCTACAGATGAGAACACAGCTCTTAGAGTTAAGGAATGAGTACAGGTTTGTAAGGCTGTGTGGGGCTTGGGAGCAGCTATGTCTGACTTTAATGTCCCTGCACAGCCTTGATGCTGACGGGTGCCAACTGATGCTTCCATGGAGAAGTTCAGTTCTACTAACCCTGAAGCTTAGCCAGACTCTGCAGTTCATGTGAGGTGTCAGGCAGCTGGCAGCCCAGATACACTGCAGGTGCTGGGTGCAGGGCTCCAGTGGGGCTGGTTTTCTAACCATCAATCTGCTGAGGTTCCAGTGTCCCCTGGAGGGAGAGGCCTCCCCTGGAGTTTCCAGGAATGAGCCACCTCTGTTAGCCAAATTGGCCAGGAAGCTGGAATAGCTGGGAGTGGCTGGGGTTGAGTGGCCATCCCTCAATACCTCTGAAGTTTGCTAGAAACACAATGTGCTTCCTTTCAGTCAGGGGTAGTTGGAGTGTCCGGTGGCCAGACCTGCCTCTGAGAGCAGGGGCCTCTGCTGCAGAGCCAGCAAGTACTCAGAGCTTCCTGGTTGTCTTGTCTGCTCAGCTGACCCTCTGGGATGACAATGGTGAGTCTGCCCTGTCCTCTGGCACCTGGCACCCCTTTTTCATGACTCCAGGGACACCATTCACACTGCCCCTTTAAGCAGTGTGCAACTTTCATGCCCCATATGATCCTTTCCAACTCCACTGCACAAAGATACAGAAGAGCTCTACCTGTAGGTGACCAGGGTAATACATGTGCCATTAGCACAGCCAGCAGAATCCACATTGTCATGTGAAGGCTCCAGCCTTTTAGGGGTGATATGGCTTCTGCTTGGATGTCGGCAAAGGGCAGGGGAAAGGTGGTCCCTGGCTCTGTACCCTCTAACATGTTCTGGAAGGTAACCACTGGTAGCAGTGCAGTTTGTCCCATCTTGGGTGTTTTTTTGTGCTTCTATGGTTGTCTAACTCCTTCTCATTTTCCTCCTGGCACTGTTAGCAAGATCTTTTTCTCAACAAGTCCTTTGCTAGCCTTGGTGGTCCCTAGTCTCAATGAGCACCTTGTCCAGGCCTATCTAGGCTCCTCATGGCCTCTAGTGCCCCTGCCTGTCCCCTCATATTGCATCTGCCTGGTGGCCTACAGCTCTCACATGTCCACACTCATCAGAGGTGTATGCCAAGGGTACATGCTAGACTTACCTGGCTGTACCCCTCGGGCATCCTTAGTCACCTAAGCCAAGTGGTTCTCAACTGGTGGGTCTCAACCCCTTTTGTACCATTAGAAAACACAGAGATTTACATTACAGTTTTGCAACGATAGCAAAATCAGTTAGGCAATGAAACAGTTTTATGGTTAGAGGTCACCACAACATGAGGAACTGTATTAAAGAGTTGCATCATTGGGAAGGGTGAGAACCACTGACTTAAGCCATCTTTTCCTCAGCCAGCTATTCCAATGTGTCCTCTTTCCATCCAGATCCCAACTTGAATGTCCCAGAGTCTCCTGTGCCCTCACACCACCTCCAACCCACATAGCACATTAAACTGTGAGTCACTGGCCCAATGTGCCAGAAAGTCAAGTCATATACTTACAGCCTGTTGTCCCTCTTGCCTGTGCCAGAGGTGGCTTTTTACTCCTCTGAGTGTCATCAGGACATCTCTAGGTTAGGGCAGCTTCTCTCCTGACCTCGTGCGGAGGCCAAGTTAGCCAAGCCTTCTTGCAGTAAACCTACATCTGAGCAAATGGCTGTTGCGTTGTTGAGCACTTCCTGTTGGGTGTCAGAGCTGGGAGTACTTGAACACTGCTTTAAACGCCCCACCCTTCTCTGGGTAAGTGAACACTCCTACTTCTTAGAAACGCAATGGTCCTTGTTCATTCTGTTGCCATGACCAGCAGTGTCACCAAAAGCCACTTACAAGAGGAAAGCGTTTGTTAACTAATAGATTTCAGCTCATCACTGAGGAAGGCAGGGCAGGAACTTGAAGCCAGGCCTGCTTGCTATTCCACACAGCATCACCTCCAGCAGAGGAGCTCGCCTCACACCAAGGAACAGTAGAAGGAGGAGGCTGCTCTCCAGCTCACTCAGGCTCTTGTCTTCTTCTACAGCTCAGAACCACTTGCTTAGGGGATGGTGCAGCCATCATTGGGAATGTGTGAGGACCAGAGTTTGGATCCCCAACATCCACATAAATACCAGGTGGATTTGGGGGATCTCCTATAATTCTAGACTTGGAAGGCAGAAATGGGGCATCCTCAGAGCAAGGGGCTAGGGAAACTAGCCATATTAGTGAGATCTGGGTTTGATTTAGAGCCATGGAGGATTTCACCTTGGGCCTCCACAGTACACAGACAAATATGCACACATACACAAACACACCAACACATACAGACACACAGACACACACAACATCACACAGACACACATGTACACACATACAAACCACACCAACAGATACATATAGACACACAGACACACACCACATCACACAAACACACATGCACACATACAACATACACAACACATACAGATGCACACACACAGGCACACACCACATCACACAGACACACATGCACATACAAACACCACACACAACACATACAGATGCGCACACACACAGACACACATGCACACAAACACACAACACATACAGACACACACAGAGAGAAACACATGCAAAAACACACCACACAGACACATGCATGCGTGTACACACACATCACACAGACACACATGTGCAAACACACACACAGACACACATACATGTATACATGCACACTACACACACAACACATACAGACACACGTTCACACATACACACACATCACACAGACACATGCACACATGCACACACATACACTCATATACTCACCACACATACACAACACATACACACACACATGAAAATGGGAAAAAATATATATATATTAAAAAAGCAAGGTGGATGGCTCTTAAGAAATGAGGTAGCCAGTTTGTGCCATCTTGGGCATTTTTGTGTGTGTCTGCAGTTGACTAAATCCTATTTCATTTTCCTCCTGGCTCTATTAGCAAGATCTTTTTCTCATCAGGGTCTTTGCTAGCCTTGATGGGCCCTAGTCTCAATGAACACCTTGCCCAGGCCCATCTAGGCTCCTCATGGCTTCTAGTGACCTCCACACACACTCATACATGCACTCTACAAACATGCAAGGATGAAGACACAGACTTCCCCCTTTGCATGCCCCTCCCCTCTTTTTTCCACCCTGTTCCCTCAGCTGCATATCCGGCCTCTGCTGCCCACGATGGCTCAATGTGCCTTCATATATGCTCTTCAAGAGGAGCAGCTGGCTAGCCTGCCATCCCCAGAGTAAGTCACTCTCTCTGAGGAGTACTCTGGGTGAAAGGTCACGTGGAACACAACACAATCACCTAGGATGAATATGCTTCCCTTGTGAGGTGGGGGAGCAGAGGCGCTTGTTCGGGAATTGTTGGTCAAGGATCATAGAGATGCCCCCTTCCTTGCTAACTCAGATTCTTCCTGCAAGGCAGAAGGGGCCAAGCAGAGAGCACCAAGAGTTACAACAGGGTTTCTGTACAAAGCCCCTTTTATTTTCTCAGCAACGTGAAGTTCAATCAGAAAGTTGCCGTTCCAATTTCAAAGCCTTCAGCCGATGAGGCCCCTTGAAGGGTTTCTAAGGCTTCTTCGGAGATGCCCCCACACACACACACATGGCACATGGCTTGGCACCAGCTTCTTTATGAGCAAGGGAACGCAACTCCTACTTTCCTACCTATGATTGACAGTAGTAGAGTTCTAGTTATTTAGACTGCTGAGGTATACTTCCTCTCTCCAACAGAGATGTCACAGCTCCCACTAGCAGCCTCCCCCCCCACTTAGTGGTCATCTTAGAGGAGGGGCAGCCAAGCCTTGTCACCAAGTTCCCTGGAGACACCTTTTCGGCCTCCTTTCCCCCCCACCCCCCGCTGCCAAGTGACAGGGGGCCAAGCTCTTTGTTTTTGAAGCTGCAGTTTGAAAGGGACCAGAGTATAGGGTCCAGTGTGGGACCATAGGGCCAGAGAGAGATGATGTCATCGTCTAAACGCTGGGCAGAGCAGATGCCCCCTTCCCAGCATGCACCCATCATTCGAAAGGTTTCCCTACCTAGGTGTCCATGACCATAGCCATGTAGCCTTGCTGTGTACCTTGCCCTGGAGACTTCAAGAGGAAGAACTTCTTACCCTGGAGGCTCTCTGAACACAGAGCCCCAAATCTTAAAGAGAGTGAGGAGCACATTTCACAGATGGTTCTGCCGACCTCAGCTTTTAGCCTCAGCTTTGAACTAACCTTGTTTATAAAGTGACTCTGTATGGCCAAACGTGGAGAGTTCAAGACCAGCCAAAGCTACATAGAGAGTCCATATCAAAAAATGAAGACATGCAAAAGTAGAGGCTAAGGTTGTAGCTCGGGTGATAGAGAGCTTGTCTAGCACTCATGAAGCTCCAGGTTTGGTTCCCCAGCACGGCACTAACCAATCCTGCAGGGATATCCCACACCCGTAGTCCTTGAGAGATATAGGCAGGAGGACCAGGAGTTCAAGGTTATCCTGAGCTACATATCATCTTTGAGGGCAGCCTGGGCTACGTGTTCTAGAAAGAGGCAGAGGAGACAGAGTGTCAGCATGCCTATCAAGAACCAGCCACATAGGTGTCTTGTCTGTCACTGTACCTGAGATCTGGGAGCTGAGCCAAGCAGAGAGAGGGGAAAGGACAGGGAATGGTGGAGAGCAGGAAAAAGGAAAGAGAGAGGAACGGGGAGGCATCTGTGGTGTAAATGGTGTCAGCTGAGACATGCAGCTGAGGGCTCCTCAGGAGCATCTTGGGTAAATAAATGTAGGTGTGGGAGGCTCAGGTGGCGTGCCCTGTGCTGGGCACGAGCTGGGCAACTTGGCGTTGACTCTGCCCATGTCCGGGGAAATGACTAATAATCCTCTGTGAGAGCTGATAGAGACCAGAGACGGTCAGAGGCTTGCTCAAGCCACACAGCCGCTCTGCAGAATGATGGAACTAGAATGGAGGTCTGTGTAGATTCCAGACCAGGCTTGTCACCCTTCCCTTGAAGCTCCCAGGAGGCCTCACAGTGTGGTCTTCACTGGAAATGAGCAGGTCTCGGCACTCAGGCACTGGAAGGACTGGCACTAGGAGGTTATCTGAGCTCTCAGCCTTCTGCTGTGTGAGGCTCCCTTGAGGATGTGGGAGGAGCTAGACCATCATCAGGCCAGGGACCTAAAGGGGTTTCCTGACTGCAGAACCCTGCTGGGCAAGCCAGGAACAGCCTGCTGGAGCTCAGCACTGCTCAGAAGGCCCTGGTCCCTCTTCCTGCTGTCCCCAAGGGGAACCTGGACTGAGGGCGATACCAGGAGCAAGAACAGGTCTGAGGTCAGCTCTGAGGCTAGCCCTGAGGTTAAGCTGTGGCTAGGCAGGAAAAAAAGGGCATGGCCAACTGGCAGAGACTGGAATGAGCAAACACAGCACCTCCCTATGGAACTGGAATCTGGAATGTTCTACTTTGCAGGGACAGCATGATTTCTATAATTTCTTACTGGGATGGCTCTGAAGACCTGTAGTATATTTTTCATACCATATTTTAAAACTGATCTTTCCTCCTCCTCTCCCTCCTCCTCCTCTTCCTCCTCCTCCTCTTCCCCTTCCTCCTCTTCCCCTTCCTCCTCTTCTTCCTCCTCCTCTTCCTCCTCCTCCTCTTCCTCCTCTTTCTCCTCTACCTACTCTTCCTCCTCTTTCTCTTTATTTTTTTCTGCCTCATTAGCACTCATCCACAATAGTATCTGTGACATCAAAAGTCTGGAATATGTGTTATTTTTTCTAATGTATTAAAATAACACACACTGTTGAGTTGTAGTGTGCATGGGACCTGTTGGGTTGATGTGTGGGTCCCGCCTCTGTCTTGCCACATATCTAGGACCTACCTCTGTTGGGGACAGAGGTGCAAGAATTTGATTGCATTTACTCCACTCTGGTGTCAGACAGACATAGGACATCAGGCTATGTGAAGCTGAGGGACTCCACTCGGGGGTGGGGAACACAATTTGAGGTCCCGTGGGAGCCAGAGTTTATGGCTTGGGGGTCCCCGGGCCAAAAGGTGACCGGGAACCGGCTGGTTCTCTGGCCCTTGGGCCCCAGCCCAGAAGGGTCAAGAATGAAGTGGGGGCATACGAGCTCGATTGGCCCACAGGAAGAGGAGAGGGGGTTGGGATGAGCTAAGGCTACGTCCTGCAGGATGAGAATTCCTGGCTTGGTCACTGCGGCACACTTGGCTGTGGCGGCTGCTCGCTTGGCTTGAGTGACTGGGTTGGTCTCTGTGACTGGGAATGCAGAGTTCTTAGATGAAGACCTGCTCCAATGTTCCCCACAGTGGGTGCCAAAGAAGAAAAATAGTCCATGGTCTTAAGACATTTATTGTCATGGTGGAAAAATGGATGAAAACTATACCCCCGTTTCTCAGGGCGGGCCTGAGGTTAAATACCTTTTGCAAGGAGGAGGGTCTGGGAAGCAATGTTTAATTGGCTACACGCCTCTGGCCTGTAGGTACCTAATTAATATGGAGATCTGTCTTGAGGCTCTGTGACCTGTAGTCTTGCCCTCTACCTGTGGAGGGGCTAGTGGGTGTTGTCCTACATGGCTGAAAGGCCCCCACTCTATGGAGGTCTTTGGCCTCCTGTCAGGAGCCTGGAGTCTGGGAGCATGGCAAAATGCATGCCGTCCCTTAGGATCACCCGGGGTCTCCGTCGATTTCTAGCTGGTGCTTGACCAGAAACCATGCTGTCCTTTCACGGTCCTTCAATACACTTGCTAAAAGTAAATTTTCATCTCCCAGCACTTGGGAGGCAGAACCAGGCATTTCTCTGTGAGTTCGGGAACAACCTGACTTACACAGTGAACTCCAGGAGAGTCAGAGCTGTATATTGAGGTCTTGTCTCAAACAAAAACAAGATTCCTTCTTGACCTTTTGGCTAAGATCAAGTGCACAGCTTGTGAGCCAGGTCCATGGTCACTGCACAGAGCCTAACTGAGTGCTTGCTGTGTGTGGCCCAGGCTGAGCTCACTACAAGACTGGTATGGCTTCCCTGCAAAAGGCACCACCCCATAGAAGGTCACCATAGTTCCTCCACTCCACTCACTCTCCAAACACATCAAAAGTAGAACCTGCTGACTGGTCAGAGCCTAGACTATGAATGGTGGTCAGGGTCAGCTGAGGAGGGCCTCCTCTAGTCTATAGAACAAGGACTCTCAAACTTCAGGGTGCTTCTGTGTCATTTGGGGGTGGGCAAGGGGGCAAGGAAACTGGGTCAGCTTGCTGAGTGTTGGACCACACTCCTAAAATATTGCAGTGGGTTCTTTAGGCCCAGAGTGGGACCCAGGAACAATATTTTCAAGAAATGACCCAGGAACTCAGCGACTACCCCCACTGTCGGTGGTTCTGACGTGGGTGATCTTTGGAGGACTTCATCCCAGACTCAAAAGGCCCAACACCCAGTGCCTTCCCCTCCAGGACACTCATCTGTGTGGCCTTGTCTCAGTCACGTAGCCTTTCTGTGCCTGTTGAGGAGAGTGTTTTGTTAGTGGCAGCAATGAGCTGTGGAACAGAGAGGTTTTTGAGGGCATGCTCATGGGGGAGAGATTCTAGAAAGAATCAGAGCAGGAGGTGATGAAATACGGTGGCTTGCTTCCTTGAGCATAAGGTGATGCTCCCCCCTCTGCCACTAACGTTGTCCTCAGTAGTAAACATGCAGCCTCCTTAACCTCCGGGGCTGAGTGAAATGAGGTTGGGCAGTCAGGACACCGTCCCATGTGTGGCTGGCTTACCGTATCGCATGTCATTATCATTGGTAGAGAGAGGAGGACGCTACACTCTTTCCAGAAGATGGTTGGGCATGTGGACCATAGCAGGAATGTTGTGAACGCTCTCATGCCAGGCTCTGTGTCAGCAAGCCCCTGTAGGCAAGCAGCCAAGCACATTCTAGGTCACGTGCTCTTGGTGGGTCCATTGCCCCTCATCCCTCCATGAAAATGGGCGGGCCCAAGGGACCCATTGCTCCCTTCACCTCTGACTCTCCAGTGCCGTGTCCAGCTCCTCCATGAAGTAGTGGTCAGCCTAACCCTGCCTCTGCTGGTCCCTTGCAGATGTCCTGGCGACCGCAGTACCGAAGTTCCAAGTTTCGGAACGTCTACGGGAAAGTGGCCAACAGGGAGAACTGCTTTGACGGGATCCCCATCACCAAGAATGTACATGACAACCACTTCTGTGCAGTCAATGCCCGCTTCCTGGCCATAGTCACTGAGAGCGCAGGAGGTGGCTCCTTCCTCGTCATCCCGCTGGAACAGGTAAGTGGCCCTGGTTGCCCTGAGATTCAGACTGAGAACAAGGCTGGACTGGGGAGGCCTGAGATCTGTGCATCCAGATGAGTCTCTGCCTGGAGGACTGGATCACACCTGTCTCTGGGGACAGCTTGGGCCCTGCCATTCTATTTCAATGTCCATTTGGTATAGAGCTGGAGGACAGCAGAGACAGCTATGGGTACTTTTGGATCCGCAGAAACCTGTACTCTTAGGGAACTGCCCTCTGCTGGGAGGCTGGCCACCATCTGCTGAGCCCCTGGTGCCCACTTCCTGCCTGGAGGCTTTCACCACCGGGCTGCTTACGTGGCTGCCACAGGTTAAACCCACAAAGCTTCCTGCTGCGATTTTGTCGATTTTGTCGATGTAGCCATCCAGGCACAGTCCCAGGAGGCCCATGGGAGGTCACGCGCCTCAGGCAAAGTGCTTGCTGTCAGTTTTGCTTGTTTATGCTTGAGTTCCCGGTCCTAGCCTGACTCATCCCAGCTCCAGGAGGAGGTGCTCATAGAAGAAAACACTGGTTCTAGATACGCAGTCAGCTGGTGGCAGGACAATTTCCAGGCTTTCTTCCCCCAGAGGAAGCACAGCTTTGGGGATGTATAGGACAGGTCTCTTTCCCTCCACAGGGCCAGCTACAATGTCCCTGAGGACACAGCTAGATGTCATAAAGGTCTAAGGAGCAGTGACCTAGTCGCCGGAGGAATGGGCTTTCCCCACCTGCCAGCCAAGAGGCCTTCCGGTGTCTCTCAACAGTTCTGCCCTTCGTTTCCCTGAACTGATAAAGCAGGGTCATAGCTACTCATCCTGCATTGGCCACAGGGTCTCAAGTAGGAACAGATAGACATGGATGTTGCCCAGGAGCTGCACTGGCAGTTACCTTGGTGACAGTCACTCTAGAGCCACACAGTAGAGATGGATTACTGTTTCCTTACTAAAGTTGTGAGCTCAGCTTATGGATTTCTGAGATGCAGCTTGCCTCGCCTTCCAGACCAGATCAGGTCTCTTTTATGGGGGCTAGCTCAGCTCCAGGCCGCTGTGTGGGCCTGTGGATCCCTGGGATGTGGGACGCAGCCACTGCCTGCACCATGCCATGTTCTGTTTCATAACTCACCAGAGTCAACACTTGGTACCTTTCTGTACAGCAAAAGTTCTTGATGGAGTGACGATATAAATGTTTAATGTGTGTGGGGGCAAAAGAATGGGGAAAGGAAGAAAGGAGAGGAGAGAACCTGGCAGGTGGTGTACAGCTATAATTCCAGAACCTGGGAGGTTGAAGCAGGTACATATGGAAGATTTTTATCAAAGGAAGGAAGAGAAGGAGAGAGGGATAGAACAGAGAGGAGTGATGGTATATCGGAAAAAAAGTAGAAAACATTTTTAAAGGTTTTTTATATTATTTTTAAAATTATATTTATTACTTTGAGTCTGTGTGAATGTATGTGATGTGGGGATGTATGTATGTGTGTGGGGTGTGTGTGCATGTGTCTGTGTTATGTGTATGTGATTATGTGATGTGTGTGTGTGTGTGGTGTGTGTATATGGTCTGTGTGTATATAGTCTGTGTGTATATGGTCTGTATGTTTGTGCAATGTATATATATGTATGTGTGTGGTATGTGTATATGTGTATGGTGTGTATGTGTGACATGTTAGCAGTGTGTATGTGATGTGTGTATGTGGTGTGTACGGATGTGGTATGTATGTGTGTCTGTAGTATGTGTATATATGTGTGTAGTGTGGGTCTGTGTGTGTCTATATATGTGTCTATATATGTGGTGTATATGTGGTCTGTGTATATGTACAGTGTGTGTACATACGTATGCAGTGTGTATATGTGTGATGTGTTAGTGGTGTGTATGTGATGTATATATATGGTGTGTATGTGTATGGTATATATGTGTGTATGGTATGTGTGTGAGTGTGTCTGTGGTGTGTATGTAGTTTGTATATGTGTGTGGTATGTGTATATATGTGGTGTGTGTGTATGTATATGTATGTGTGATATGTTAGTAGTGTGTGTATGTGCGTGTGTGTGTGCATATATATATATGTGTGTGTGTGTGTGTGTGGTGTGTGTATGCATGTGTGATATGTTAGTGGGGGGGTTGTGTGTGTATGTGTGTTAGAGTCTGTGCCATGATGATGCATGTGTGCAGTCAAAGTCCTTTCAGAAGCTAGTTCCTTCCCTCTGTCATATAGGTCCCAGGTAATGAATTCAGGTCATCAGCAGTTGGCAGCAAGCCCCTTCATCCACAGAGTCACCTCACTGGCACCAGGAGAACTTTTTAAAAATCATGCTGTGTGGAAAAGCTTGGTATGCCAAAGCATCTCCCCAAACCATCAGGGAAGCGATTGGTACAATAGAATGTATTTTTAAACAACTAAGTTCCTGTACTACAATGAGGCGCTAGACAAAGTTAAAAGGAAACCCAGGCTTAAGCAGAATGTTTTCAGTACATAACAAATGAAAGGTTGTATTTGGAACATAGAAAGTTCCAGAAAAAAATCAGTACAAAAGGAAAGTGGACAAAAGACCTCCATAAGCAATTCACAGAAGACGTTTTGTAGACAACGAGGAGGTTTCGGAGTACCAGAGAACAGGTGTGCAACCCTGTGGAGAGAGAACATGAGTAAGGAGCCCGGAGATGCTGGGAGGCCCTGTTCACCTCTGAAGACACATGGCTACCAGCCAGCATTCCATCTCGAGAATCTGCCCAGCTGGGGTATATAGAATGTTAGCAAACAGACATGGAAGCATAAGCCTGTGGTCCCAGCACTGGGGCAGCAGAGACGGCTACATACCAAATTCCAGAACTATAGCAAGACCGTGTCTTCAACTAACAAGCAAACAAACGAATAAATAAGGTGTCTCACATGGTAACACACACATCTAGAATCCCAGGGCTCAGGAGGCTGAAGCAGGAAGATCACACGTCCAAGGCCTGCCTGAGGTACACAGAGAAGTACTCAAATGTTTGCAGATTTAAAAAGAAAAATTGAAGCAGAGTCTCACTATGTGTAACTCTGGCTGGGCAGAAATTTTTTATGTGAACCAGACTGACCTTCAACTCACATTGATCTACCAGCCTCTGCCTCCTAATGTTTCTAGCATTTTTAACCTCCAGACATCATCATCACTATTATTATTATTTTCACCAGTAAACAAAACAAAACTTCTCTGTCAAGTTGTGTCTTAGGTTTCCATTACTGTGAAGGGACACCATGACCACGGCAACTCTTATAAGAGAAAACATTTAACTGGGGCAGGCTTACAGGGAACATGTTGACAGGCAGCCATGGTGCTTAAGAAATAGCTGAGAACTACATTCTGATCCACAAGCAGAGAAAGAGAGAGAGAGAGAGAGAGAGAGAGAGAGAGAGAGAGAGAGAGAGAGAGAGAGAGAGAGAGAGAGAGAACTGTACCTAGCATGGGTTTTTGAAACCTCAAAACCCACTTCCCATACATCCTCCAACAAGGCCACACCTACTTTAACAAAGCCACACCTACTCCTTTTAATCCTATCAGAGTTCCACTCCCTCATGATTAAGCATTCAAATGTATGCGCTTATTGGACCCATTCTGATTCAAACCACCACAACTTGCTTAAAAGCTTCTAAATTCTGTACTCTGTACAGAGAAATTGTCCTCCCTGGAAACTGATACATACACATACACACACACACACACATTCACACACACATACAGTCCTCCCCACCCCCCACCTCCCACATGCCCATCTGAACTTCATCTGTTCACCTTCCTGGGGTACCACTCACAGGGAGCAGGTACCCTGATTCACAAGCATACTGTAATAGTGAAAATTTGCATGCACCCTGCAGGCCTATCATGGAGGAAACCAGTGCTCTCTTCTGGGTCCTGTGCTCTTCAGGACAGGCCCTGTTCAGCACAGTCTCCGGATGACTCTCTGCACTTGTGGATGAGAGGAATTCTAAAAGGCTTTCCTGTGCACGGATTTTATCTGTCATCCATTAGCATGTCCATCACAAACACGAAATTGTCTTGGGCTGGGGGTGTAGCTCAGCTGGCAGGCTGCTTCTCTACCATGCGTGAGGCCTTGGTCTTAATACCCAGGGCTGCACAGACACAGTGTAGTGGCTTCACAGCACAGGTTTGTAGCCCCGGTTCTCAAGTGGCTGGAGGATCAGAAGTTCAAGGCTAGCAGGGCATTGGTGGCGCACGCCTTTAATCCCAGCACTTGGGAGGCAGAGGCAGGTGGATTTCTGAGTTCGAGGCCAGCCTGGTCTACAGAGTGAGTTCCAGGACAGCCAGGGCTATACAGAGAAACCCTGTCTCGAAACAAACAAATGAAGTTCAAGGCTATTCTCTGCTACAGAAAGAGTTAGAAGGCTACCTTGGGCTATATGAGACCCTGTCTTTAAAACTAGAATCTTTAAATTATGTATCAATGAAGTAAAGTCATAGCAAATTCATTTCACATACTCCTGGAAGACATATTTTTATGAAAATAATATTTTAATGAGAAATAGTATTTTCTAAAGCCAAAAAAGCTAACAAGGGATTAGGAGTGGGGCTGGTAGAGCCTAGCATATAGGAGGCTCTTGGTTAGATTCCCAGCACTGACAAAGAAAAGTGAATGAGAAGAATGCCACTGTTTTCTACTTTTCAAATCCCTCTGGCTTGACAGAGCACAGCTGGACTCTCACATCTGCTTCTGCATTCAGCCTCCGGCTGTATCTCATGAGAAGCTGCCAAAAATAAAAAATAAAAAAAATACCATATACTCTTGAGAGAGTAGACAAACAGGAATGTGGCGTTTGCCTGCTGTGCCGAAAGCAGTTTTGATCTCATGAATTCCCTGAAAAGTCTTGTTTTTTTATTTACATTTTATTCACCTATGGGAGGAGCCTGCAAGTGCCATGGTGTGCACGTGAAGGTTAGAGGACTAGCTAGTTTCCTTCCAACATCATGTGGGCCCAGAAATCAAACTCAAGTGCCTCGAGCAGCTAAGACATCTAGTTGGTCCCTGGGAAGCTCTTGAAGAGCCCAGTGGAGCCCAGATCACGTTTTGGAAATCACCCATGAGTGCGGATAGACAGGTCCTTCTGGCTCTGGGTGGGTCTGCAGGAGGGGCCATTCTTCCTGGACTCTTGTTCAGCTTCTGCAGTGGTAGCCAGCGCCTGATGTTTTCCTAGTTAACATGCAGCTCCCGGCTCCCACCTCTCAGGAGTAGAATGTTAAACTGCAGATGGACCAGTAGTCAGCACCCTGATTGCCTAGCACAGCTGTAGGGGCTTTATGAATATTGCAGGACCTCGGCACTGTGCCCTGCACCTCATCCAGCCACCCAGTACCACACCCCTTTCTTGCTGCACTCCTCGGGGCTGAACCAAGAAATGGACTCCCTGATTCTGCACAGTACACAAGTATCACAGCTCAAATTTAAACCCCCAGATCTCCCAGATGCATGCCCAGTTACCTCACAGAGGGCTAGAACGCACGTTTGCAGTCTTGGTCTGTATTACTGTGATTGGAATACAGAGTTTTTGCTGCCTGTCTCTATACAAGCCACTGAGCAGAAACAGGAAATAAATCCAGCTGTTGGAGAAGCCAGAGGACTTTAGTCTCCAAATCTGAATGCACCTTTCCAGGATCGCTCCAGGTTGTATAATTCTATATCAAAACAGGCAGTCTATCACTCATTCCAAAATTTAGTTGTGTCTCTCTGGGCAGGTTGTCAGCCTTGTGTCTGAGTCTCTCTCGTTATCTCTTTCTTCATATTTGTATACCTTATGAATCTCTCTCCTGCCAGGTGGTGTCTGGCTTTAATTCCAACACCCAGGAGGCAGTGGCAGGCAGATCTCTGAGTTCAAGGCCAGCCTGGTCTACAGAGCTAGTTCAGGGCAGCCAGGGCTACACAGGAAAACCCTATCTTGGGGGAGGTGGTCGTCTCTCTCCTATCTCTTTCTTCACTTCCCTTAGTATTGTCTCTGTGTGGATCGGGGATTTCCAAACATCCAAGGCCACTGAGTCCCACGTTCCTCCTGAGCTGTTTACAGTGTGTGTGTGCACGTTCCTTCCTGCACTACGAGGTACAGATGTGATCCTTTAATATACACTATAAATATCCCTGCCGCTGTTACTGTAGGGAGCTTCTACCAGAGTCCAGGGAACCAGGTGGGGAGGTCAAACATCGGAGCCAATTGGCAAGGAGAGACAGGGAAGGGGTCCTGGAGAGGAAGCCAGACAAGTTGACTTAATTCCTTCAGCCACAGTCCAAGGACTGGGTCCTCAAGACTATTCTTGGAGTCTCAAATTGATGTGCCACCAGGTCCAGTCTTCCAAAGGCCCTGTGGGTATCCCATAGGTGGATCCGATGGGTGGACCTCACCAGATGGGTCATGTGCTTGGCTCTAGACATCACTCTCCTCCATCGGGTGAATGAGCATTTGGATTTGAACAGGTAGTGCTCCCACTAGTGGGTAAAAATGATGGGGTGTGATTGCACCCTCCATACACAGGAGCCTCTGGCTGACACTCACAGCCTCACTGCCCATCATGCCATGGCTCAGTCTGCTGAGAAGTTGCTTCCTTCTGGTCTTGGGTAACAGAGAAATGCAACCCACAACCTATGACCTGGGTTTCGCTGGTCTAAGTCAGCTTGGACTGTGTTACATGATACGCCTGCCTCTATCTCCCAAGTGCTGAGATTATAGATGTGGCACACAGATCCTGGCTCCGTAGCTCCATGCTCTCCTCCTGCCTTTTCTTTGTCTGTGATCTCTGGTGGAAGCACAATTCACCCAGCAGTCAGAGGTCAGCAGAGCTCTGAAGCAGGGGAGCCGTTGAGGATGGCTCCATGGGCAGACACCTGTTCCGATCTCTGGTATGCCACACAGGTGCCGCGTGACCTCCAGAGTCACTTCCGATGCCCTGGTTTTTCTACCCACAAACTGATAAGGTTGGACCCCATAATTTAAAGAACTCAATGTAGCTCTTACATTCTGGCACTTGCTAGCCTCATTTTATTCAAACATATCTCCACCAGTGTTGCAAGTTGGTGTTGTACAGTTGACAGTGATGCCTGCTCCCTCTCAAGACCCATCTCAAATGCCAGCTCTGTGAAACCTTTGCCAGCCCAATACTCAGTTACATATAGTCACTCTCCCCTGCTAGAGCACTTGCCTGACTCTCTATTCACCGTATGGTTATACCATCTACCTGTTCAGCCATCCACCCACCAATCCATCTATCCACCGCACACACAGTCAGCCATCCCTCCATCCAGATCCATCCAACAAATGCTTGTTTGAACATCCATTATATCTCAGTCACAGCTCTTGCCCAGACATGGTAGCATGTGCCTTTAATTCAAGCATTCAGAAGAAAGGCAGATCTCTGTGAGTCTGAGGCCAGCCTGGTCTACAGAGAGCGCCAGACCAGAGTAAGACCCTGCCAAAACCAAACAAAGAAACACCGGGGATGAACTTAAACAAGGCTGAGTCCTTATGCATGGGCAGTTCACGGTCTAATCGGCTGCCTGGGTGCTGAGGACAAGTGTCTACTTTGCACAGTGGCAAAGCACTAGCTATGGATGGGCTCACACCTGGCACGTTGGACTGACCTGAGGCTTGACCCAGAGGCTCAGTCCCTACTTCCCTTTGCAGACTGCCTGAGGCCAGACGGCAGGCAGCAGGCTCTACTAAGGAATCATCTAAAAGTCACTGAGCCGGGCAGCTCCACGGCTCAGAGCATGCTGAGATGTCCAGCCCACTGCCAAGGACCACAGTGAGATCAGCCTTTCTGCTGCCCCAAACCTGCTCTCCCATTCCAGATCTTGGTAGCTTCCCTTCCCTAAAGTCAGCTCTGAACTACTTCCCACTTAGACAGCCACCCACTCGCTCCCTCCCTTCTCCTGGGGAATTCACAGAGCTTTTCCAAATCTATTCCCCCATCTTTCCTCAGCCATCCTTTGTTCTTCAAGCTGACTTCCTTCCTCTTGGTGCAATTTGCATCTCAAAGCTTGTGACAGGCTGAGTACAGTAGGTGACTTTTGGAAAGGGGGAGATTTGGGCAGGGAGGGAGGGAGGGAGGGAGGGAGGGAGGGACGGAGCAAGGGAGAGAGAGAGAGAGAGAGAGAGAGAGAGAGAGAGAGAGAGACTGCATTAGAAGTCTCAACTTTACTGCATTCGTCTGAGGCCTGAGACTGACAGCTCTGTGTTTTTCCCTTCTTTGGAAGAATAGCTGCTTATTGGGGGGAGCGGGAGTGAAGGCAGGCCCTTCCTCAGAGATGGAAGTGTCGTGCATTCATTTTATTTCAGAGTTATGAGTGAGATGAGGTTCTCTCTGGATTTGGGGGTCCCTAAGACAGGTATGCAGCGTGGTTAGAGAGTATTTTGGAAAATCTGAGAATTTGTCTGCTAAGTCAGTCCCTGTACCAAAAAGGCCTTCCTATTCCCCACAAAGCCAAAGTCTAGAAACGATAGCACCTGGTTCCCAGGGACGTGAACCTGCAGTGCTGAATCCAGATTGTGAATGCTCCTCTGCCCAGGGCTCAGGCCTGGACCATGAAGCCTTTTGCTAGTCTGATCTTCTCCCCATTTTCTGAGGCATTTGGGGTCATAGCCCCAACCCCTAGCTGTACAACCCTAGACACTTTGCCTCAGTTTCCCTGTGTGTAAAACTCTGGTGTTTCTTGTTTCTCAGTGTGTCGTGATGATAAAATGAGGTGTTACATAAAATGTCTGACACAGTCTGCCGCACAGCGTGTGCTCGACAACCGGGAGCTACCGGGGTGCAAAAGGCTTCTGCTCATCTTCAATCCCAGCAATGGCCACTAAGCTTTGGTGGGCTTTGAATCGTGCAGATAGGAAAGGGGAGACCTATCTGGGACAGTCCCCAAGGATCTCTGTCCATGGGAACTCACCTGCCCAGAGAAGCATACACACAAGTAAATCCATTTTTGTCTGAAGGGGAATTGAGGAGAGGGTGTTGAGGGCTCCAGTGTCATGTCTCCTGTGGCTGAGTGCTGGAGCCTGATGGTGCCCTGCAGGGCCAGCTTCTCTGAGGAGGGGCTGCCTGGCTCCCTGGCTTACAGGGGATAAGGCACAGAAGGGCTTTAGCACAGCCTCTGAATGTGCAGACCTCAGGCCTACACTTCTACCATAGGGCAAGATAAACTCCGAATGGGTGGAAGAAAAGAGGTGGGGTCAGGGCCTTTCCGGAACTTGCAGATGGAATCCAACCCTCCCTGAATCTGACCTGAGTTGGAGATTCTCTGTTCTGAGATGGCCTGATGCCACAGGGTCCCCCCCCCCATGCACCTCACAGAATCCCAGTCCTAGGTTACAAAAGTCATAGGGGACCTGATGGTCACCTGTCTAAGGCCCTCACAGCTGGGACAAATGTTGACTCCCAAGAGGTGTGTGGTGTTGAAGTGTGCACAGCACACCTGGGCACTCCTTTCCTGGAATTCTGTCCTAGATCCCTTCTTAGAATTCCAAGTCCCTCTGTGCACTAGGTTAAGGTCAGGAGTCTCAAAGAAGTTGCTGATGGAATTCCAGATGGCAGTGACTGGCGCCACCTGGGACGGCCATCCCCAGGCTCTGGGAGAGAGAGACAGAGAACACGCACGCACTCATGCTTACCACCCACTCCACCTGAGCCTCAGAGTTCACAGTTCCTCCTCCCAGAGTTTCAAGAACAAAGGTGACATAGGGTTTACACGGGGTGGAGGTGGAGGTTGGGGTGGGGACTGAACATCTTCCTCAGGCCCCAAGGTCCCTGAGGCCTCAGCAATTCTACCCTGTTCCTTCCCTGTCAGTGAGCAATGGCTGCCGCTGTGCCTCTCCGGAGAATGCCCCAGGCCTGTGCTAGCCTGGAGGCACTTTCCATTTCTGGATGTCCCTCCTTGGGCCCCTGCCCCCCACTTCCATCTCAAGGCCTTTAAAGTCATCCTGACTTGTGAAGGAAAAGAATGGGTCAGGGCATCCGCAGCCTCTCAGAATAAATGCGGCTCTGCCATATCCTCTCATTTATTCTCCTCTGTCCCCCTCCCAGCTGTACTTTGATTTTCGTTGCTAAGCAACTTGTGCCTAAATTTTCAAGTGGGTCTTCAGGTGAATACAGGAGGAAGAAGATGCGGGAAGCAGTGTTTAAAATGATACAGTTTATCTGTGAAGATGCCAAGGCCCAGAGAGGGTGAGAGACTCGGTGGAGGCTGCACAGCTAGTTAGTGTGTGTAGGGGTGAGTGTTTGCATGTGTGTGGAGGCCAGAGGTTGATACCAGGTATTGTCCTCAATGCCTCTCTATTATACATAGAGAGTTGGGGGGGGGCATGTCTCTCACTTAACCGGAGCACAGGCTAGACTGGCTAGCTAGCAAGCCACAGGAGGTCTTCTGTTTCTGGCTCTCTAGCCCTGAGACTACAGGTGATCACCACCATTTCTAGTGGTCATTTGGGGCTTGAACTTGGGTCCTTATGTTTTATGAACTCACTCATTTCCCCAGCCCCTGGCCTTTACTGAGAGAGGCACCCAGGCACGGCACCAGCATCCCAGGGACTTTTCTTATAAAGTGCCATCTGCCTCAATAGGAAGGAGTGGGGCATGCCCAGTGGGAATCAGGCATAGACCCCTTGGCATTCTAAAGAAGTGACAGATCTCTCCATAGAACAAAGTTGAAAGCATAAACCAGACGAACAGAGGGAAAGAAACGAGCTCCTTTCAAGCAGCCATTGCACGGGTACCAGCCCGACGAACATACAGGGTAGAGCTTTAACCATAGTATGCTAAAGAAGTTCACACTATTGGTAAGAGGCAGGGGCATTGCTCAGTGGTAAAGTGCTTGCCTAGCCTGGTGTTTGTGAGGCCTTGGGCCCAATCACTAACACTGACCACAAGAGGGGGGCGAGGGGAGAGGGAGAGGGAGAGGGAGAGGGAGAGGGAGAAGGAGAGGGAGATAGCATAAACAGTATTTTGAAGCCATAGCAGAATATGGCCTGAATATTTTATGCTGCCTACCAATGAAGTGTCACAACCTCTGCGAATCTCAGAGCGTTGTTCTTTATATTTATAAATAAAACTGTATGAGACTTCAGGGCTATGCTTAAGAAAATATACCTTCAATTTTCCTCAGGAAACTCATGGGCCTCAACGAGGAGTGTGTCTGTTGACCCATCTGAGTTAAATGCCCCAGAAACAATCTCAGATAGGGCATCCCTCAATTACACAAGGACAGCCAGAGATGCCCTAGATGAAGGATTGTGGGAAGGTAGCATGGATGGTCTGAGTGCCCCACACTCCAGGAGTGTCCCCAGATGCAGAGCCGACTGGCAGTCAGAAAGCCTGACTTTTCTCTGAGTTTCTTTGGAGCCTTGGGCGAGTCCTTTATCCTTCCGGGCTTCAATTTCCCTCTTCTGAAGAATGAGCTGTGGTGGTCCTCCAAGGTCTTGCTGTCTCCTACATCCTGGGAATCTGCTTTTCTCCTTCCCAGAGGGACAAAGCCCAGAAGCATGGGTGTCTGTGCACCCTGGACCGCTGAGTAGGAACAGCTGGGGCCAGGCTGGCTGTCTCCCAATTGTTGAAGGGAGTGAAGGAGGGCTCGATAGGGGCCTCTCCAAAGCGACAGCTGGGTGAGCCTGGCTGGGGTCCTGGGCCACGCCTGCCATCTGGGCCTCCTTCCTGCCTTCCCTGCAGTGTGGTGGGGGTGTGGACCAGGCCAGGGCCAGACTGCAGCCTGGAGGAGGGGAGTTCCAGTCTGCTGGCTCATGGATATTAACTCTGTCGTCCAGGTCTCACACAATTCTGGAGAGGAAGGGACCCACGGTCCCAGGTCCAGTTAGGCCACTTGGTCAGTGGGCAACTAATGGGAATTGATCCCCTCCTCCCACTGTGTGGATACCAGGAATCTAACTCAAGATGTCAGGCCTGGCTGTAAGTGTGTTTACTGGCTGTGCATCTTCTCTTTGCACTGCCCTTCCCCACGAGGCTCTACCTACAGAAGTGCCACCATCCTCAAACCCTGGCCGCTCACACACAAGCCCTGGTTTCCAGATACCAGAACCTTCATGCAGCTTCATCCTCAAAAACAAATCATTCAGATCCTCCATGGAAAGGCAGCTGGCATGATCAGGGGTTTCCCCAAGATTTAGACACCACACACAGAGAGAGAGACACACACACACAGAGAGAGAGAGAGAGAGAGAGAGAGAGAGACAGACAGACAGACAGACAGACAGACAGACAGACAGAAAAAGACAGAGACAGATACACAGAGACAAAGAGTATTTCACTTACAATAGCTCAACTCAAGGTGGGTTTCTTTGTATGTGTGGACTGGCAAGGTAGCTCAGCAAGAAAAAGGGCTTGCCCCCAAACCTGACAACCTGAGTTCAATCCCGGGGACCCATATGGTGGAAGGAGAGAGCCAATTCCTGAAAGCTGCCCTCCGACATCACACTGTGGCATGGATGGCCACATCACACAAAGTAAACATACAAATAAATGAGAAAAATCAAGTCACATTTTTTTTTGAAACTTCCTGTGCTCCGTGGAAACTACTCCAGCGTTGGACTTTCAACTTTCTCCATGTTTGCAGTTGCTCACAGCACTCCCTGTGTGAAGCAGGCCTATTGCCACAGCAGCCTGCATCTCATGACCACTAAGGAGCCTCCAGTGTAGCATGTGGCTAAGCTGTGATGTCCAGGGGTCAGCACATTATTGTGTGGCTTATGATAGGCTGCCTGGCATGAAGAAGCACCTGCACATGTGTGTTCTTTTTACACAGATACTTTGTTCTCTCTGCACCTTGGCTTCTTTCTAAACTGTATTCCTGGGACATCATCAAATATCAATAGTTTCCCTTCTGTTTTTACCTCAGTGTGAGGCTTCCTCATCTACATGCTTACCTTATGCCAGCCACATTTGCATACCGATGGGTGGTTAGATTATTTTAGGGCCTTCACCATCCTGGTGTGGCAGAGAATAATTGTGGCCATGGCCCTTTTTGCAGGCATACAGATGTGTGTGGAGACTAAATCTTTTTTCTTTTTTTTTTTTTTTAGATTTACTGATTTTATGTACAAATGTTCTATGTAGGACAGGCATGCCTGGTGCTTGCTGCAGGCAGAAAAGGGTGTTGAGTCCTCTGGAACTTGAGTTATAGACAGTTGTACACTGCCTTGTGGGTTCTGGGAATCAAACCCAGGTCCTCTGTAAGAGCAAGTGCTCTTAGCAGCTGAGCCATCTCACCAGCCTGAGACTAAATCTTTAATGTTGGGTTGATATTGCCAGGAATATGTGCTTTCTTCCAGGAATCACACAGAGAACAATGTATGTCTAGCATTTTAGCGGGCAAAGAAATATTTCTTTTTCTTTGTTCTAGACAGAGTTTCTCTATGTAGTCCTGGGCTGTCCTGGAACTCACTATGTAGTCCAGGTTGGCCTGGAACTCACAGAGATCCTCCTGCCTCTCCCTCCCTAGTCCTGGGATTAAAGATGGATGCCACCACACACTACCCAAAGAAAGGTTTCTTAACAAGACACGGAATTCAGTAACCACAAAAAAAAAAAAAAAAAAAAAAAAAAAAAAAAAAAAAAAAAAAAAAACCACCAAATGGTACACTGAAACTTTAACAAAAGGTAAAGCATTTGCATATCAAAAAAGTTACTGAGCCAGTGAGATGGGTGTGTGGCACAGGTTATACAGCATGCAGGAAGCTCTGGGTTCCAGCCTAGCCCTGGGGACGGTGGCCCCTGCCTGTAACTCAGCATTTGAGAGATGGAGGCAGGAGGATCAGAAGTTCAAAATCACCCAGGAGTGCAAAGCCAGGGTTTATTAAGCAAGCAAGAAGACAAGCTGCATGCAGTGGTGATAATCTATTCCCCAAGCCCAGAAAGGACTAGTATCCACGATATATGATGGGAGTTTTAAATGGGCCAAAGTGTCCAGGTCAGGGGTTGGGAGGAGGCTTAAATGGCCCTTGTATAAATACGGACTTCTCTGTATCCAGTTGGCCTGGAGACGCTGCTTCTCAGAGCAGCTTCCAGGAGCATGTGTCCAACTGAGACGGGCCGCTCTTTCTGTGAGTTCAAACTCAGCTCGTTTCTCCCTTGTGTGAACGGCTATGCACTTTGACCATCATCGTTCACCAGGAAAATGCAAATCAAGTCCCAAGTTCCTGCCTCGCATGCACCACTCTGAAGAAAGTTTACTTTATCTGTTTGTTTAGGTGTTTTATCTTGTTTTATTCTGAGACAGGATCTCAGGTAGCACAGTCTGGCCACCAACTCTCTGCAGCTGAGGCTACCCTTGAACACCTTGATCCTCCTGCCTTTTTCTCCTGCAGGGATTTCAGATGTTTTCACCACACTTGGCTCTCTGGGTAATAGTACTGAGAGGTTACGTTAGCTCGGGGTTTAAGTGAGAGAGAAAGGTGACTGACCATGTGGTGGAACAACTTGCCAGGCTGATTGTTCTTTTCTTTTGGAGTATATTAAAAACTTTCCATATATCTCTTTTTAAAATAAGTTGTTATTTAGTGTATGTGCCTGGGGGGACAGATGCACACTCTGATACCAAGTATAGAGGGCAGAAGAGGATGCGGGTGTCCTGTATTTCCATTGTTCCTTTTATCACTAAAATTTCTCACTAAATTTGGGGCTAGGCTGGTAGCCAGCAAGTTCCAGTCATCCTCCTGTCTTCGTGTATACCCATACCACTGGGGTTACAGGCCTGTGTGTGGCCACATCTGACTTTTTTACATGGGTGCTGAGGATTTGAACTCATGTCCTCGTGCTTGCATGGCAGATTTTCTTACCCACTGAGCCATCTCTGCCACCCCATGTAAGTCGTATACATTCCTTGTTATAAGCATTTGCAATTTGCTTGTCTTTTACTACTGTATCCACTTATCGGTGATTGTATCTATGAAAGCCCCGAGTAAAAGTACACTAGCATTAATATGTTGCTGGATTTACTAATTATTTACAGTAATTTTGTGTGGTTTCTTTGAGTTTTCTAGGGAGACTGGCACTTGCGAGTAGAGACAGCTCTGCCTCTTCTCAAACTTTTATCATCTTTTTCTTTTCTGATTGCATTGGCTGGTGTCTCAAGCATTACGGCGATGACCTGTTCCTAACTTTGATTGTGATGCATTACTTATCCACCAGGCATGGGTGAGAAAGATAGATATTCACCATAACATTTTATTGTTGCTGTTTCAAGCACACTGCGATGTCTGAATGATTTTATAGTGAGCACCGTCTAAATTCTACCCTAAACAATTTTCTATACTTGTCAGTGCTGGTGACAATGCGTTCAAAGAGAGGCAGAGTCTTTTTTTCAATCGTTATTATTAGTTTATTTATTTTGCTTGCATGAGTTTGTGTGTGTGTGTGTGTGTGTGACTGTGTGCAGAAGGAGGTCAGGGGACAACTATGGAAACCGGTTCTCTCCTTCACTCCATGGGTGAGCCTTCCTCTGTGTCCTCTCACCGTCCCAGAGGTAGGGTCTTAAAGAAAGTTTCCTTGGGGACATTTTCTATGGTTGATACAGTCCTGAACATGATAAGTCGTCAGGCTTCACTCAAATATGTGGGTCCCTCGGGTCCTAAGTGAGGCCGAGGGGAGCTTAGTGCTTTGCCCTGGGAATGGAAGGTATGTGGTGTTAGAAGTAAGAGCCTGGACTTAGGACAAGGTGGAGTGAAATAATATTCAGGGAACAGGGGATGAAGGAACCATCCGTCTCCCTGAAGTGTTCTGAGCTTCTGCACAGCTGTGGGTAGGGGACTAGGGGAATGGGCATGGAACATTCCAGAAGATCAGTCCTCTCTGGGCAGCTGGTGGGAACTTCCTTTCTTCATTTGCTTCCCTTTCCTCTGTGCCTTCCCAGCTGATTCTCTTGGCAGAACTCCAAAGACAAGGAAGTGGCCTGAGAAGGTTCTTCCAGCCTCTCTTAGTGAATTCTGGATGACTTGTGTGGGAGGGGGTGCAGATATGGAGTAAGGGTATTAGTGTTGGAGGACGATGAAGACACAGATGAGCTATGTGCCTCTCCCAGCCCTGTAGTGGACAAGCGGCCTCACAGTTGTTCCAATTTCTTGACACTGAGACACCATGTTGACATCTAAGAAGTTCACATTCAAGAGTTGTCCAATTAATTTGCATAAAAAATAAAATCATGCTGGGTGGTGGTAGTGCACACTTTTAATCCCAATACTCGGGAGGCAGAGGCCAGGCAGATATCTGAGTTCAAGGCCAGCCTGGTCTACAGAGCCTGTTCTAGAACAGCCAGGGCTACACAGTGAAACCTTGTCTCAGAAAAACCCAGAGATAGACACACACACACACACACACACACTGAATACACTCACATACATGAATATACACATCATATAGAGATAGATAGATATGTAGATAGATACATAGATGATAGATACATAGATAGATACTTAGATACGTAGAAAAGATGATAAATAAGTGGGTATGTGGATGGATGGATGGATAGATGGATGGATGAACGGATGGATGGATGGATGATGGATGGATGATGGATGGATGGACGGACAGACGGATGGATGGATGGATGGATGGATGGATGGATGGATGGATGGATGGACGAACGGATGGATGGATGAACAGATGGATGGATGGATGGATGGATGGATGGATGGATGGATGGACAGACGGATGGATGGATGGATGGATGAATGGATGGACGGACGGATGGATGGATGGATGGATAAGAACACACACAGATTTTAGTCAGGATGAGGTATGGCGATCATGCTTCCAGAAACTACAACATGGCTGTGATTATGGCTGAATTGTTAGCTCTCAACTCTTGCTCCCCAGAGGGAAATGATGCCCTTCCCAGCTGAGAAGAGCACTCCCTTTGTTGGACAAATCTTGGCTCCCTGTCTTCAACCTAGCTCACCCAAATGCCCATGTGACTATTTCCACCCACCATATTTGGTAGGCTTATGTAGGTGTGGGGGATTTGAACTCAGGCGCCAATGCTTGCACAACAAACGTTTTATTCACAGTCTCCTCCCCAACACTGTACTTTCTTTAATAACTTTTCTGAGTAATTTCACTCAGAATCATTGCAGTAGTGTATGTGGTGGTCCAGGGCCGCCCATTACTTTGAAGTCCCTAAGGCTCTCTGCTTCTAGTACAAGCCCCTGTGGCTCTACCTCCTGCCTCTCCTAGCCTTGACTTCAGGTCAGAAGCTGAGTTCTCCTGGGCTTCCCACTTCTATGATCTCCCTTGCCCATTCTGGGTCAGCTTGCTGCTTCCTGTGGTGCCCCCTCCATGTTAGAGTTCAGCCTACCTCCACCCTGGTCCTGCTATGCTCAACCCCACTGAGCTAAAGATGCTAGCTCTTTGAGGCTGCTGTTACACCAGGCCATCCTTCCAGCTCCAAGAGCCAGGTTGGGCTGGGATCCCAGGCAGGGTTGTTGGAAGGAGACCTTTAGAGGCGGAGGGTATTGAAGACTCTTGACGTTGTCTGAGTCTGGTTGGTGAAAGGGCTTTAGACTTCAGACCCTGGATCAGTGAGATCAGCGTGCTTTGTGGACAGGGCAGGGTTTCCTGTGGACCCCAGCCATCCCCAGCCACTCCCTCGTGGGCAAAGAGCCTCTTTAGAGGGCAGCAACTCTAGAAGTCTAGAAGCCAGGTTTGCACTGGACTTGCTTCCCTGCTCCCGCTCAGCCTCACTGTGCCTTGTCTGTGGCATGGGAATGTGTACAGAAGACATAGGAGCTAGTTCTGGGCTGTGCAAAAGAGGCTCCTAGAACCCTGAGTGAGTGGATGACAAAGCAGTAAATAGCTTGTGTGGCCATAAAGGACATTGGTGGTGAACCCCAATTAGAACCCCAATTCAGCTACTTCCAAGCCAGTTAGAGCCTAAAAACCTTAGCTTTTCATGAGTGTGTGTGTCCATGTCTGTATGTGTACATATCTGCATATGTGAATGTGGGCTTGTATTGTGTACTTGTGTGTGTGTGTATACATATATATGATTTTGTGCCAGAAGTTGACACCCAGTGTATCTCCCTTATTTACTGAACGTGGGGCTCCCCAGTTCAGGTAGGCTGTCTCGCCATTAGGTTCCAGGGATCCACCTGTCTGCACCTCCCCAGAGCTGGAATTACAAATAGGTACTGCTTGGCTTGCCATGTGGACACTAGGGGGATTGAACTTGGGTCATAATGCTTGGGAAGCAAGCACGTCACTGACGGAGCCCTCTCTCTAATCCTGTCTCTCTTCTGCCTGTTTGAGACTGGGGCTTACTATGTAGCCCTGCCTGATCTCAAGTTTGCTCAGAGTCTGCCCTGCCTCCACAGTGCCAGGATTACAGACATGAGCCACTATGTGTGGCTAGTTTGCCTTCGTATTTACAAACCAGAAGCCAATAAATGCTACCTGGCAGGGCTTTGGTGGGATGATCACCACACACTCGTTGAGGATTCTCATGGATCCAGAGGCTGTTGGATTCTGGTTGGTTCTCACTGGATATTCACAACAACCCTATTTTACAGGTGAGAAAACTGAGGCACAGCGAACTTAAGGCCACTGTCCCTAAGTCACCCATCCTGACAGTGACAAGGCCAGAATAGAACAGGTGATTCGAGCCAGCTAACTAGCATAATACCTGGCACTCGGTGAGCCCCCATCTGAGAACTGGCCTGGGCCATCTGTCACTCCAAGAGTCCATTTGCAGACATAGGCCTGGCAGTGGGGAGAGGCCAGGGAACGCCAAGAGAACAGAGAACCTTCTGGATCTTGGCAAGCCAGGCAAGAGACAAACAAGAACGAAAACATCTGCTATGACAATTTCCAGCCATAATGATACGGTAGCCACTGCGGGAAGAGGTTATAAGGTGAGTGAATTAGGGAGGCCTCCAGAAACTTCCGACACAACGGTGCCAGGCACACAGCAGTATGAGTGAGAGAATGTCTTAGCGAGAGAGACATGAACTGAGGCAGGAGACAGGCTCATAGAGGGTGGAGCCCCAACGTTGAGCATGCGCAGTACATAAGCCAGGCAGAGGCTGAGATCCGCTAAGGATTTCAGTTTTCTTCCGTGAACCGTAAGAAGCCCCTGGAGACTTTCAAGTTCAAGTTGGCATCTTACTTGACCTAGGCAGTGAAATATGCATGATAGTCCGTCTCTCAGACTTTGAGTGGGACCGTTAGTTCCTTCGTGGACCCTCAACTAAGCTGAAAGACGCTGGAGACCTTTGTCTCTCCGGTCAGACCTAGGTGGGGTTGTGTTGTTGTTGTTGAGACTGGGTTTCCTGTAGTCCAGGCTGGCTTTGAACCCCCACGCAGCCAAAGATGGCCAGGAACTTCTAATCCTCTCCCCTCCATAGAGGAGGATTTCAGGCATACACCACCACAACCATTTTACTTGGTTCTCGGGGCAGGGTTAAGTCCAGGGCTTCGTGAATGCCAGGCCCATACACTTTGCCAACTGAGCTGCATCCCACGTTAACGTTTAAATCTACAGGGGCCTCTTTGCTTCCCTGCAAAGGGACAGCTTCCTAGTGGGGAGCACCAGTGTCCACTCTGGCCCAGGCAGATTAGGAAATAGGTAACGGACAGGAGTGTGGTAGATATCCTGAGAAGGGGAGGTGTCAGGGCAGCCCCAACCAGGGAACCATCTAGGTGAATCCAGCACTATGATTGACTTGACCCCGGACCCCAGTTTCCTGAAAAGCAATGTATGAAGCTGCGTCTGGGTTAGCTGTGATGTGTGCCTCTGAGCTGAAAAAGAAAGAAATTTGAATTTACTAGGGAGATCATTCCTTGGGCTTAACAGAGAAATCCCTGACAGTTTCCAGGTAATGAAGATTTTTTTTTTAGAGCCGCCAAGATAGCTTTGCAGGGAAAGGGACCTGCACCAAGTCTGACAACCTGCATTCAATTCTTGAGACTCACAAGGCAGAAGGAAAGAACCTACTCCTAAAAGTTGTCTTTGAGCCTCTGTCTTGGAAAGGGCCAGGCTGCATCCAGTCTGCATCCTAGAGCAGCGCGGCCATCGCCCTCTGCTGGTGAAATTGCAGTAACACAGTCTCCTTGTTGCAACAGTGACCCTTCCTAGTGCCTGTAAAGGAGAATGACATCACTACTTACTTGCCTCTGGGTATTGAGTGTGTGCCCGCTGTCAATCAGGGGACTGCCCTGCCCCTCCGGTGACCGGGTGCTACAGACTGTCAGTTCTGCTAGTACCCACCTGGGAAGTAATAACAGCACTTAGAGCCAGAGGCAGGAGAATCTCATGTTCGAGGCCAGTCTGGGAGAGAGTGGCTAGGGAGATGGCGTGGAAGTAAAGAGCTTGCTGTACCACCGTGAGGACCCGAGTTTGCTTCCTCAACGTCTGTGTAAGACTAGAGATGACAGCGTGTGTCTGTAGCGCCAGTACTCCTACAGCAGGCAGGAGAATCGCGGGAAGCCTGCAGCCTTGATTTCACACTGAAGAACAAGAACGGGCTGGAGAGATGGCGAAGAGCATGTGCTGCCTTTGTGAAGGAACTGCTTTTGATCCCCAATGCTCACAATCCCTACGTCTCCAACTCCAGAGCAGCTGACACACTTTTCTGGCCTCTACAGGCACACACAGACATGCAGACACACAAGGAAAAATAAATCTTTTTTTTTTTTTTTTTTTGGTTTTTTGAGACAGGGTTTTTCTGTGTAGTCCTGGCTGTCCTGGAACTCTCTCTGTAGACCAGGCTGGCCTCAAACTCAGAAATCTGCCTGGCTCTGCCTCCCAAGTGCTGAGATTAAAAGCGTGCGCCACCACTGCCCAATCTTAAAGCAAGCAAAAAAGCACTTGTACACCCTCTCCTAGCAAGCGCGTCTCTGAGAGTTCCGATCCATCCTGGGGTAGTTTGACTGAGATAGCCAGAGTAAGTCTGAAGCATTTAAATTATTTGATCTGGGGCTGGAGAGATGGCTCAGTGGTTAAGAGCACCGACTGCTCTTCCAGAGGTCCTGAGTTCAGTTCCCAGCAACCACATGGTGGCTCACGACCATCTGTAATGGGATCTGATGCCATCTTCTGATATTGTCTGAAGACATCAACAACAGCATACTCATATACATAAAATAAATAAATTTAATAAATAAATTATTTGATCTCCAGTTGGTGGCTGTCCAGGGAGGATTAGACGTGGCCTTGCTAGAGGAAGTACGGCACTGAGGACAGGCTTTAAGGTTTTTGAAAGTCTCTTGGCTTTTGCCATTCCCAGTTAGGGCTCTCTGCCTCCTTCTATGGTGAAGGCTTTGGCTCTAACCTTCTAAAGCTGAAAGCTCAAGTCAGTGGTTTCTTTTATAAGTTGCCTTGGTCCTGGTGTTTTGTCACGGCAGTAGAAATAGAAATATACACAGCAAGACCTTGTCTCAAACAACCTGGAATGCGAAGACCTCTGACCTCCACACACTGTGGCAAGCGTACCCAGCCACTCAAGCTCACACCTCCCATTGTGCTCGCCTCAGCACTGAGGCAGAGCACCTAAGGAAAGGGTCTCCTGGTAGAGTTTCTGGCTGCAGCTGACTGGAGTCCTTTTTACAAGGTTAGGCATGGAGGCGAACCTGCCCCTCCCATTCAATCTAGTCTGCCCCAGGCTGAAATGCTGTAATGCTCTCAGCTCTCTGAGCCGTGCTGTAATTGGGAAGTAGAGCGGAAGGTAATGTGGAGAAGGCAGGCAGCCTGGCAGGACGCTGCTGGTCTAGCAGGGCCTGGGGAATGTGCATCCCTCCCCCCTGCCGCATGTTCCGAATCCTACTGCTGATCACTGTTTCTGGATCCTGTCAGCCCTCTGTTAGACCTCTGTGACTTGAACAAGCCTGTGCCCCTTACCCTTCCTTGGGGAGGCCATGAGGTCTCCATCACTTCCACAAGCTTCTTCCTGACAGATCAGGGTTTCCTGGGATCTAGAAGGACCTGGGAACTTGGAAAAAGTAGAGTCACAGGTTCTAGCCCCAGCTCCATCATTTACTTACAATGTGACCTCAGGCAGGTCCCCTCACCCTAGGGAGCCTCAACTCTTCTATCTCTAAAGTTAGGGGGATGACACCTCCTCCAAGGGGATGGGGAGACCCCAATAAGGTGAGTATAAGCTTGTTTGCAAACCTTACATGAAGAGGGCTGGTGGGGTAATTACAGCTATGCTTCCCAAGCACCTTGACTTTGAACTCTGCCTCTCTCCTGTGACCTCGGGCAAGTCCTTTGTAAAAAAACAGCCAAAGAAGGCTAGAAAGGCAGCTCAGCATTACAGCGTGGGAAGGTCTTGCAGTATGCTTTCCAGCGCATCAAATAGCCCACAGTTGCCTGTGGCTTCAAGGAATCAGATGCTTTCTTCTGACCTCTATGGGTACACATACCAAAAAAAAAGTCTCTCTGTATCTATGTATGTGTGTAAATAAATAAAATAGAGACAATAATGGATTAGGACACATTTAAAGAAAACCCTAACACATATTAGATGCTCTGTGAACACCAGCTAGTATGGCGTATCCCAGAAGACAGAACTTTGTTATGCTCCTTGAATACCTACTATGTGCAAGGTATCATGGGAAGTGCTACTGATCCTGCATTGACAAAAATGGGGGAGGAAAGAAAGAAAGAAAGAAAGAAAGAAAGAAAGAAAGAAAGAAAGAAAGAAGGAAGGAAGAAAAGCTTGGCCTTCCTAGAGCCAATATTTGAATAGGAGAGGCAGATATAAAGTAAGGCACTCAGAGCCCAGGAGAAGGGAAATAAGGCCAAGGAGAAAAACCCATCAGGAACAAGTACAGGGACGTGAGACGGGATTAAACCTTTGAATAAGGTGAAGGGAGCCTGACTGGCTCGGGTTGAATTAAATATCCATCCTGATTTAGTCCACTGTGTGTATGGGGTGGGGGGTGGGGAGTCCGGAGATCAAGAAATACGATTGGTTCAGCTTTAAGTAGATGCTCATGCTGCTGATCCAGTGTGTGGGTGTGTATGTGAGTGTGTGTGAGAGAGAGCATGCTGAGTGTGTCATTCTGATCCTCTGTGTGTGTATGTGTGAGAGAGAGAGAGAGAGAGCATGCTGAGTGTGTCATTCTGATCCAGTGTGTGTGTGTGTGTGTGTGT
>NW_021604787.1:473444-531413 GCF_004785775.1 Grammomys surdaster | reverse complement strand
TGTGTGTGTGTGTGTGTGTGTGTGTGTGTGTGAGAGAGAGAGAGAGAATGCTGAGTGTGTCATTCTGATCCAGTGTGTGTGTGTGTGTGTGTGTGTGTGTGAGAGAGAGAGAGAGAGAGAGAGAGAGAGAATGCTGAGTGTGTAATTCTGATCCAGTGTGTGTGTGTGTGTGTGTGTGTGTGTGAAAGAGAGAGAGAGACAGAGACAGAGAGAGAGAGAGCGCACATGCTGAGTGTGTCCCAGACTTCCAAGCTGAACGCAGTTGCCATGTTCATGGAGTCTCAGCATCTAGGGTGGGGGAGCAGAGCTAGAGCTGAGCCGGCCCCTCCCCCACCTCCTTCTCATCCTCTGCTCCCTTTCCACAGTCGCCTTCAGTCGTCGGGACACTGGTTAAAGGCAGTTCTGAGGCAGGAGGGTAAGGGTTAGCTCCAGTACCTGGGATAGCTGCCTCACTTCTGGCTGGCTCTGCTGTTCCTGGCTGTTCCACACCCATCAGAGGCAGGACTGGACTCTAACACCCCAGAGCCTGTGGCTGCCTCTGAGTGGTCAGTACATAGGAACCCTGGTGATGGGTTTCAAATGCTCTTGCCTGAGACCCACAGCCAGTGGGCATGTAGGTGGCCACAGATGTTTTATACATCTGTGCCCGCAGGACCATGTCGTCTTAATCCTCTCTCCCTGGACTGATGCCGCTCTCCTTACCTTCCTTAGACATGGCACCCCCACCCTCGGGAGTTCCTCAAGGTGCCCTAAACCCCATGAGCTGAGAAAGTCAGACCTCAGAAGTTACCCCGCACACAGCAATTCTACAGATGGTGCAGAGGCAGCGCAGGCAGGAGCTTTCAGGAAAGCTGCTGAGGCCAGGACTCTGGGCATCTCCCAGACTTATCTGGGGGATGGAGACGTACATCAGTTGGTAGAATACTTGCTTCACAGGCACAAAGCCCTCGGACCAATACCCAGCACCACATAAACTGGATGTGGTGGTACACACCTGTAGTAGAACCCCCAAGGTGGCCACAGGGCATGGGGCATTGGGTTAAGTCAGCTGAAGAGTAAAAGTGTCCTGGAAATCAGGAAGTGGAAGATTCCTGACTCGCATCTGTCATAAAAGTGGGTGTGTATTCTACAACAGATGCTGGGTGTAGTGCATGGTGAAAGTCTCAATTACAAACAGAAGGTCTGTCCCACTGAGAACTCTGTCAACAATTTAGAAGCCAGCCAGCTGGAGTGCTGCAAAGGCAGCTCAGTGAGTCTGAAGACTAAATCTGAAGACCTGAGTTCAATCCCTGGAACCAACTTGGTGGAAGGAAAAAACTGACTCCTAAAAGTTGTCTTCTGATGTCTATGTGTGTTTATTTAGTGACCCTATGCTCACTAAATAAAATGTCTAACTATACATATATGTATATGTATAGGTATATGTATATATATGTGTGTGTGTATGTATGTATGTATGTATATGTGTATATATATAATATAGATATGTAAGTATATGTACACACATATACATGTATATAAGTATATGTGCATATATATGTACATATATGTATAGGTGTGTAAATATATATACATACATATATACATACCAGCTGGGCGCCACCATCCACAGTGCAGGGTCCTCCCACATCAACCTCTAATTAAGAAAATGCCCCACAGGCCGGTCTGGTGGAGGCAGAAGGCCCAGGGTGACGATTTCTCCCAGACTGGTGGTCCTTTTTTTAAGCTACCTTTGCTTTTCACCCTGAAACCAAAAGGCAAAAACTCAGACAGTGATACCCAGTCATGGAGCCACAGGGATAAGAGGAAAACCTGGGGTCCTTGTCACTTGCTGCTGTTGTCCAAACTGTGACAGTGACTTGGCAATGGTCCTGAGTGTCAAGTGGGCTAGCCAGTGACTATGCTAGACAAACTGAGCAGGGTATATGTGACAGGAAGCATTTATGGCCACCAGCTCTTCTCCTCTCCCTTGCCTGGCTCTGTTGAGTTGTGGAAGAAAAGATCTATGGATGGGCAATAACACAGAAGGGCTGGCAGGCCCTCGAAGATGCCTCTGTACCACAGATGCCAGGTCTTACTCAAGACTGGGTGTGGCTCTCTGGTTCTACTGCCTGGGGTTAACCACGCTGCGTTTCTGCCTAGGTCTTTCTCAGTGGAACGCTCCCTCTGAAACAAGCACACTGTCTAGGGGAAAAAACTCAGCATGCCTGAGATCCTAGCTTCCTCAGCCTGCATTCTTATATACCCCAGGACCACCTGCCCAAGGGTGGCACCACACACAGTGCAGGGTCCTCCACAGCAATCTCTAATTAGAAAATGCCCCACAGGCCAGTAAGTGGAGGCATTTTCTCAGATCTCCTTCTTCCCAGATGTCAGCCTGTTTGGGGCAAGAAATTAAAAGTCCCCAAAGTCCCTAGAGCTCAGTCCACAGTCGTCTGGACTGTGTCCAGCATCCCATGTCTTTATGTTGAGCCCAGTTCTACGGCCGGTGCTGACAAGCCCGTGGCTGGGGCCTCCATTTCCTTCTCTTTCTCTGGCCTGAACCAGAAACTTTCTTTCTCCTCACTGCAAACCACATGATACGAAGCTTTCACCACCAGGCCTGTGAGCTTCCAGATGTCTGCTGCCACTTCTTAAACATTCCCAATAGCCAGTGTTCTGTGCTTGACTGTCTGCCTGCGTGAAAAGAGTCAGTGCTGAGGTTAGATGTGGGAAACTTGCTCTCCTCTGCTGTTTTCCCACCTACCACATGGGAGGCCTTGAGCCAAAAGGGAGTGGTTTCATCAGCTCAGGGCACCAAGATCTTCTTGTACAGCTTATTCCCCAGAGGCCAAGTCCCAGGCAGGGTCTAGTATTGGTGCCACCTGCTCAGTGGTGTTGTATGACCTTGAACAAGGTGGTCGGTTGCTGGCCCTGAGCCTCAGGTTTCTCTTATCTGTCACATGGAGGAGAAGGTGTCTACCTGTCCTGCTGGAGAACAGGTGACAGAGGACCCCTTCCTGGAGGTTAACTCAACTCTGCCAGGTAGACAGGAATAGAAAAGAATCTGGAGATGATCCTTCAGGTGAGCTGGCTTGGTGACATCAAACGTACCTCAGAGCTTTCCTGGGCCTTAATTTCTCCAGGGAGAAAAAGGGATTTGGGAAGATGTGTGTAAAAGTTGTCAGTGATATTGTTGCAGAGCTCAGCTCCCTAGCTGTCCACTCCTGTGGAAGAACAGCTTGGAAAATGGCTAGCTGAAAAGCTGGGGGAGGGGACCCCAACAGTGCTGGATGGCGGAGAGAACCTCAACGACGTGGGTGCAAAGCTATTGGTGTCTTGAAGGCCTGCTCCTGGGGTCGGTGCCCCCTGCCCTCCCTTAAACTCCTGGGTTCCCCAAGAATACGGATAACTTCATGGTAACTTCTGCATGTATTCCCCCTTCATGGAGCGATCCAAGGCTCCCATTGCTTGTAAAGGTCAGGTTCCTTCCCAGGGCTGAAATTCCTCAGCAGTCTGAGCCGGGTCTTCCTCTCTGGTCTTGACTGCCACTCTGTGTTTTGCTTTTATAAACAGATCCAGTCATCAGGAGGTACAAGGTTTCCTGCAGCTTAGGTGTCCACCTGCCTCTGTCTTACATATCTTGCTTGCCCTCCGTTTTCCTGCCCCCCTGCCCAGTACACAAACACTTCTCTCAGCAAGACACGGAGCTCTGTACTTCAGTTCTCTGGTTCTTTGCCTTCCTCATCTGATAGACAGGGAACGGCAATGAAGGGGCTCAGACCCCCCTGCTAGGTTGTCCCCCGAAAGCACATTCTCTTCTCCACAGGTCTTCCCAGCTTGGTCTGTGTGGAGGATTCCTACTGTCTTAGATTTTAGCACAGGACTTCATGAAAAGGGCTAGTAACCAGCACATAGCAAAGATAGCATGTGCTCTGAGGTTTGCAGCAGCAGGAATCCTTGGGCCCCAGTGAGCCAGCAGCCTCTTCCTGACACATACTCACATACACATTCTGCTACAAAGTCTTGGGAAACCTCTTGTCCATTTTGAGGGCCCTCAACAGATACTTCCTGGGACCAAGGACCAAGAGGTGATCCCAGTACCTCTCCTTCCTGGAGTCAGGAGAAGTGAGTGTGTTCTCCAGAGCTAAGGCTGGATCATCTAGGGTGGGGCTGTAACTGGCACCTTGGATGAAGGGCCCTTGGGTGCAGGAACATGAGATGCCCTCCCACTCCAGAGTAGTGTTTAATGATCTCAACCTGTTGGAACTCTTCCTGGCTCTGTCACTGCCAGGTAGACTAAGGAGTTCCCAGATTTAGCAAGTCACCTCTAGGCAATATTCATGGAGATAAGATTGGGGAGGTGTTGAGGGATGAACAAACCTAATTTGGGAAAAAGACACCAGAGGACACAGGCCTGAGGCACAAGGCACCTGACCTCCACAGCAGGCTTTAGAGAGAGGAAGAACAGCCTCCCTTCCCCCTCCCCCCCACCCCCCTCCCCTCCCCCATCCATAATGAAATCCTCTATACTAGTATCTTAGGGTTTTATTGCTGTGAAGAGACACCATGACCAAGGCAACTCTTATAAAGGCAAACATTTAATTGGGGCTGGCTTATAGTTTCAGAGGTTTTTCATTGTCATCATGGTGGAAAGCACTGCATCCTGCAGGCATGGTGCTGGAGGTGTCAAGGGTTTGACATCTTAATCTGAAGCCAGCCAGGAGCAAACTATCTTCTGCAGGCAGCCAGAAGAAGGCTCTGGATCACACTGGCCAGACTTGAGCATATGTATGAGACCTCAAAGCCCCACCTCCACAGTGACACACTTCCTCCAACAAGGCCACGCCCACTCCAACAAGGCCACACTTCCTAATAGTGCCACTTCTCATGGGCCGAGTATATTCAAACCACCACAACTAGTTTCCCTCCAGAAGAGAGCTGCGTATATAACAGTCCATGCAGTGCCTTGGGACTAAGAGACAGCACACAGAAGAGGGAAGTGTTAGAAAAGGGAGTCCCTACAGATGTTACTCAAATTGAAGCTTATGACTCACAGGGGACAACCCTTCTGTGGCCTGTCACCAACATCAGTTTGTTCTTCCCATCTGTGGTATTGAATTTCAAGTAGGTTGATGTTTCATCATGTTTGGGGGTTGCACACCCCAATCCCTTATCCTATCCATGCCCCACACTACCTCTATGGATAAGGCTGACAGCGGCATTGTCCCTGTAGGAAAGTCTCAGATGCCTTCCTGTATGGGGAATCCAGGCCCCAAGGGAACATAGGGTAGTGGTTTCCAAACATGGTATCCCAAGGGAATAATAGAAATATTTCAAAGACACAGGAGTTCAGCCCCCCACCCCTAGATAGAGCAGTAGCATTGTCAAGCTCTATGGGTAGGTATGGGGGATTCTGGAAACTTCCCAGGGGATGCTAAAAAGTAGCAAAGGTTCAGAAGCGTAAGAAAGAGGGGAACAGAAGGTGAGAAAGGGAGAGAGTAGAAGTTCTTCTGATGTTGGAGATCCTTCCCTGATGCCTCACCTTCAACATGGCCAGGAGTCAGTGCAGCAAAGCGTTCTGGGATGTGACGGGATCAGGTGCAAGCTGTAGCTCCTGCCTCCCATATGCCTCCCCTGAGACAACTGTCTTTCTAGGGTTCAGTTTTCTCATCCATAAAACAGGGTATGGGGCTGGAGAGCCAGCTCAGCTGCTAACGCTCTTCCTATGCATACCTGATGACCCTGAGCTGAGTTCAATCCCTGGGACCCACCTAAAGGTGGAAGAAGAGAACCAGCCATTGCCCTTTGACCTCAACACATGCATATTGTATATACATACTAATACTACAAATAACAACAATAATAAATTAAACAGGGGGCTGGTGAAATAGTTCAGCAGGTAAAGACACTTGCCACCAAGCCTAATGACCTAAGTTCCAGCCCCAGGATCCATACAGTGAAGGGAGACAGCTGACTTCTCCTACAGGTTGTCCTCTGGGCTCCACACGTGTACCATGAGACAGACATAAGTCTCCCCCCCACACACACACACAACTAACTAACTAACTAACTAACTAACTAACTAATTAATTAGTTAAAGCAGGACCTCACAGGAGGGCTGGAAGGACTTCATGGAGTTATTACAAAGACTACATAAAATAATGTCTATAAATCATTTTGTCCAGATCCCTGTCATCTTTTGCCTGGTTACAGCTGTTCTACCATCGTCTTTCCAACATCAGACTTGGAGATGCCCGAGCTCTGTCCCAGGACATTGGAAGGGAGCACTTGGGTTGTCAGTGTACCCTGCTCCATGGAGCGGCAAGGCAGTCTGGCAAGCCCAGAGAGAGGGCTGTGTACAAGGTCACCTAGACAGTAAAGGCTGGGGTCTGCGTGGAAGTCCTATGTTCCCTGCTCAGTGAAGGACTTTGCCCTCAGCTGATTCTCCTGGTAGAAAGGTATTTGCTTCTTTGGTAAAATTCAGCTCTGCAGCATGGAAAGTTCCAGAAAGCCAGGGCCAAGGTGCAGGAGGTTTTGAAAGAACCTAACCCAAGCCCCCACTACCACCCATGCCCATTCATTGGCCTCAGAGGAATACTGGACAGAACCCAGGACACTCACCATATTCCCTGCAGCTTGTGGGATGACTGCACCCCAGAGTCATTGTATTTCAGAACTTTCCAGAGCCTGGCTGTGACTGCCAGTACATGCTACACTCATGTACATACAGGCACACACATACACGGACATATACATGAGCAACACAGACACACACATACACAGACACATGGACATACACACCACACACCTGTATTTCATACCCATTCGAAGGCACACACATACATGGACAACACAGGCAAATACATGGGCACACACACCACTTTCAATTCATAGGATCTTTGTTCTTCCAGTGAACTCACAGGGAGAAAATACATCGATGTTCCAAAAGCATGGATAATTGAGGTGATAACAGACTCTACCCCATTTCCTTAGGAGCTGTCTGCACTGATCCAAACTTTGGGTCTGCCTTCCTTCCTTCCTTCCTTCCTTCCTTCCTTCCTTCCTTCCTTCCTTCCTTTCTTCCTTCCTTCCTTCCTTCCTTTTCTCTCTCCTCCCTTCCCCCCCCTCTCTCTTACACAGGACCTCATGTACCCTAGGTTAGCCCCAAACTCCTTACGTAGCTGAGGATGACTTTGAGCTTGTGATCTTCCTGCCTCCACCTCCCGAGTGCTAGGATTACAGGACTACTCCTGGTTTTATGTGATGCTGGGGTGGAACACGGACCAGGATGAGCTCTTTATGAATTTGAAGCTTCTATTGAGCCACAGAGACCCAGCCAGGGCACACACTCCTGTGACTACGTCCAGAGGTGGCCTGAGCTGAGTGAGCAGGGGTTATACAAAGGTAAAAACCACAACCTCAGCAGCATTCAAGACATAATATGAACTTTTAATAAGAACATGGCACAATTGTGTCACTATGGTATTTCTGTTTGGTGGGAGAGCAGAAGCCCTTGTTGTTACAGAAGCAGAACAATGGACGTCAGCAGAAGTTCCTGTAAATACGTGTCACATGTCTGGGGGTCAGGCTGACCTCAGTTTCAGCCCATGGTCATATCAGGATTAAACAAGTGTTATTCTCTCTTTACTATATCCCAGCCCTTCTGTAACATCTGTTTGTTTCTTACCATCCTCCTCTTCTTTTAAAATGGGTGTGGGTGTTTTGCCTGCATGTGTGTCTGATGCCCAAGGAGGCCATAAACGGACATCTCATCACCTGGAATTGGAGTTACAAACTATGGTGAGCTTCCACATGGGTGCTGGGAATCAAACGTGAGTCCTGTGTGATAACCATGGAGCTGTGGGGTGTAGCTCAGATTGTTTGGCACACACAAAGAAATGTTTGAAATTTGAGGGAAAAAAGTCTATCTTTTAAATTAAAATGTTAAATATTGGGATCAAGAGTGTATCCATCTCAACAAGATAGCATTTGCCTAGCATACACATAGCCTTGATTCTATCACACACACAAAAAAAAAAAAATTTCATTTTTTTTTCAGTTCTGCTCCCGGAGCATAGCTGGGGCTCACAATCTATTACTCCTGCTCCAAGGGAGAGCCAAGACCTTCTTGTGGCCTTCGCACGTATGCACACACGTGTGGCAGACAGGCACACAGCACACAGAGATGCATAAATAAAAATAACTCCTTTTTAAAAGTTTCAAAATTAATTAAATGTTTACTATTATCTTCGTCAAGGTTACTATTGCTGCAGGGCAATGCCATGACCAAACAGCTTGAGAAGGAAAGGGTCTGTCTGTTTCACTCAGAGTTCTGTAAAACAGTTCACCTTCAAAAGCAGAGAGGGCAGGATCTCAAGCAGGGCAGAAACCTGGAGGCAGCAGCTGATGCAGAGGCCATGAAGGGGTGCTGCTTGCTGGCTTGTTCCTCATGGCTTGCTCAACCTGCTTTCTTATAGACCCCAGGACCACCAGCCCAGGGATGGCACCACCCACATCAATCACTAATTAAGAAAATGTCCTACAGGACTGCCTGCAGCCCTTTATGGAGGTATTTTCTCAACTGAGGCTCCCTCCTCTCTGATGACTCTGGCTTGTGTCAAGACAAAACCGCCTAAACCCTAGCTAGCACAAGACACTACTAATACTCAATGATTAGGAATACTCATGATGAACATTGTGATATGCTTTCTTACAGATTGTATGGTTTCTAGTAATGACGATCATTTCGTGTATAGAACACAGTTTAGCAATCCTCATACTGATAAATGTTCCTCAGATCCAATGCTGTGAAATCGGCATGCTGTGATCTCTCTATGCAGGGCTTTGGGGGGAGGGGAACAATTCAGGAATGATGTCTCGGTGTACCTCTCAATGGATTACTCTGAAGTAAATTCCTAAAGTACAACTGTTAACCAAGGGTCATAAACCTGTTAAATGTCTGCTGAGGGGGAAGGGGATACGGTTCAGTGGTGGAACACTGTCTTAGCAAGCACGAAGCCCTAGTACCACAGAAGCTGGGCACAGTGACACATGCCTGGAATCCCAGAATTCTGGAGGTAGAGGAGGGAAGATCACTTCAAGGTTAGCTACAAAATGAATTTGAGTCTGACCTGTTAGGCTACTTGAGGCCCTGTCTGCAAAATAAAATACAGGACCAGTAAGATGTCTCAGTGTGTAAAGGTACTTACCGTCAAGCCTGGTGATCTGGGCTTGACCCCAGGACTCATATGGTGGAAGAAGAGAATTGACTCCTGTAAGTTTTCCTCTGACCTCCACATGGGCACTATGGCATGCTTACTCTCATACATGTACATGCATGCCCTTCCTCACTCGCTAAATACATAAAAGTACTTTTAAAAAGATGTATTTGTGCTGGGCAGTGGTGGCGCACAAATCCCAGCACTTGGGAGGCAGAGACAGGTGGATTTCTGAGTTTGAGGCCAGCCTGGTCTACAGAGTGAGTTCCAGGACATCCAGGGCTACACAGAGAAACTCTGTCTCGAAAAACAAAACAAAACAAAACAAAAGATCTATTTGTTTGATATATATATACTCTTTCTTCATGCACGCCAGAAGAGGAAATTAGATTCCATTACAGATGGATGTGAACCACCATGTAGTGGCTGAGAATTGAACTCAGGACTTCTGGAAGAGCAGCCAGTGTTCTTAATCTCTGAGCCATCTTTTCAATTCTTAGGTTTTTTTTTTTTAATTAAGTAAAAGTATTGGAGTGATTTTGCCTCCAGGAAAGCGATCCCCCCATGTAGAATGAATTCCCATGCAAGCAAGTCCTAAGCTGTATTCCTCTCTCCCCAAGATCCCTCCCCATCCATCCTATACTAAGTCCCTGTCTGGTGCCGTGGAAGCTGAAGCCCTGGGAGGCTCAAGGACCAGATGGCATCTTACATTCCAAACCCCAAGGAACCCACCACAGGGACTTTTGTGTGCACTGGCCATCTATCAGGGCTGGTCAAGCTTTTGACACTACAATATAACATTGCATCTACAAATATGTTGGGATGTATTCATAGCTCTCCTGGGATGCTTGCAGCCCATGCGCCACAAGAAATACAAGCCTGCAAGTCATTCTGATATGTCACACTGGAAAACCCTGACCACACTCAGGAGCAATCCAGACTTGTTTTCTTGGCTGTAAAATGGAATTGTCCTGAGATTTAAATCTGATCATATTTGGTAAGATATACTAATAGTCGCAGTCTGTGTTAGAGTTTGCAACAATATTGGTGAGGGACTTGTATTAAGTATGAGAAGGAGGCATTGGACAGCAGCTAGGAGCCACTTTGAAAACAGACAGGTGAGGGGTTGCTCTGTTCATAAGCCCCAGCGACAGTGTGGGTTGGCCACACTGACTGTGTGTGACTGTGTCTCTGTGTGTATGTCTGTGTGTGTGTGTGTGTGTGTGTGTGTATGTCTGTGTGTGACTCTGTGTGTGTGTGTGTCTGTTTCTGTGTCTGTGTGTATACAAGTGTGCATGTATACACACATGTGTATGTGGGTAGAGGCCAGAGGTCAGTACAGAATGTCCTCCTTAACCACTTAAACACTTTAAGTTTTTGAGAGATCTTTCACGAAACCTGGAGCTTGCCAATTCAGCTAGACTAGCTGGCTATCAAACCCCAGGGATCTGCCCCGTCTCTGTACTTTCAAGGTTATAAATGAGGGCCACTGTAACCTGGCTTTTACTGGGGGTCACAGACACAAGCTCAGGTCCTCAGGTCTGAAAGCGCTGTACCAGTTAAGCCATTTTCCAGGCTCAGATTTGATTATATTAATATGTATCAATAGTCTCTGTCCACCCTGGTGTCAGAATGAGAACTATTGAGGGGAGGGTTGGCATTAAGTGTTAGAAGGAGGAAGCGGATAGCAGCCTGCTGCCAGGCTTGAAAACAGACAGATGAGGATCCTCTCTGTACTCATAGCCCCTGCGGGAAATGGATTAGCTACTTTGTTTGTTTGCTTATTCATTTATTTACTTAGTGTCTATCTGTATAGCCCCAGGCTTGCACCAAACTTTGATCCTCCTGCCTCTGTCTTCCAGATGATATATATATATAATATATACTATATATATGTATATATATGTGTGTGTATATATATATAACTTTAGAATGTCTGTCAAGCATCTGACTGGTTATTTCGTCTTTATGTCAAAGATGTAAATAGTCTTAGTAACACTAGGAGTGGTGTGTTGTTGTCAGTGTATCCTCTCTACGAGAGCCCACGGCTAAGTTTCTATGAAATTTTTAAAGCCAGCTGTTAAATACAGCCTTTATTAAAAATTAAATCACATTAACTTACAATTAAATAAATTATAATAGAAGCTGAGGTGTACAGAGTATTAAAAATTCATCACATCTTTTTTTTGTTTTGTTTTGTTTTTCAAGACAGCGTTTCTCAGTGTATGTAGTTCTAGCGGTCCTGGAACTCACTCTGTAGACCAGGCTGGCCTCGAACTCAGAAATCTGCCTGCCTCTGCCTCCCAAGTAATTCATCACATCTTAACTGTTTCACTGTGTATACAAAATTATTTGTGTCTATTACATTTTCCCAACTGTGTCCTACTAAGAGTCTTCTTGGGGACTGGGACTGTAGCTCTGTTGGTAGGGTGTTTAGCCTAGCATGCACCAGGGTGTAACCTTCACGCGGTAGTACATGCCTGTAGTTCTAGCACTCTGGAGCTGGAAGCAAGAGGAGCAGAAGTTCAAAGTTAACCGTAGGTATCAATTTCAGTGCTAGCCTGAGCCACGTGAGAGCCTGTATTTAAGACAAACAAGTCTTAAAAAATGGTAAAGTGGCCCAGCAGGCAAAGGTGCTTGCCCCACAACAGAAGTCTGCTGACCCAAGAATTCATGTAGAGGTAAAACTCCCCATATTTGTCCTCTGACCTCTCCATGCCTACTGGGGAATACACATTCAAACACACCAAACACACACACACACACACACACACACACACAAATTAAAAAAAAATAAGTAAAAGTCTTATTCCCTACCCAGAGCATGGCCCTAGTCTCTCCTCACTCCACACAGGGTCCAAGGATGTGGCTGACCCTTCCTTCCAGGGCCAGCACATCCCCCATGGACTCCTAGCCCGGTGTTCCTGATAGCTAGCTATTGACCAGCCTCAGTGCCTCTCAGAGTGGCCTGGGCTGGGCTGGGTGCCAGAAGCTTAACGCAGACAGCTTTGCTAAGCAAAAACTCAAGTGCAGCTTTAAGATGAGCTGTGAGGAGTGCCTGGGGGTGGGGGAGGGGGGGGGGAGGGGGGAGGAGGGGGGGGGGGGCACTGCAGGCAGCCAAGATCCAGCCTGCCAAGTTAAGGGGAACTGGGGGAGGGACACTGGCTAGGAACAACAAGGTTCAAAGGGCATGCCTGGAAGAATCACACCAAAAAATCTCAGCCTCACTCTTAGCTGTTTGATTCTCGGCCATTAATGAGCCTTTCTGGGCCTTCGTTTCCTCACGTTGAGTTCAGTTTGTTGTGAGAGCTGTCATCAGCGTCCAGCCTTAGTAGATCCTGGGGTCATTTATGGCTCAGCTTAAAAATCACAGTCTAGGGCTGGGGGTCGCTTGGCTGGTGGAGCGTCTGCCTGGATTGCACGGAGCACTGGGACCCCACCTAGGACCAAACTGTGTGTGTGGTGGTGCACACCTGTCGTCCCAGCCCTTGGATGGCTATTAGAGAGAGCTCCAGGAATTCTAGGCCCGCTGGGTCCACAGACTAACTTAAGAGTTGAAAGCTTGTCCTGATAAAACAAAAGATGGTGGACAGATGGCGAAGAGCACTGGCTGCTCTTCCAACCAGGTTCGATTCCCAGAACCTATACGGTGGTTCACAACTGTCTCTAACCCCATTCCAGGGGATCTGACACACTCCTCCAGCTGCTGAGGGCACACATGTGGAACAGAGCCACACGTATAAAAGTAAGCTAGAACAAAAGATGACATCAGTGGGGCTGCTGAGATGATTCACTCCTGTAACAGTGCAAGCATCAGAGTCTAGTCCCCAGAACCCACAGGAGAACACAGCAGTAATGTTTACAACCCCAGTGATTGGAGGAAAGCTATCAGAGGATCCCTGGAACTGGGTGGCCTGCCAGTCTAGATCAGTTGGTGAGCCCCATGTCACAGTGAGAGACTCTGTCTCTAAAGATAAGATGGATGGCTTCTGAGGAACTCCCGAGGTTGACCTCTGACCTCCAACCTAAAACACACACATACATACATACATACACACACACACCGTGCATACAATCCAAAAAATATAATTCCCACCAGAGAGCACCTTCAATGTATTTCCCAGTCACCTGGGATTCTAAAGAAAGAAACATTGCAAGTGACAGGGTTCAAGCACTGATTACATTGGCTTACTGAGGACTATAGCTGACCTTCAAGTGTCCCCTCCCACCAGTAAGGGGGCTGGTAGAGCCTACTTGAGACTTTAAGGAATTTGGGCTCAGGAATGGAGGAGGCAGGGCTTCTTACCCCCTGTTCTGGGTAATAGTCTTGACACCTTTATCAGAGCCCAGGAATGTTCAAGGCCTTGCCTGTGGCTCCAGCCTGCTGAGAAAAAACACCCGCTGGCTGAGTCACAGCTGTCAAAACAGCCTAGGACTTTCCATCGGGTCACAGAAAGGAAGTAAAGGGCCTGGGGAGCCCATCCTAGCAGAGGAGTCTGGGCAAAGATCTTCCCTTTCTGAGCCGCTCTGAACGGGGGCACCAAACTAATGATTTGTCTCTCCTTTACAGACAGGCAGAATCGAGCCAAACTACCCCAAGGTATGCGGTCATCAAGGCAGTGTGCTGGACATCAAATGGAACCCCTTCATTGACAACATTATCGCCTCTTGCTCCGAGGACACTTCGGTGAGCTGACCAATGGGTGGTCCCCAGGAATGACCCTGAGCTCACACCTCCCTGCTTCCCCTAGAGAGCCTCTACACACACTACTCTCTCTTCTCAGCCTTGTCCTCATCCTCTCCCTCCTCCAACCAGTCCCAGAATAGAGAGGACAAGGGTCGGGAGGGGACCGAGGGGGAGAATCTTTGCTGGACACACCCCATGCTTCAGTGGTTGACTGAGTTTGGAAGTGTTGCTTTGTAGGTGAGAATTCGAACCAAAAACTTAGGTGTGTGATTCAATCTCTGCCTGTGCTCTATGGTGAAGGAGAGGAAGGTGGGGAGGAGAAGGGAGGAAGGATGAGAGGCAAGGGGAGGGGGGCTCCTGAGCTTTGTAGGCTCACATGGTAAACGCTCCATAGTTTATCATCTGAGAGCTGTGGCTTCAAGGACTGTGGTGACAAGGGTCCCTTTGGGGGCATTGAATTCCAACTTTCCATGCCCTACCCCTTGTGAGAAGATGAAATAAATAGAAGAGAAAGTAGAGGGGACAGTGGAAGGGTGGTGAGCACAGGTATAGTAGAGATGGAAGGGAAGAGGAGAAACTGGAGCTACTGTTCAAGTTGGTTAAGGGCTTGATGTACAAGCTTGAGGACTCAAGTTCAATCCCCAGAGATGGAAGTAGAAAGGGACTGGAAAATCCAAGGGCACTGAGATCAGTACAGCTTTGTGTCTATCCTTCCTCAGTGTGGCTGCCTCAGAGGGGCGATGGAAAAGAGTAGGATTTAGCTAAACCGATACAGGGCCCCTCTGTTCCCGAATGAAGATGGCTCTGCTTCTCCATCAGACACTGGTTACCTAGTGTTAACTGGCATCGTCTGAGGACAGGTCATGAGCTCAGGATACTAAAACTAGAAACGACTTCAGAGTTGTGTCTCCCCATGTTCTCCAGGCTGGACTGTGAACTCCAGAGGGAAGAGAGATGGCCTGTTTGGCTCAAGGTCCCTGGCATCTAACACAGGACCTCACATCTAAAACAAACAAACAAACAAACCCTCCTCCTGTGAACTGAAGAGATAGATGCATAGATGTATGCACGGACGGAAGACTGCACACATGGATGGATGTTTGGATGTCTGGATGTATGGATTGACAGAGAGATAGTTGAATGGATGAATATAGGGTTGGATGATGGATAGATAGATAGATAGATAGATAGATGAGTGAATAAATACTATAGAAAAAGAGAGACAGTAGCATCTCCATGAATCCCAAGTCAAAGGTGAAGTCAGCAGGCTCAGAACTTACGAAACAAAGAGATGGAGGGGCACTGGAAAAGCAGACAGTGCTTGGCTGGCTAGATAGATTCCTGAGGGCAGAAAATGCCTGCAGGGACAGTGAATGGAGCTGTTGAAGGAAGTCTATTGGTTTTCTTACTTTCTTTAGCAGCTTCCAGACCCCAGTGACCACAGGACAGCTACCAGGGACCAGGTCACAGGAAGATTAGAGCTCTAGACGTGTGGACAGGAGGTGGAGCCAGGAACATCCACAGAGCGGGAGGAATCACTGGCTGCTCCCTGGGCTGGGAGGGAGGCAGATGGAGCTCTGGCACCTGGTGAACACGATGGTGAACTGGAAAAAGGCTCAGGGCAGGCAAGGTTGCTGCACACCTAGGGAGCCCAGGAGGACAAGGGTTGTATCTGCCTCTGTCCCTGCCTACTGAAGTGCTGAGTGACTCACCAGCCAGCAGGGAGAAGACAAGTCTTGAGATTTTAGGCTCTTGCATGCACTCTGGCCTAGGCACTCCACGTGCATAAACACCCTGGGAGGCAGGCAGCGCTGAGGGAGAGCACACAAAGAGACCGTGTAAGATCCAGCTGGGAAACAGAAAGAAAATCAGGCACACCTTGGTATGGAGAGGAGCAGATCTGGCCCCAGCTTTGGAACTATCGCCTCCCGGGGGGTCACATCTTCCATCACCTCCATCAAGGTAGAATGGACCTGCCTGTGTTAGCTCAGCCTCTTCCTCCACCTGCTGCCGCTTCCTACTCCTGGATGTAGCCAATGCACAAGACATCCATGATGTGTGGTCGGACAAGCTCAAGGCTTAGCCCTGCTACAGGAGGCAGGTGACGGTACCCACTGGGATGAGACCTGCTTAGCTGGGTCTATGCCCAATGGCATATGGCTTCACCTCTCTGAGCCCTGGCTCTGCTCATTTCAGAGGCAATAATAGTAGGACTCTCCTCAGTGTAGTGACCAGGATATGAAGAAGCCCATGCCTACTCCTGTGCCTGGCAGATGCCTGCTGTCTCAGTCCTGCTCTGCAAACTGCCCCAGCAGGGAGGCAGAGCCCACTAGCTAGAAAAAAAAAAAGCAGACACGTGCATATGAGTCAGGGCTACACAAATGGTGTGGGCACAGACACGAGAGAGGAGCTAATGATAAACCAGATACCGGAAAAGGGACCTGGGAGGGCTGGTCCTGGAAGACTGGGGATTTGTTTGCTAGGGCAAGAGCCTGGGTCACCCATCCTCAATAGTCCAGTTAAATAGACAAAGTAATAGTGCAACACAGAGAACAGAGATTTCTTTGGTAAATTATGTATTCAGAAGGCATTTCTGGTGAGGTATGGTCCTGCCCATCACTGGCTCATCAGTGATGGCTTCCAGTCTCTTCTTCAAGGTGATCAAACAAGCTATGGAAACTGTAAGAAACCTTTCCTTGAGATAAGCTCCCCACACCCAACTCCTACCCCCACCCCCAGCTGGCAACAGGTTTCAGACTCTTGCTTCTCCCAGCATGGGATTCCTATGGAAATTCCAATTTATTGGGGGGCCATTTTCTCAACAGTCTAATAACCAGAAAGAGGGCACAAGTTTCTTTAGGGTACCTTCATTCCTGCCAGTATGGTTACACTTTGAGCAGAAGAGAAAGGGTTAAAGCGAACCCAAGAAGAGTTCTGACCCAAGACAAGGCCTGGAGGGAGGACACAGGATGCCTAAGATAAGCAGAGTCCTTCAGTCTGGCTGGAGCTGTGGGTGGTGTTGCCAGGGGAGTGAGCAGGAGAGAAGGTTGCAAAGGGAGGTTGGGACAGATAAAGGAAGAAAGGCAGGGGGAGAAGCGTAACTGACGCCTGGCCTTCTCAAAACCACCTCAGAATCTTCTGGGATCCAGGGGATGGGGGTGGGGGAGTCTGAAGGGGTCACAGCCAGCTTTTAGGAGAACATGAGGCTCCAGCCAGCTGGATGGAGGCTGCACACTGCATGGATGAGCAGAGGAGAAGGGACACACGCATGTGCATGCATGTGTACACGAGTGCACACACACACACACATACACACACAGGCAGGTAGGGGCAGTGGAGGGGCAGTGCTGAGGTGGAAGGAGGAAAGGAAAAAGGCAGGCTGGGCCCTACAGAGAGTGGGAGTAACCCTCTATCCCCAGGCTGCTGATCTAGACAAGTGATTAAGTCCGAGACCTAAGCTTTTCAGCAGCTGCCGGGCGGCTGCTCCAGAAGTCAGGCTGAGTCCCACCTTGGCCCTGAGGTTTCTGCTCACACCTGTGCAATACTTAGGACTTTAGCCATGGAGCCCACAGGCCCAGGGCTGAAGCTCAGCTGCTCCTGAAGAGCTAGACCCTGAACCCAAGGTTACATCAGGAGTCTGTATTAAGTAGCTCTCCACACTCCTGCCCTGCTGCCTCGCCAAGGCCTTCCTTCTATAGGGGACAAAACTGAGGCTCGAAACCATGGCAGGCTAACAGTCCGGATCCATTGCACACTCTGTGTACCCTCCCTGTGTGTCCCATGCTCAGTCATGCAAAAGAGTCTTTCTCATCTGCACCTGCAGCCTGTGTGTGAGGAGCCTCTGACTGGCCCTCCTGCCCTAAGTTCTCCTGGACTTCCTCACCAACCCACTCCAGCCTGAAGGGTCAACTCACTGTGCACCGTACATACAGAGGCAGGTCTAAGAGGTTCACAGGTATACCAGACAGTGTCCCATACCAGGGCTGGGAACATCATTCCGGAAAGAAGCCATTGCTGCAGGTCTGGTCCTTTCCTGCCAAGGGCCACGCAGGAAGAACGACAAATGGCTTTAGAACTCATGGACTGCAGCCCACGGGTTGCCACAGCCACATGCGTGAGCCTTGATGTGTCATGGTCCCGAGGACTCTGTGTCCTGCGGACTTCATGCTGTTATGGAGTTCTGCTCTGCTTGCTGCCCTCAACATCCTTCTTAATCTAAGAATTAAACTTTAAGGGAGCTTTTCGCCCCTCACTGGACAGTTTATCTCTGGCATTCACAGTACTAATGCTTGACCTCTTTCAGGCATTACTGCAGGAGCAGATTATGTTTCTTATGATTCTGTCACCACCCTAGAGAAGAACTTAGAGAACTCACATGTAGATTATCAGCAGTGGTCAACACGCTTAGAAAACATTTGGAAAAGTAAAGTCGTGAGGGAAGCTAGGTTGAGATGTTTTTACTACTGGCTTTTATGAAAAAAAAATCTTAGGGGACAATTTGAAGTTCAGAAAGTTTGAACCTCCTACCTAGACCCACTCTGAATAGTTAAGCTGGGGACCCTTTGTGGTCAGGGAACAAGAACAATGGCAGCGCTGGCTGAGGTGACTCTCACTGAGGCTGGACTGGGGATGATTGATTTTTGGTTGTCAGCTTCCTGATATGATCTATTAAGAATTGCTGATGAGTAGATGTGCATTTTGAGGATTTAAGATAGGTATGAGTGATTCTTATATAAAAGTCTAGATTTGTGATTCTCTTAAGATTCTTACAAAGTACTTTTAAATAATAAAACAATTACTTCTTCTTTGTAATCGCAAATTGCTGCCTGCCAGAAAGAGACATGGGCTGAGAAAACTATCTTGCTTGCTTGCACTTTGTTAATCTGCAACAAGTTACTTGGTTGTGGATGTACGTGGGGTTTTTTTTAGAATACTTTGTTTTCTCTACCTGTATTATGTAATGTTATAGCTTGTAAAGGTATTGAAAAATGCATTGTTTTTTTCATTCACTATTCACTAGAAGAAAACAAAAATGTAATCACATTGTAATTATATACTGCTTGAAAGACTTTGCTGGGAAATATAACCTATGGAAGAAAGAATAAGGTAGGGTATGTATGGTGTGGCGTGGCGTGGCGTGGCGTGGCTGGAACATGGTCTCTCCCATCCATCACCTATGTATGTCCATAGAAAGTTTGTGCAAATAGGGGTTGGAACATTTGTTTCTTCCACCCACCAGATGTGTGTATTTGTGTATGTATGTGTGGAATATTTGGAGTCTGCTTGCTGAAGCTTTGCTCTAACTGTCCTATGTATTAATATGTTTATGTCTGTCTGTAGGTCTGCATTCGTGTATGTATGTGCATATGTATGTATGCATGTATATTTGTGTGTATGAAGTTGTTGGACTCTGTCTTTTGTTTCATCCATTCAGTGTGTGTGTGTGTGTGTGTGTGTGTGTGTGTGTGTGTATGTGCGCGCGCGAATGTGAATTTTCTTTTTTTCCTCCTCTTTCTCACCGGTCTGAAGGAGTTAAAAGAATTCATAGTTTTTCCACTGGCCACAGAGAGTGGCAGCCTCAGTAAATTAAGCTTTGTTTCCTCAGAAAAAAAGTGTGCCGAGTAGCTTCACTAATTGCTGGCTGCTTCTAGCAGCAGCCCCTGTAGTTTCTGGATCTACCCTAGTCAGTGGCTCTAACCACTGATCCCCAACAGCTGCCTGCCTCAGTTTACCCACCACATGGATGCCAAAGCCAGAGTCATTGGCACTTTCCCCTAGAAGTAAGTGCACATCTCTTTCTGACCTCATTGTTCTCTGGTCCCCAAACATTCAGAGAATGCTAAAGGGATACAGGGAGACTCCAGCATCTCCTCCCCATCTCGCCCCAGGAAAATCTTTAGCACTGTCAAGATGTTGAGTCCCTTGGGATCAATTCCCTTCCTTCAAGGCGTGAGTCTTTTGTAGTCTATCCCCTTCATCCCTGCAGGACTCAGGGAGCCTGCCCAAGCTCTTTCCCCAGAGGCCTCATCCTGAGGGAGGAAAGGGACCATAACTCTGCCTGGCATCTGGCAGAATCCAGTTCTTTCCGCCAGCCTGCTGGGTGATGTCACCTATTGTTGAAGTGCTGTGCTTTTTATAGCTTCTACTGCAGCAAGGGAGGGCAGCTAGCTGGCAGACAGCAGGGAAGGACAGTATAGCTTTCCTTAAGAGCCTCAAGCTCCTGGCCCTTCCCTGGGTGGCCCTACTCAGAGGAAGATGATAGAGCATGAGACAGACAGACAGTGTTCAAGGAAAGGAAAGAAGATTACCAGGAGAAGGATAGCAGGAGGGAGGTTCCTCTCCCTGATGGGCCAAGCACAGCATGTTTCTTTTATCTTCTATTTAAGCTCCACCACCAACATCTGCTCTTTGCAACCCAAAGATAACACCCTTCCTGGGGAGCTCAGTGGTTGAATACTGCCTGGCAGACTCAAGCCCCTGGGCTCAATTCCCATTACAAAGAAGAAAGGGAGGGAGAAAAGGAGGATGGGAGAAAGAGAGAGAGGGAGGGGAGAAGAAAAGATGGGAGGGAAAGAAAGAAGGAGGGAGGGACAGAGGGAGGGAGAAAGGGAGGGAAGGAGGGAGGAACAGAGGACAGAGGGAGGGAAAAGGGAAGGAAATGCATCCTGGGTGCCCATTCTGTGCCAGACAGCATTGCCCTGCTGAGGAGACAGGGAGAATGGCCTGCACTCTGAAGCTGCCTCTTGGTAAGTAGTCTCTGCACCCCAGAAAGGGTGAGTGCAGAGTGGCACTTCTATTAAGACTGGACAGAGTAGCTGGCAAGCCCACTGGAAGTTGCTGTGGACAGATGGCTTCAATAGCTACCAGTACATTTTGACTCTGACATCAGTAGAACACTTGTGCTGCCTTCCCTATAGAGAACAGCAAGCGCAAAGCCCAGCATGGTGGCACACACCTCTAATACCAGCACTTGGGAAGTAGAAGCATCAAGCTATCAAAGGGCAGCCGGGCGGTGGTGGCGCACACCTTTGATCCCAGCACTTGGGAGGCAGAGGCAGGCCGATTCCTGAGTTCGAGAGTTTGAGGCTAGCCTGGTCTACAGAGTGAGTTCCAGGACAGCCAGGGCTACACAGAGAAACCCTGTCTAGAAAAACCAAACCAAAAAAAAAAAAGAAAGAAAAGAAAAAAGAGAATGATATCAAAGGGCATCCTTGGCTGCATATGGAGTTGGAGGCCAGCTTGAATTACTTCATGAGACCTTGGATGGGTGGACGGATGGATGGATGGATGGACAGACAGACAGACAGTTGGCTCTTTGGGATCCAGGAGATGGCTCTCTGGGTAGTAACTCTTACTGTGTGCTCATGAGTACCTGAGTACAAATCCCTAGAACCCACATAAAAACCGTACATACAGGTACACAGACACACACAAAATAAAATCAATTTTAAAAATAAAAGTACAGCAGCACATAGTGACAGCCCATGGGACTTGACAGTGACAATGAACCACCTCGTTACTGGTTTATGCACTTGTGTATAATTTTAATTGTTATTCTATCGTGTACTCCTACTTCTAAAAATCAAAGTTAACTGTGAAACAGCTTCAGGCAGCCATTCAGGAGTCTGTTGAGGTGCTGTTGTCATGGGAGGTCACGGCTGTGTGTGTTGCTTCCCTGAAGACCTAGATGTTACAGGGATGCAGAAGCCAAAGACAGAGCTACCCATGACCCTGACCCTGCAGGTGTAGGCTGGTGTGTGCATCATGTCTTCATTTTGATAATAAAATTAAGAAGTGAGCAGAGCAGAGTATACTCTAATCTCAACATTTGAGGAAGAAAAGGAGAACAGAGTTCAAGGCCATCCTTAGGTATGTAGTGAGTTCCAGGGCAGCCTGGGCCATATGAGACCCTGTCTCAAAAGAAAAAAAAAAATTATAATGAAAGAAAGGAGGGGCCGGAGAGAGGTTCAGTGGCTGAGACCACTTTCTGCTCTCGTTTCCTGCACCCATGTCAGGTGGCTCACAGTTGTAACCCCAGCTCCAGGGGATCCAGTGCCTTCTTCTGGCCTCTGTAAGCATCTGTGTGCACAGACACATACGTACACACAGATACAATAATACATACATACATACATACATACATACATACATACACACACATACATATGTATGTATGTACATACAACTAAAATATAATTTTAATAATTATTTTTATTCTCTCTTATATTACATCCCAGCTGTAGTTTCCTCTCCGTCCCCTCCCCTCAGCCTCTCCTCCACCCCAACATAATTATTTTTCAAAAGAAAAAAAGAGTCACATCCAAAGTTTGACCTATAGAAAAGTTGTCTGTAACCCTTAATTTTATATAAGCATGACTCAAATAGGTATTGCAAATCTATAGTCATTGTCTTAGTTAGGATTTCTGTTGCTGTGATGAAACACCATTACCAAAAGAAACTTGGAGAAGAAAGGATTTCTTTCTCTTTTTTTTTTTTTTTTGGTTTGGTTTTTTGAGACAGGGTTTCTCTGTGTAGCCCTGGCTATCCTGGAACTCACTCTGTAGACCAGGCTAGCCTTGAACTCTCAAACTCAAGAATCCACCTGCCTCTGCCTCCCAAGTGCTGGGATTAAAGACATGCGCCACCACCGCCCGGCCAAAAGGATTTATTTCTATTACATTTCCATATCATGGTCCACCATCCAAGGCTGTCAGGACAGGAACTCAAACCTGGAGGCAGGAGCTGAGGCAGAGGCCATGGGCGGGTGCTTCTTACTGGTTTGCTCCATGGCTTGCTTAGCCTGCTTTCTTACAGCACCTAGGACCACCAGCCCAGGAGTGGCACCACCTATAGTGGGCTATGTTCTCCCAACATTGATCAATCATCAATCAAGAAAATATACCATGGGTCAATCTGGTGGAGGCGACTTCTCATTTGTGATTCGCTCTTTCAAATGGTTGTAGCTGTGTCAAGCTGACATAAAACTAACCAACAGTCATCTTCCGGGGCGGGGTGGGGGGTAGATATTTAGTTTTCTTTAGTCTTCGTGGCAACTGTGTGGCACAGGTAGAGTCGCCCTTCAGTTGAGAAAACATGTTCAGAAAATCTAAGAAACTTGGCCACAGACTCACAGTGACTAAGGTCGGAGCCTGGGTTTGCAGGGAGCTTGCGCAAGCTCAAGGCCAAGCTTTGTTGGCTAGCTGCCCTGTCCCCACTCAGGAACACACTGATTTGGAGGCTCTATCTTCTTGCCTTAATGCCCTCACTTGTCTGCGCATGTCTGCTGTCTCTCAGGAGACTCTGAGCTCCTAGAAGCCAAGACACGCCCCGCCCTCTGCCCATCCCCACCCCCACCCCCATTTATCTAATTGATTAAACGTGACTGAGTGTGACAAGACCCTGGCTCTGGGCTGGAAGGGGACTCTCTGGCACAGCTGGCTTGCTGGAGGAGAACCCTCCACGCTTCTCTCCACCCCTTCCTTCCCCAAATCCTGTTTGGCAGACTCTCGGGTTTCCTGTGTTATTGCAGTAAGCTCCCAGCACACTCCCTGGGCAGAAGCACAGTGTTCCTCCCACATCCCAGATACACTTTGTTTCCAGCAAATTCCATGCATTCTAAGAGACAGGAGTTTCCTTCTGGGTGTTTTAAGCCCACTGTGAGCTGCAGTTACTTGCTAGAGGTTGTTCGTTTGTTTGTTTGTTTTGTTTGTTTTTTAAGTATCTGGTGCCAGTTTTTTGCTGTGGGTCAAGCCTAGTGGTTTCTTCCCTTTCAGCAATGTCAGAGAAATCTGGGAGGTAATGCTGGGCCCAGGAGGGGAACTTCCAGGTATCAAATAAGAGACACTTCTTTTTGGGGTATTGATTCTCTCTGGTTCCCCAGACCTTGCTTACATGCTTGGATCCTACATTTAACAGTCACCAATGTTAGCCGGGCAGTGGTGGCGCACGCCTTTAATCCCAGCATTTGGGAGGCAGAGGCAGGTGGATTTCTGAGTTCGAGACCAGCCTGGTCTACAGAGTGAGTTCCAGGACAGCTAGGACTACACAGAGAGATCCTGTCTCGAAAACAAAACAAAACAAAACAAAAACAATCACCAATGTTTAACTGTATCTCTCTCTCTCTCTCTCTCTCTCTCTCTCTCTCTCTCTCCCTCCCTCCCTCCCTCCCTCCCTCCCTCTCTCTCTCTCTCTCTCTCTCTCTTTCTCTCTCTCTCTTTCTCTGTTTCTCAACAGCTTAAATCCATCCCAGAGGCAGGAGTTGGGGTCCCACTTCCCTTGTGTTCCCCAGTCACAAGCCCGCTGCCACTCTAACAAATCAGTTCTCGAGACTCCAGACCCAGCCAGCTTTAAAGCCACAAGCTTCTGCAAGGCCCATGGGTCCCTTTACTTTCTATACCAAGAGCCAAAACCTCGAAGAGGTTAATGGCTCTTCCAGTGTCACTCAGCTAGTGAGTAGGTTTGGCCTCAGTATACATGCACACACACACATACATACACACAAGAACGTATATGCATATGCATTCACATGGCATACACAAACACAGATAAATGTATATATAATTTATTTCTTATATATGTTTTTACATGTATCTTATATATATTTGGATACATGCATGTGCATATACATGGCATATCTGTACATAACAGTATGTAAAGATACTAAGTGCAGGGCTGGAGAGATGGCTCAGTGGTTAAGAGCACTGACTGCACTTCCAGAGGTTCTGAGTTCAAATCCCAGCAACCACATGGTGGCTCACAACCATCTGTAATGAGATCTAATGCCCTCTTCTGGTGTGTCTGAAGACAGCTACAGTGTACTCATATATAATAAATAAATAAATCTTAAAAAAAAAAAGTTACTTATAAAAAAAAAAAAAAGATACTAAGTGCAGTCACACGAAAAGAAATAAGCTGTGAAATATGCAAAATAGTAGCTTTTTGGAACAAAAAGAAGAAAGTAAGTGTGTGTGTGTGTGTGTGTGTGTGTGTGTGTGTGGTACAAATGTCTAATCTAAGCATTAGTCTTCTCAATTGGGGATGAAAGAAATGTGTCTTCCTGGTCATCTCTCCACTCCACTGTCCCCACTATTTCTAAACTAGTCCACACTCCACAGTCCCTGCACAGGCTGTTGGAAGGCAGAAGGTCACGCCAGATCCCACTTCATGTCACTCCTGCAGACTATCGGGTGGCGGTGTGTGGTGGGTGGGAGCCACCAAGAAACTCCCAGTGAGGAGACTTGTTCTCAAGTGGGCTGGTTTCCTAAAACTGAGAATGGTGGTTTCAAGTTCTCCATGGAACAACTTCCTTCTTAACCGAGTTAATAGATGAGTTATAGGGTCTTTTGTGGGGAGGCCCTTGTTCCCATAGTCTGAGGAATATGCACCTGATTGGTTCCGGAGGATGAGAATCCACCACGGCAGGGAGGCGTGTCGGCAGCAGTGGGAGCTGAGGGTTTGTATTCTTTACCATAAGCATGAAGCAGGGGTCAACTGGAAATAGAGCGTCTTTAGACACTTGAAGCCCTAGCTGGGTGGTGGTGGCACACACTATTAATCCCAGCACTTGGGAGGCAGAAGCAGGCAGATCTCTGAGTTTAACGCCAGCCTGTTTCTACAGAGCGAATTCCAGGACAGCCAGGGCTACACGGTGAATCTCTGTCTTGAAAAAGAGAGAGAGGAAAGAGAGAGAAAAAACTACCTAAAGTCCACCTCCAGTGGCTTACTTCCTCTAACAAGGTCACACTTCCTAAGCTTCCCCCAAACAGCACCACCGACTAGGGACAAAAGTATTCAAATACAGAGCCTATGGGGGACATTTTCATTCAAACTGCGACAGAAGATCACAGAGTATCACATAAGGGCCTTGAGAAATGGCTCAGTGGTTAGTTAAGTGTGCTTGCTTCTCTTCCAGAGGATCCAAGTTTGATTCCTAGCACCCACGTCAACTGCTGTAAGTCCAGCTCCAGGTGATCCAGTGCCATATTCTGGCCTCCTTGGGCATTGTACTCAAGTGCACACACCTACACACACACACACACACACACGGATGGGGGTCCCACTCTCATCATAGTTCTGTAGCTATATATACAGCCCCTCATAGCTGATAAGCTGTTATCACCACTGTCTCGTTCTGCATCCCAGTAGGTCAAGCAGGGCAAGAGCAGGGACAGCCTGCCCACAACACATGTACACACCACTTTGTGGATGACATGGCAACACTGAGACACATGCCCGGATGGAGCCACTGAAGCCCAGTGGGATGAGTATCAGAAACCACGGTCTATCTGGGGTTCAGGGTCTCTGTCTGGAGCTGCATGCTCCTCTCTGTAGCTCCCCACCTGGACCATTTTTTGGCCCATCCTCCTCTCCGTAGACCATCCTTTTATGCTTCTTGGCTCGCACAAGACTGCAAACAGCAGCTCTGCCATCCAGGCTCTGCAGCTTTCCCCTCAAGCCTAACCTCTAGACTGATGCTCTGCCCTTGAGCCATTATCTCTTAGCATAGCCCAGAGCTTCCCTCTGCCCCATGTCCATCCAGGGTCAGGGACAGAGTAGGAGACCCACCATGAAAGACACAGAGGAGCTGGGCCAGAAGGAGAAACAGATTTCCTTAGCGGGTTGCTGAGAGGAAACGAAGGCAGCTTTTTAGCTTGCTAATAGCTGTCTGAGCCTGGCAGGAGAATAGCATGTGGCTGGGAGGGTGGGAGAGGGGGCTAGGAAGAGGCCCAGTTGGTAGAGTACTTGTCTGGCATGCATGAAACCCGGAATTCAATCCTCAGCATCCTACAAAGCAAGGCATGCTAAAACAAGCCATGGTGGCATGTTCCTGTGATCTAAACACTCCAGAGGTGGAACCAAGATCAGAAGTTTCAGGTCATTTTGAGGTATAATCGATCCTATTCAATAACAATCAAACAAAACTAAAAAAGCCTGAAAACAATGTTCATCGTCTGGGGTTATATGGCAGAGAACACCTGCGGCCAAAAGATGGCTGCTTTCTGCCCTGTCGAGCAAAGCTCCTCCTCCAGATCTGTGGCACTCCCTGCCCCGTCTGTCCAACTAAAGCCAAGACTCTTCCCTCTGCAGGTGCGGCTCTGGGAGATCCCTGACGGCGGGCTGAAACGGAACATGACCAAAGCTCTGCTGGAGCTCCATGGACACAGCCGCCGTGTGGGACTGGTTGAGTGGCACCCCACGACCAACAACATTCTGTTCAGCGCTGGCTATGACTACAAGGTGCGGGGCCCGTGTGGGGGCAGTCTGGCTGGCTCAGTGGGGGATGGTGCAGGAGGGGAGAGCAGGGGATAGTCTGAGCATATCGACTGACATGGGTCCATTTTGTCAGTCAGTCATTTAGTCACTCTCCGCATAAGACTAACCATCTCCTGTGCACATTTTTCCCCCTGGGGGTCTTGAGGGTTTAAGGCACATTTCCTGTCTTCTCTGGAGTTTAGTGGACTAGAAGACCACAATGCCCATAACCTTTGTCTGGTAACTTCCTGATGACCATGCCTTCCTAGTAGGAAAATTGAGCAACCTGACCTTCAGGGCTGCAGGGGGAATTGTAGCTCCAAACCCTGTCATGCCAGCCACCTGGGACCAGTCAGGGGATGTCTCTCCTTATTTCTTGAAGAAACCAAGTCAAGACTGGGACCTGTTGGAGGCTCTCAGTGGAGGTGTGTGTTGGTTACTTTTTGGGCTGTTGTGACCAAATACCTAACAACAAGCAACTTAAGGAAGAGTCATCTTGGCTCATAGTTGGAAGGTATAGTCTGCCGGGATGCCGGGCTCATGAGGCAACGAGTCACTGTATCCGCTGTCAGGAAGCAGAGAGATGAATGCTGGCATTTAGCTGTCCATGGAGAAGTACTGCCCACATTTAGGGTGGGTCTTCCTGCCTCAGTTAACACAGTCTAGACACTCCCTTACAGATACTTCCAGACCATTGTCTTCTAGGTGATTTTAGCTCCTGTCTAGGTGATGGTCAGTATGAACGTAGGTGTATAGCTGAGATGCATCTGCCTTTCTGTACAGAACCCTTGACATTGAGCCTGTAGCCCAGCGTAGCCCAGACCTTGTACAGACAGCTCCTCCCAGGGTTGTTGGTGTGGATGGAGGACAGGCACCCAGGACACCGCAGCCGCTGACTTGACCTCCTGCCCGTCTGCCTTCACAGATCCTCATCTGGAACCTGGACATAGGCGAGCCAGTGAAAATGATTGACTGTCACACCGACGTCATCCTCTGCATGTCCTTCAATACAGACGGCAGCCTGCTCACCACCACATGCAAGGACAAGAAGCTTCGTGTGATTGAACCCCGCTCTGGCCGTGTTCTGCAGGTGGTGCCAACGTTTTGTTGAGGGGGAGGAAATGCTGGAGTCTGTGCAGGAAACAGGCAGTGCTAGGGCCCCTGGAGGGAAGGGCTGTCCCGGGGCCCTGCTCCTGCATCACAACCACGCCTTTGGACCAGCCTATCCACTCAGGCCCATTCTCAGCCTGCAGGAATTCTGATTTGTTATGGGCAGGAAGGGACCAGAGGACTCTTTTCTGCCACGGTGGCATCTCCTCTATAGGGGATTCTTCTGCCTCCTTCAGTGGACCTTCGGTCCCTGAGTCCCTGGGATTAACCAGGTCCCATCATGGGTATAGAGGGAGAGGACTTTTGACTCCCTGCCCAGCCACCTGCACAGGATGTGCCTGTAGCAAATGGCACATGATCCGAGGTCCACAGATGGCTCCATATGGGGAGGCTGGTGGGAGGTTACTCCCCAAGACTCAAGGGATTGAGCTATTTGGGAATAACCAGTGATTGTTTGCTGAGTTCTTACTACATGGCAACCATAAGTCTCTGGAGGATGGAACATATGGATGGCAGGACAGGGGTACTTAGTTAAGGGGAAGCAGTTGATACGGAGCTTGCCTACCACGACAGAGCCCTGGGTTTGATCCCCAGCACCCTCCGAACCGTGGGGGAAGGGTGGCACATGCCTTGAACCCAAGCACTTGAAGATTGAGGCAGAAAAACGGGGAAACCGGGTTGGGGGATCTTTCCAGGACATGTTTTGTGGGTTAAAAGAAACACCACAGTGACAGTACTCAACGCAGGCCCCTGAAACATTAGTGAAGGATAACCTGGCCCTTCCCCGTTTCTGCTATTCTGGATAATACATGGCCCTTGCTTCCTGAATCCCAGGGTTCTGTGCTGGAGGACAACTGTGTTACTATCCTGCAGCTACTGTAACAAGTACCCTCAAACTAAGAATAGCTTTAAGTACTGGCAACTTGTTCTTTTAGACAGGGGGATCTAGGTGTCCCAAACCATCTGCAGGTTGCTCTCCCTCCAGAGATTTTAGGGGAGACTCAGTTCTTATTCATGTGTGTGCACCTGTGTGTACACATTTACACTGCATTTGCATGTCCACATGCATGTGAATGGCAGAGGCTAATGTCGAGTGTCTTCTTCAGTTACTCTTCTCCACACTGTGTTTTTGAGGCAGGGTCTCTCTCTGAACCCACCCTCACTGATGCAGCCAGGCTGCTGGCCAGCAAGCCCAGGGAACCTCTTGTTTCCACCTCCCAGTGCTAGGATGACAAAGGCCGTCACCCAACTTTTTAATTTTGGGAAAAGTTCTGCATTTATTAATTTTGAATGTGTTGGGGGAGGAGCTCACATGGGGAGGTGACCAGGGGACAACTCAGAGGCATTAATTCTCTTCAACCATATAGGTTCCTAGGATCTAAGTCAGGGCTTCCGGATCTGAGGCAAGGGCCTTTGCTGAGCCTCTGTTTATTTTTTTTTTGTTTTTTGTTTGTTTGTTTGTTTTGTTTTGTTTTTAAATATTGTTTTGCAAAGATCAAACTCAGGACCCCTGCTTTCACGTTCTCAATGGAGCCATCTTCCCCAGTCCTTTTGTTTTCTTGAAACAGGGTCTCACTATGGCACTCTATGTAGTCTATGCTGGCCTGTGCCTCAAAGGTTGTGTCATCTCTCCCTGCACACTGTATGGACTCACCTCTCTCTTACAAAGACACTGGTGACAATATTTAGAGCCAACTTGTGAAAATCATAGCAGTCTCTCCATCTCAGGATTCATAGCCACATTACATACGCAAGGATCTTTTATATCTAAATGGGGTCGGGGGGGGCAGTCACAGCACCCTCTAACTGGGACATCGGTTTCTTGAGGAACTATCATTTCATTCAGCTCTCTGCAGAGCCACATACTGAGGGTCCTGGCTCATCTAAGATCTCTGTCCCCTCCAGGAGGCGAACTGCAAAAACCACAGAGTTAACCGGGTCGTCTTCCTGGGCAACATGAAGCGACTCCTCACAACAGGGGTATCCAGGTGGAACACGAGACAGATCGCCCTCTGGGATCAGGTCAGCCACTGGGATGCCAGCAGGAGGGCAGAGGAGGCAGCCAGCCTATATCTGAGCTCCTGGGTCTCTTGAGTCCCAGATAGGACAAGAGTAGAATGAGATCCGTGCCTGGGGCCTCTGCTGGAGGGTCCTGCAGCTCTGGTGGCTGTGCTGGGATTTGGGAAGAAGCTGTGCTTTTCTCTCAGGTGCAGCTGACCCACATCTCCGTCATCCCTGTAGGAGGATCTGTCCATGCCAATGATCGAGGAAGAAATTGATGGACTCTCAGGCCTCCTGTTCCCATTCTATGATGCTGACACCCACATGCTCTACCTGGCTGGAAAGGTAGTGGGGTGAGGGAGGGGCTGTGAATTAGCAGGAGATTCCAGTCCCCATTAGACTATCTCTCTTCCCTTATCCCTAAGAAAACCAACCTAAACTTTGTGGCTTCCCACGAGCCAGCCCAAAAAGACCTCGTCAGAACGGCTGTGTGGACATGATAAAACCAACCACACCACACACATCACTCCAAACACCACACTGCACATATAATGTACATACCACATACATACCATAACATATTGACTGCACCGTACATTCACACCACAGAGACCAAACATACATAATACACTGCATACATATCACACATGACACCATCCATATATGCCACATGCCACACCATACATTCATGTCACAAGGCTATACATACACACCACACTGCATATATACACATTATATAGACTATAATATACATACTACAATATACACAAACTATGCACTACACCTACATATACCATACCATATATACCATATATACATATAATATACACATAGCACACATCATACCATACACATCACAGCATATATACACTATACAAACATGCTACACTGCACACATGTCATGTGCACACACACACACTGCACACACATCACACAAATCCCATGCACCATATAGACACACACTGTGAGCACACATACACACATACCACGTATATACCATCCCATATCCACCCTTGCCCCTAGTAGAGCTAGCAAAGCCTATAGGACAGGTCTCTTTTATCTCTTGGCTACTTCTGAGGCAAAGGGCAGCTCTCTTCCATAGTGCCCTGGGCCTAGGTCTGCTGGACCCTGCCCTCCACTCTCATTGCCTCTCTGCTACCTTCAGGGGGATGGAAACATCCGGTACTATGAGATCAGCACGGAGAAGCCCTACCTGAGCTACCTCATGGAGTTCCGCTCCCCAGCCCCACAGAAAGGCCTAGGTAAGGACCCAGAAGCTGTGGGGCTGCTCTGTGCAGAACAGAAGACACAGTATCACTTTACACAGTAGTCAGACTCCAAAGCCACAGTCAATGGGCAGATAGGAATGGGACCCACGCATGCTACCTTTGGTAGGTCAGCTCCTCATGACAGCAGCTTGGCCATCTCTGCTCAACAGCAGCCTGCAGGGTACAGGCTCTGTCGTCTTCCTCAGCTGTAGATGGAGACTCACTCTACAGTGGGGCTCACATGGTAGAAAGAAGTTCAGTGGTTCTGAAGCCAGGACTATAGCCCCAGCTGGCGTACTGGCCAGGCCCAGCAGGGCAGGCAGGAGCTCCACCATTTTCCTTGGATCCCATCACCCAGAGAGGAGAACCAAAGACTGAGAGTTTGAGGGTAGCCCAAGCGCTATATAGTGAGACTCTGTCTTGATAAAGAGGGGGAGAGAGGGAGAGTGAGAAGAGGTAGGTAGAAGGGAGAGTATTCCAGAATTTCTCTTTGGAAGAGCAGCTTCCATCCCAGTCAGAAAGACCTAGAACTCTCACTGGAACACTACAGGAAAGACACATGTTCTGTCTGTGCTTGGCACACTGCCAGGCAGGTGCTAATCATCTGTGTGCTCCACTCTCCCATGACGTCACCCCAACAAACCAAAAGTTCAGAGTTAGTGACTCACCCTAGAACTCCTGTGTGGAAAAGGGAGCAGAGTCCCAGTTCAAATCCCATTTGTGGAAGCCCAAGCTGAGCCCTTGCACCACGCAGGCTCTGCCTTGGAGAAGCACTCCTATTCAGGAGGCGAAGCTGCCCAGGACAACTTGGCTAGTGAATGCAGACAGCACACACAAGTACCGCTGTTTCTAGAACAACAAGCTGTCTCTCAGGCTGTGTTGAAACCTCTGGAGTGGGGAGTGGCTTTGCCCTCCTTTCTGTTCTCTGCAGGCTGAGACAAAGAGGCTTAGGGAAGACAGTTCATTCCAGAAGGTGCTAGGCCCTGCAGCCTTGTATAACTTGGTATCATGAGTTTGAGGCCAGCCTGGTATACATGATCTTAACCTTTCCTGCCCCAGCCCCCAACGTGACTCAAGACACTGTGACCATCCTCTGTCCTCTGGATGGGTCCTTGCACCCAACTGCAGCCAGCCTGAGAACATCAGACCATGAGCAGGGACAGAGAGATCCCCATAAAGCCCCGTGTCTCTTCCATAGGTGTCATGCCTAAGCATGGGTTGGACGTGTCTGCCTGCGAGGTCTTCCGCTTCTACAAGCTGGTGACGCTCAAGGGCCTGATTGAACCGATCTCCATGATTGTGCCCCGGAGGGTGAGTAGGCCTGGGTTGGAGTGCAAAGGGCTCTGTGTTGAATCTTACTAACCAGAAGCCCAGATGAACTCAGATGAAGGAGGTGTGTGGGACTAGAATATTCAGGCTCCACCTGAGGTAGAGGGTGGAGGCCACTCTCCAGTGGGGATGGTTGGTTTGCATGAAAGGGTGCAGGTCTCAATGGGAGGCCCGGGGAAGGGGAGGACAATGACTTCAAGGTGGAATTGCAGGAATGTGCCTAGCTAGATGACCAGGGCTTTTCCAGCAGTTCCCAGATATCCTATCTCTTCTTCCTCCCCATACAGTCAGATTCCTACCAGGAGGACATTTACCCCATGACACCAGGCACAGAGCCAGCGCTGACCCCTGAGGAGTGGCTGGGAGGCATCAACCGAGGTACCTCTGCAGGCTGCAGACTTTACCACTCTCTAGTTCAGCCGGTGTCTGATGCATGATCCCCTGTCCAGATGTGCCCTCCCTCCCACACAGCCAGCAAGCTCAGTACGATGATACCTCACTCTACGGTCCAGCCTGTTAGATGACACTGTCTCTATTGCCTTCCCAGATCCCGTGCTGATATCTCTGAAGGAAGTCTATAAGAAATCTTCAAAAGCGGTATTTAAGGGCCCCATCAGAGAAAAGAAGAGCGTGGTCGTCAACAGCATAGATTTATTAGAAAATGTCCCACCCAGGACAGAGAACGAGGTAAGGCTGCAGAGTGTCCCCCACAACTCAGGAAGGGCCAGGCCTTTATGTTGCTACTATGAGCTTCAGGCTTGGAAGCCAGCTCTATCCTGGGACGTTTTTCTGTCAGTGACACATTCTATAAGTAACATGTAGTTGGCTCCCTTTGTCTGACCTCAGTAAACATGGAGGCTGGGATGTCAGAGAGATCTGCCCTGCTCCAGACCTCAAATTCACTGACACAGGGGTTGAACGACATCCTCATGAATCCACTGCAGAGTGTTGTGGGCACTGTAAATCACCAAGAGGATGCAGCCTGGCCTCCTCCTCACAGCTGCCCGTGCCTTCCTGCTTGCTGGTCTGTCACATTTCCTGCTTCAGAGGAAGAGGCTGGCTGTTTACAAAAGGCTCTTTGTAGCACCTGGAGCTCACGCTGAGACAGCGAGAGCTGTCCCTGCCCTCTGAAGTTATCAGCTTTCAGGCTGTGTCCTGAGGCCCACATGCCAACACAGCTCAGCTCAGCTGGCAGTTACAGGATGCCTACTGTGTGTCAGTCCTGTGGCCTGATGCAGCTGCAAGACTGACTGGTTGTATAAACCCATCTGTGTATAAATTCTGGCTCTGCCATTTCCTGGCTGGGACTGAGTTTCCTGACTTGTCCAGCTGTCGTAACACTAGAGAGATGGTACACAGTACCCAGCAGTCTTCACAGCTCATGCTAAGTGCTCAGAGAGGCTGACTGTGTTAGCCCTCTACTGCTGTGTAACACACGACCCAGAGTATATTTACTTCACCTCAAGGATTAGTTACCTTTCTCATTGTTGTGACTAAAATACCTGAAGGAGCAAACAAAGAGAGTTTGGGAGGGGGAGCCTACGGTTGGAGGGGATACAGTCCACTATGGCAAGGAAATCATTGTGGCACTATGAGGAGGCGTCTGGTCATCCCACCTCCACAATCAGGAAACAGAGAGTGAACAGGAAATAGGGTGGGGCTATAAAATCTATAATCTCACCTCCTAGTAACCTGCTTCATCTAGGGAGGCATCACCTCCTAAAGGTTCCCTAACCTTTCCAGATAGCACCCCCAGTTGGAAACCACATGTTCAAATACATGAGCCTCTTGGGGGCCATTCCATACTTAAAGCAAAACAGCTCGAAAAGGCTGATCAGCTCCCAAAGGCATCTCCGGGTGCCTGTGGTTCAAGTCACTGCAGCTGTGTCAGCTGGGGCCACAGCTAAGGGAGGACCTGCTTGGATATTGCTTCTCATAGGTGCTATCAGGCAGAGGACCTCAGTCCTCACTGTCAGAGCCATAGGGAATTCACTAAATGCTAGCTTTCGCCATGTCAGCCAGCTTCCCGCAGAGCAAGAGAGGAGTCCAAGATGGAAGCCAAAGTAGTTCTGTAAGGTAATCCAGGATGATACATCACCAGTGCTGCCCTGCTTGCTTGACACGAGCTGTTAGGTTCAGTTCAGTTCGCTGGGGAGGATGACAAGGACCATCCTACACTAGGCTGTTGGTCCGCAAACATAGACTATTACCATCTTTAGTAAAAATAACTGCACTTCACCTCAGGGATCGGCCTTAAAAGAGAACTTGACAGGCAGCTTGATCACGGGCATGAGCTGTGTTTATGTGGGCTGGGGATGTGGTTCAGCTACTAGAATGCTTGTCTAGCATGCCAAAGGACCTGGGTTCGATCCCCAGTACCACATAAACTGGGCATACGGTAGACACCTGTAATCCCAGCACCTTTGAGGTAGAATCCATACTGAGCTAGAGACCTGGGATAGGAGAGAAAGGGATGTGGGGTTATTGGCCACTATAGAAAGATACTCAGATTTCTCGAATGGATGAAATCTTGTGATATACAGGATTCTTCTCAAAATAACCCAGGTGGAGAGCAGTGGTAGAAGAGTTGGGACAGGAGCAAAGCAGACGGCAGGAACTAGGGAGCTTCTGGGACATTGTCTCCTACTTTTGTTTATATTTAACATAAAAAGTGCCCTGCCTTTTGAAGGTAGAAATATGAGTTGCTGAGATTGCCCAGGTTAGACCCCTATCTCAGCCCTGAGGGTGAAGAGGAAAGGCCCGAGGGGATTAAGTGGCGTGACATCCAGCTACCCAGATGTCCATACGGATTGGAACTAGTAACTTGGAGGAAGCATTCATAGTTCTCTGTGCTGGCAAGACAGAGCCCACCATCCACCTGTAGCTAAGCCGTGCCTCTCCCACCTTGGAAAGAAATAGCTCAGACGCTGTGGACTCAGCTTTACCCATAGTTGTAGTCAAGCTTGGACTCAACCGATGGGCAAGTGGGGTATGAAAGGAAAAGAGTGATCTAAGGGCAAGGAGACAGCTCAGAAGCAGGGCATGATGGTGCACGCCTGAATTATCAGCACTCGGGAAGCTGAGGCAGGATGAGTGCCATGAGTCCGAGCTAGCCTGGGCTACATAGTAAGTTCCAGGCTATATGATTGGACAACTCAGTATCTGTACTGAATTATGCACTTAAAATGTAGGACTACTATGGTCTGTGAATTATACCTCAAAGAGCCATGTTGTGAAGTGGGCATAGTGGTGCAAGCATGTAATACCAGCAGCTGGGAGGCAGAGGCAGGACTGCCATGAATTCAAAGCTAACTTGGGTTACAAGTCTATTCCTAGCACTCAAGAGAGGTTTAAGCAGGAATAGATCAAATCCTGGGCTAGCCTGGGCTATATATAATGGGACCCTGTCTCATCACCCCCACAAATAATAGTATTAATTAATTAATTAATTAATTAATGTTAAAACAGGGAAAGTCAGTGAAAGGAGGGGAGTCATTAAAATGATGCATTCTTTAAACCACTGACTTGTTTTTGAAACATAAAATGTATGTATTTATTCGATACTTCAGAGAAGGGAGTTGAAACTGGATCTCCCTGTCCAAACCAGGACAGCCTCAAACTGTCCATCCTCCTGCCTCAGCCAGCACTAGATTACAGGCCTGTGCACTGGTCCCAGTCCATTTGAAGACTTTGATGGCTTCAGGGCCCGGCTGCTTCCTTTGCTGATGCCTCCCTGGTTGGGGTCTACTGTGACTGTCTCTCTCACATTAATTATTCCTTAACTCCAATTGTCCGTCAGTCCTTTTGTTTTGTTTAGCTTTGTTTTCCACTTGATCTTAGCCAAAAGGATGAGAAGAGGCTCAGTATCTTTGAGGTGAAACCAGACAAAAAAATGTCAATCTGAAAGCAAAGTCCCCATTTTACAATGTTTTCTCTAGTTTGTTTCCTGGCCACACTGGGTATTGAACCAAGGGCCTCACACATGCTGAGCTAGTGTTCCTCCACTAGTCCCTAATCTACTTCTGAGACAGGTGCAATGAGGTAGAAAACTCATTCTTTATGACGTGTGTGTGTGTGTGTGTGTGTATATTGTGTGTGTATATAAATATATGTGTATATTTGTATATATGTATATATGCATATATGTGTGTATAAACATGTGTATATGTATATATATTGTGTATATGTATTTGTGTGTATATTTATGTATTTCTGTATATACATGTGTGTATATGCATGTGTGTATGCATGTGTGTATGTGCATATGTATGTATCAGTATATGAGTGTGTATATATGTGTGTGTATATATGTATATATATGTGTATATATGTATATGTGTGTGTGTGCATGTTGTTAAGGTTTTTTTTTAAGATTTATTTATTTTATGTATATGAGGACACTATTCTCTTCAGACACAACAGAAGACAGCATCAGATGCTGTTAACAGATGGTTGTGAGCCACCATGTGGTTGCTGGGAATTGAACTCAGGACCTCTGAAAGAGCAGTCAGTGCTCTTAATCGCTGAGCCATCTCTCCAGCCTATGTTGTTTAGTTTTGTGAAAGGCTTTCCTATAGTCCTGGCTGGCCTCAGACTCACTATTTAACCAAGGGTAATCTTGAACTTCTCCTCCTTCCCTTGGTTGCTAAGATTACAGACATGTGACCCCATATTTGTTTTAGGTAGTGCTGGGTATCAGATCCAACTCTTTTTGCATGCCAGGCAAGTATTCTACCAGGTGAGCTGCATCCCAACCGCAGGCCTGGGAGTTTTGATAGGTGCCTATGGTTGGAAGGCCGCTATAACCAGTCTCCATGGTTACATCACCTATATTTGGTTGTTTAAGCATTGCCTTTAGCAAGACTACTCTCTACCTACATTGTTTCTGTAGAAATAACAATGCTCTGTCCTCATTGATGTAAACTATGTTTAATTAAATTATAAAAGCACATACATGATCAAACATAATCATGCCGGCATCTCACAGCACAGTGACTGTGGATATCCCAGCTTGCTTTTTATTGCTGTGGTAAGTTACTATGGCTAAAAGTAAGTTGGAGAGGAATGAGTTTATCTGACATACACTTCCACATCACAGTCCATCACTGAGGGAAGTCGGGGGAGGTTAGTGGTGCAGAAACTCAAGGCCGGAACCTGAAGGCAAGACTGAAGCACAGACCAAGGGAGAATGTGGCTTGCCAGCTCACTTCCTCATGACTTGCTCACCAGCAAGGGCCCTGCTGGGAGCCTACTCTCCCAGTCAGTGTTTTGTTAGTGTATTTCACAGAAGCAATCAGAATCTGGTAGACCCAGGGAGGCCTGACTGTCTGCCAGGGTACCAACTCTTTGCCCATGTTCACCAGGACCTGAACCACTGCCTAGACTTTGGCACTTCAGTCACAGTCATATTTTAAACAAGATTCTAGGACTAGAGAACAGCTCGGTGACAGAGCACTTTGTCAGTGTGCCCTTGGCTCTGTACATACACATGCATGCACACACGTACAGGCTCCCGCACACAAACTCACACACACTCGTGCAAACTCATGCATACATACACACACACAAGGCCAAGTGCCATTCTGTATGCTCAATTTTCTCAAGAAGAGAAGAAGGACTGGCTTCAGGTCCGATCCTCCAAAATAGAGCGACAACAACACATACTCATAACCCTAGCACCTGGGAGGAAGAGACAGGAAGATCCTGAGTTCAAGGGCATGCTCAGCCAGTAACTTTGAGGCCAGCATGAGACCTTGTCTTTAAAAGTCTTAGAATTCTGTCTAGGATTTTTTTTAAGAGGGGGAAGCAGGAACACCCGGAGTTTGAGACAACCTCTGCTACATAGCAAGTTTGAATGTAGCCAACATGAAGAAAAGGAAGGGGAGGAGGAGGAAGGGGAGGAGGGAGGAAGAAAGAAAAGGAAATGGGGGCAGGAGGATCGGGAGTTTAAAGCCAGCCTCAGACAGGAATGAGCCAGAGTGAGCCTCTATCTCAAACAAAGGCTTTAGTTCAGACCCATAAAGGGGCCAACTTTAGCTCCTAAGAACCGGCCTCCCTCAGACAGGCCTGCGGGGGTACCATGCTCTACTAGTCTCCCATCAGGGGTAAGTAGGAGCCCTGGAAATAACGGCAGGGAGCGCCGGGCTGGCTGTCCCGGGGTGGCAGGAGGCCTGGGGAAGGTGAGCAGCCAAGGCAGGTCTGGGTGGGGTGGGGTGGGGTGTCTGAGAACCCTGGTCCTCCAAAGTCTTCCTCACATACTCTCTCCCTGAACTCCTTGCTGTATCCCAGCTCCTCAGGATGTTCTTCAGGCAGCAGGATGAGATTCAGAGGCTGAAGAAGGAGCTAGCACAGAAAGACATTCGGCTCCTTCAACTCCAGCTCGAACTGAAAAACCTGCGCAACAACCCCAAGAACTGCTAGCCCCGCCTCGGACTGTGTTAGCCCCGCCTCGGGCTGTTTTTCAAGCCGATCTCTCCGTTGTTTCTACTGGTCCCTAAACTGCCTCTTATCTGTAGAGCCCAGAGACAGGGCCTGGACTGAAGCTGGGGACCAGCTGGAAGACCCTACCTACCACCTCAAAAACTGGAAGCTGACCTTTGATCTCCTGACTTCATGCTAACACCAGTTCCCCAGCCTCTCCTGGAAAGCCCAACCCTGACTGGCTAACAGGAAGAGTGGGATTACAGCCTGATGTAGAACTTGAATTTGTCCCCTGCAGAGGGGCTGCCAGGACCTATCTACACAGGCACCAGTCGCTCCGACCCCAGCATTACTTCTGAAGCACAGTGAGGGCTGGATTGAGGGTAGAGCGCTCCGCCCACATCCTGCCTCATTGTGCTCCCAGCTGCCCAGCAAGCTCAAGTCATCTCACCCAATGGTGAGCACCTGGCAGCCGGCCCTTTTCCTTCTGAACTCTGTCCCACCCCCTTGTCTTCAGGGAATGAAGAGGACGCTCTAAGGCCATAATGACCCTTTGCCTACCCTGCGGTTCTCTTCAAAGCTCTTTTACACCCCCCTTTCCAATTAATTTGTGAAGCAGGCAGGGTAGGGATTAGTGTCCCCACTTGTCAAATGACAGACCCGAGGGCTGCCATCAGGAAGCAACTTACAGTCACCCAGAGGGTCAGCGGCAGACCAAGTACCCTTGGTTTCCAGACCCCACGGCCAGGGCCCTCCCTAGTGTATTGAGATGCCAATGCCTTTGTGGGCTTCCCCAGAATGAGACCTGGAAGCCGCTTCCACTGTCTGCCCAACACCAGTAGTGCCAACATGCCATCCTGCCAGGTTGAGGCCCTCACACTCAGTGCCCCTGAGCCTCCTGGCCTGCGATCCTTGCTCTCACTCCCCGCCAGGGGCTCCATCTGACAGCGAGGCCTCTTCCTGGAAGCTGGGGCAGAGAAAGGGCGGGGCTTGGCCCTAGGACAGGCAGAGCAAGATGGCTTCCAGGGATGCTCTGCCCGGCTCCCTCCACTCCCCGCCCTTCCCACTCCCAACCCTGCTATCTCAGCCACTGTCAGCCTTACACACACAGGATGACCACAGCCACTCACCCACACAGCACTTTAAAGTTTACCTAGTTTTTTTTGACACATAGAGGACACATAGTGCATCCGCCGTACTTTACAGTGAAGGAAACCGGGAAGTGGCCCCTCTGCACGCAGTTCTGGGATGCTGCATCTCCTTTGATCTTCTACACGCTTGCTTTATCCTCCCTCTCCTCCCTCTTCCCATTCCCCGCCTAACATGGAGCGCAAAAGCACTGGTGTCAGGACAGTCACCGCTGTTTAGACAGAGGAGATATGGGGATCTCTGTCATCGGCTGGGGTCTGCTATACATAGGATACTCTTTGCCTGCCCTTCCCGTGGCCACCCTACAAAACTTCCCAACCGCAGAGGCCATTCTGGGGAGCTGAGGTGAGATTCCCCAGCCATGGAGCCTCTCCCCTCCACCACCGATGCTCCCTGCTCCCAGCGTGCTGAAGCAAGTTCTCCTCCTGCACCACCATAGCTAGATCGTCTGTCAACTCTCATCTCCCCTCTACACTTCTGGAGCTTTCTTTCTCTCCATTGACCTTTGTGGTCTTCTGTGATTATTTATGCTGCCTCCCAAGGATAGAATTGAAATAAAATGTTTTCAAGTTATCAAGCCAAGACATGGCCACATCATTTAGCCTCGGGGAGATCCTACATTGGTCATCTCGTCTCTGTGGCCAGCTGCACACTCATAACTCCTTTGTCTTTCTGAAGTGACAGCTACCTCTGTACAGCTGTCCCGCCACATTGACATCCTGGGAACTGCAGCGCTTTGCTGTGGGGGCTGTCCTGTACACTGTCTACTCTTCAGTGTCCCTGCCTTAACACACCAGATGTCGTGGCAACCTCCACCTAGTTTTGACAGACAAAATGTCCCTACATATTATCTAGTGCCTCTGGGGTTATCAGAATCATCCCCAATTCAGAACTGTTTTTCTGGGGCTGGTAATGGCTCAGCAGGAAAAGGGACCCACCACCAAACATGACAGCCTGAGTTGTAGAAGGAGAAAACAGACTCTGATTGTCCTCTGACCTCCATGCATTTGACATGACACTCTTGGCACTGTATACACACACACACACACACACACACACACACACACACATATATATATAAAACAATCTTTTACTTAAAAAGAATTTGATTATGTGTGTGCAATACCAACAGTGGCCAGGAGGTGGTGTCAGGTTCCCTGGAGCTGGAGTTAGAGATGGTTGTGAGACACTATGTGAGTGCTAGGAACTGAACCTGGGTCCTCTGCAAGGGCTCTAACCACTGAACCACCTGTCCAGCCCCATATTCCTTTTTTTTTTAAATTAACTACTTCTTACAGCTATTCAAAAGGTATTTGCTATGGACAAATATAGTGGCTTACCTATAATTCCATGCTTAAAGGCTAAAGCAGGAGGGTTATCAAGAGTTCCAGCTCAGCCTGAGATACACAGTAAGACCCTGTTTCAAAACAGGGAGAGGCACACCAAGGATGTAGCTCAGTTGGTAGGGTGCTCACCTAGAATTCATGAAGCCCTGAATCTGATGATAGGCACAAGATAAACCAGGGATGGTAGCACAAATTTGTGATCTTGGGAAGTGGGGCAGGAAGTTCAGAAGTTCAAAGTTAACCTTGGTTACATAGGGAATTCAAGACCAGCCTGGGTTATATAAAGACCATGTCTGATCAGTATCTAATCCTGTGTTGTGATCTGGGAAAACTAGTGTCTTACACTGGAATAGCAATCTGCAAGGTACTGGCCCACGCATTAGAGGTTCTATTATCACACTCACTGGTGGAACAGTGATGTGCCCAAGATCACTGACCCAGTGTTGTGGGAAGCCAAAAGATAAGGGTTTTCTGGGCTTAGGGACAGAGAAACTGAGAGGAGCCTGCTTCGGAAGGATGCTGGGGTCTATCATGAGACCAGGAATGGTGGGCACCAGTACTCCCTCACCAAGGCAGGCCTGTCTGAGTAGAAGGTTATCAGTCTACCAAGGGGATGCCATGGATAACTGAGGGGAGCCAGAGGAGCTAGCACAACTTAACTGGGAGCATCAGAGGACTGTAGGAGAACTGTGTACAGGACTCTGGATCAGGTGAACAGCTTAAATCCCATTCTGACCCCAGAAAATCCTGCATGTCATTCTTCTGCATAGGGTGTCATTTTTCCTATCTGTACACTAAGGGGTGAGAACAATCCCCAGGACCCCTTCCTGGTCAAACACCTGAGATTTTGGTGATGTCAGCTGCCGAGAGGATGAAAAAATTGCCAAGACCGTGCATTGTCTGGCATAAGTGATACAAACCAGTTTGTCAAGGAAAAGGGATGCAGCTTGGGGCACTTTCGAGGCCTGAAGGCAGCACTGCCAAACACGAGTTTGAACAATCTACTCCTACAGTTTCTGCTTCTAGACCAAATCTCAAAGCCTAGGTTTTCAGGAATTCTGAATTCATTCAGAGTGTGGTTCATGTAAACTTCTCATTAGATGTCAGGGAACACAGGGGCTGTCACCTGGCTGAGACGACCCTGCCTAGGCCCAGGGGAGCAGGTAATATATAGACATGCTGATCGGCCTTCTCCTCTGGCCCACCTGTTTCCACCCCAGCAGAACAACTTATAATGGTAAATTACCTAAGGTTAGTAGGTGCTCATTTTTCCAAACTGTGTTTGTTGAATAGTTACCTACCCATTGGTTACTTATGTGTCCTTAGATACTTCATATGCTGTGCTGGAGGTGTAGCTCAGCGGAGTGCTTGCTTAGAGTGCTGAAAACCCTGCGTTCCTTCCTCATCACTGCATAAATCAGGCATGGTAGCAGATGCCTGCAATCTCAGCACATAGGACGTGGAGGTATGAGGTCCAGAAGTTTGAGGATATCTTTGACTATATAGTGAGTTCAAGGCCAGCCTGAGCTTCATGAGACATTGTCTTAAAAAAAAAAAAAAACTATGCTATGATATCTTTTACTTCTAGTCTTGTATGCTGGTCTCTCTGCCAGTGCTGACTGAACCCTCCACACAGCTTTTGTTTTGTTTTGTTTTGTTTTGTGTTTCGATACAGGGTTTCTCTGTGTAGACCAGGCTGTCCTGGAACTCACTCTGTAGACCAGGCTGGTCTCGAACTCAGAAATCCGCCTGCCTCTGCCTCCCAAGTGCTGGGACTAAAGGCGTGCGCCACCACTGCCCGGCTCCACACAGCTTTAATTACTTAAAGGTGGGGATGGGAGGGAACCCCCATGGCTCTTTGAACCGTCTCTACTGACATGCTTCCCTCCAGATGTTATTCTTGCTTTTTCCCCAGGTAAAGATGTCTTGGGCTAAATTTCAGATCCTTCTTTTCTATGAATAAGCCTTTATGTCTCTCTAGGCAACGGTACATCTCCCAGTTCTAACTCCTGTCCTTCTCCTGAAACCTGACTGGATTTCCAACTTAGTTTAGCACACTCCATGTAGCTGGATAACTAAAAACTGTAAGCTAAACCTAAGGCATGCCAGTCATGTCTATCTATGGCATCCAACCACCAGCAGGACACAGAGCCCTGATCCTGGAGGGGTTCCACTCTGGGATGGGTTCAAGGTGGGGTGGTCATCAGTCTGGGGAGGTTGCTGGCTCCTGAGAGATCTTCCAGTCAGTCTCCTAAGATCTCAAGATGGGTTCAGGCATTTTTAGACTCCTAACTCTGGGCAGGCATCCAAGACTGTCAGCAGACCCATGCAGAACCTGGCTGCTTCCTCACTGTGCGAAATGATTTCATCCTGAAAACAACCCCCAGTCCTGCCCTGCCTTCCAGCTTGGGAGAAGGAAGATGCCGTGGCAGGGGCATGCAGCAGTGGCAGACACTTAACCTTGGCCAGGAAGAATTAAGAGATCCACAAGGGCCCATAATGCAGAGAGAGGAAAAGTGTGTGTGTGTGTGTGTGTGTGTGTGTGTGTGTGTGTGTGTGTGTGTTCCCCTGCCCTCTGCTGGATAACAACTGAAGGTCCCAGTTCTGGAGAATGTTTCCCATTTTGAAATAACCTGCAGCTTGCTAATTCAATTCAGCACAACGATAGCCTTATTCCAACCCCTTCTCTGACACCTGGGTCCTTAGTTGGTCACTGTCTGGCAGCACTGTCCCCATTAGGTTATCCATTGACTTCCCAAAGCACTGCCCCAGACACACACACACACACACACACACAATGCTAACCAATGGGGCCCAAATGAAGGGAAGACGGGAGCTGAGAATATAAATCTTAGATTTCAAGGTCACAATGATCACACAACGATTCAAGGACCAGAAAGAATTTGCTAGAAACTTGAACCTAGCCAGCAGATGGCAGATTACAGCCCTCTACTGTTCTAAACTGGGTGCCGTCTGCCATCTCCCATCCAACCCCTTAAGTAAAAGACATAGACCATCGGGGCCTCCTGGTGAAGCAGGCACTCTGTCTAGCCAGGATCTGAACCACCCAGGCATGAGGAAGGGAAGGCCTCAAGTCCGGGAGGCCCCAAGTCCGCGAGGACAGCGTCTGAGAGCGGCCAGAGGAGGGCGCTCGCCTCGTCCTTCGGCAAATTCCGCGGTCTTTGCCGGCGGCGCGCCTGCTTGCCTGGGAGCTGGAAGAAGGCTGAGGCTTGCTTCCCGTCCCAGCACGGATCTGACCTGCTCGGTGACCTTGAACAAGGTTCCCACAGGGACAATGACAAGGAGGGGCTGTTTCTGCATTTCCACGAGGTTTGGGGCAGAGCGGGAACTCGAGAAGAGGAGGGCAGAAAGGAGCCGAAGGAGGAGCCAGGGTCACCGCTCAGCCCAGTCCTGGAGCCCGCTAGCTCGAGCCTCCGCAGTCTCCGGGAAGCTGCTGATGAAGGAAACAGAAGCAGTCCTCTCCAGCTCTCTGCCTCCCGCCCCGGAAAACACAAACGTCCAGGGCAGGGCCAGAGGTGAAGGTGGAGTCCGCCAGGGAGGCTGCACTCCTCTCGGGTGAGAAGCCGAGGAAGGGGCTGGAGTGAGCTGATACTGGTTTCACTGCTTCGACCAGAGGGGATTAAAGAGCATCAGTCAAGCAGAGACACCAGGTCCAGTTCTGGGGGCTAGTGGCCTGGATAATAGTGAGAGAGCGTGCTGAGCTATGGAATTGACCTTGACTGAGGGAGAGAGGGCACAGGGACACCTTAGGAGAACGCTCAGTAACGGAACTAGAGATGGTCCCTACTATCATGATAAGGGGGCACACCATCGAACTTAGCAAACGCCCCTTGAGACACCCAAAGGAGGAGACACTCTTAAGAAACTGCAGTTTCTCTGTGCCGTTTAGACTAGATGTAAAATATTTGCCAAATACTGCCCCCCCACACACACACACACACCCGAGAAACAGGGTGCGCCTCCTAGTGCAGGGATCTTGGGCATGAGCCACCACACCTGACTCCTGCTGGATATCCACTCCCTGGGCTTCATGCTAGAGAAACACCCTATCATCTGAGCTACATCATAACCCTGCTGGCTACTTGTATCATGGAAAGACCTGTGCTGCCCCTTGGGACTTCCTAGCAGTATAATTATAAAGTCCCTTTATACCTTATGAATCTCCTTCCCTAACATCATCCCCCATCAACTTCTTAGGATGCCTGCATTTCACAGTTCCCCACAAAATCATTTGGAAAAAAATAATAAATTCTTTTTCTTTGCCTACTGGGCTTTGGATACATTTTCATTAAAAAAAATATTTAGTCAGATGCTCCTCAAATGTCCCCCTGCACCCTAAACTCTCCTAAGTGCTTCAACAGAGGAATAAGAAGACTCAATTCTTGGTCTCAGAGAGAGTGCAGTGTAGTGACTAATTCACATAGAGATTGCAGCCTGGCATATAACTCAAGTGTGTATGCAGAACGTGTGTGCAAGAAGTAAGGGAGTAGGGACTGTCTCCACACGCGGGGGAACAGACTGTGCCTGCAAGGCGGCAGAGATGGCTCAGAGGCCAAATCTCTTGGAAAGGATTCCAGTTCTGCTCCTAGCATCGCAGTACTGTGGCTCACAGTCTAATGCCCCTTTCTGGCCTCCGTGGACACACACACACACACATACACACTTTCCTTTTTTAAAAACAAAAATCTACATTTTTCCACAGCACACAACTGTTTTCCACAGGAGACGGGTTTGATTTGTTTTGCTATTGTTCGAGACAGTCTCTCACAGACCCCAGACTGACCTTGAATTTATTATGTAACCCAGGCTGTTCTTGAACTCCTGATCCTCCTGCCTCCACCTCCCATGCCTTACACTCAGTCTTTGTTTTTTGTTTTTGTTTTTTGGGGGACAAGATTTTGCTAAGTAGCCCAGGCTAGTCTCAAATTCATGATCCTCAGTCCACAGTCTCCCTTGTCTGCTCCAGGTATTAGGATCACAGGAATGTGCCATCACACCTGGAATGGCTTTGTTTTTGTTTTTGTTTTCTTTTTTTCTTTTTATGAGTGTTTGCCTGAGTGTATAGCTATGCACCACAAGCCTACGGGGCCCAAGGAGGCCACAAGATGGTATCAGGTCCACTTGAACTGGGGTTACAAATGGTTGTGAGGCACCAAGTGGGTACTAGGAACTGAACCTGGGTCCTCTGGAAGAGCAGCAGTCCTCAAACCCCTCTCTGGGCCTTCCTGTTATACACTGTCTTGCTCGATTGTCTCAGCCTGTTTTGCTCACTAACCTCTTCCCTCTCTTCCCTTTAGAATGTATAGCCTTCTAGAAGGTATCCACCCTCTCCCAGACCAGTGCTTGTAGCATAAACCCTATGCCATCCTTTTCCTGGCAATGAGCCCTTTTCAGTCAAAAGCCTTGCTTTCAAGTCTATTGCTTATTGTCTCAGCCATGAATTTTGTGTTCAGTTTCACTTTTGAGACGGTCTCCAGTAGCTCAACCTGGCCTCACACTCGCTGCACGGCCAAAGACGGAGCTCCTGGCCCATTTGCTTCCACCTTTTAAGTGCTGAGATTACAAACTCACGCATGTCAGCCATGAACTTCTGAAATCCGCTCCGAAAACTAAGAGTTGAATATTGACTATTTGTTTATTCATGCCTTTCAACGATCACACATCTGACCATTGGTCAGATTTTGGGAACTGAACCCCGTAGGCTTACGGAGGTGTTTGTAGCTTAGTTGGTAGAGTGCTTGCCCAACACCACAAAGGCCTGGGTTTGATCTCCAGCATTGCATAAGCTGGATGGTAATGCTCATCTGTCCTTTGAAAAAAGGAGAATGAGAGAGAGAGAGACAGAGACAGAGACAGAGGAGGGAGGTGACTCGAGAACTATGGAATCAACGGCTGCCATTATTTCCAAAGTCCACACTCACTACCTCCTCCCACCATACGTCATTAAAATGGTCAAAGAGCTCAAGACCATTTGGAATGGGGGGAGTTAATTATGACATGGCAGTTTGAATTGAATGTCTCTCGTAGGCTTATAGGGAGTGACACTATTTGAAAGGAGTAGGACTTATGGCCTTGTGGGAGTGGGGGTGGCTTTGTTAGAGGAAGTGCGTTACTAGGGATGACGTTGAGGTTTCAGAAGCTCAAACCAGGCCCAGTGGCTCACTCACTCTTCCTGCTGTCTGCTGATCCAGGTACAAAGTTCTGAGCTGCTCCCCAGCACTGTCTGCCTGCATGCTGCCATGCTTCGCACCTTGACCATAATGGACTACACCTCTGAAGTGTAAGCAAGCCCCAGTGAAATGCTTTCCTTCATATTTCTGTGGTCACGGCGTTTCTTCTCAGCAAGAGAAACTCCAGCAAAGACAAATGACACAAAACTAGAAAAGCACTGTTCTTTTGCTAGTTTTCAGTTAACATCTGCTGGACAAGCATTCTGTGGTAGGTGTCAGTGACAGAGAATAAACTGAAAAGCCAGGCTTGGTGGTGCATGCCTGTAATCCCGGCACTCGGGAGCTACAAGGAAGAAGATCAACAGTGTACGATCACCCTCAGCTTCTTAGTCCACTGGAGACCAACCTGGGATATGTGAGACCTCATCTCGAGTGAGGAACCAAAGGGGACAGTGAGACGCACATCACTGGTTTAGCAAGAGATGCAGGTGCGTAGGTCAGGAAATGCTCTCAATTGAATGAGTCTGCACAAGAGTGATCCCACTGCAGAGGGCAAAGGAAGACTGATTCTCCCAAAGCAAAAGAAAGGTCTTGGGGAAGCAGCCCATCCAAAGTTACCAGGAAAGATGACAGCTGTCACAGAATGAGCCTGGAATGGCTGGAGCCAAGAGGAAGGCTGGCAAGCAGCTTACAATTTACTCTACAGGCCTGGAGAACCTAGGGAGGTTTCACTCCAGGTTAACTGGCCAAAAAGCTTCCAGGAGTCTCCTGTTCAGCCCTAACATGGACAAAGTCATAGGAAGGTTACAGACACATGCCACTATGACCAACCTTTACATGGCTTCCTTGGCTCCGAATTCCAGTCATCAGGGTTGCCCCCTAAGACTTTCACCCACTGAGCCAGGGCTCCATCCAACCTGGAGGTTTCAGTGCGTCCACATGAACAAATGAGATCAGGAAGACTTTTTATAGTGTGTGTCCTAAGATAGGCAGAGGTGAGAAGTAAGGGGAGTGTTTCCCCATCGACAGGATTTGGCGGCCTCTTGCCTACAAGACGCTAACAGTGCTGAGCAGAGAGGAACTGTCACGGAAGTGTTCCCAAGAGAATGCCACCATGCCTGCCATCAGGGATAGCTTCCCAGGGCATCGTTGCTAGTAGGAATTAGGCCTTGAAGAAGCTCGGGTGTGAATGAATCTAGTAGAAAAGCAAGACAGGGTGAGGCGAGGCTTTGGGAAGCAGCAGCCGTGGTTTCAGTGCGCTGGTATACAGGGCCCTTCCCCAGCTTTCCCTAACAACCCAAGAGGACTATCTTAGGAAGATAACACTCCATACTGTGAAGAAACAGGCTCTGCTGATAGGTCCTCCTGCACATCTGTAAAACCTATCTGCCCAATTCGCCTCTATTTCCTTGGACCTTCCTTACAGGGAGAGCAAGTTCACCCTCCAAACACTGGCTTGACTAGCAAGGGATATATCTAAGTTAGGGTTTCCATTGCTATGAAGAGACACCGTGACCAAGGCAACTCTTATAAAGGCAAATACCAGCCGGGCAGTGGTGGCGCACGCCTTTAATCCGAGCACTTGGGAGGCAGAGGCAGGCGAATTTCTGAGTTCAAGAGTTCAAGGCTAACCTGGTCTACAGAGTGAGTTCCAGGACAGCCAGGCCTACACAGAGAAACCCTGTCTCGAAAAACCAAAACCAAAATAAAATAAAATAATAAAGGCAAATATCTCAATGGAGCTGGCTTACAGTGTCAGAGGTTTAGTCCATTATCATCATAGCAAGAAGCATGGCAACATCCAGGCAGACATGGTGCTGGAGGAGGAGCTGAGAATTCTCCATCTTAATCCAAAGGCAGTCAGGAGAAGACTGTCTTTCAGGCAGCTAGGATGAGGATCAAGGGCCCGCCCGCCCCCCACAGTGACACATTTCTTCCAGTAAGGCCACACCTACTCCAACAAGGCCATACCTCCTAATAGTGCCACTTCCTGGGCCAAGCATATTCAAACCACCACAAGATATTTTCTGTTTTCCTAAAAACTCCAAGTGAAACAACTGAATGAGCTGAGATCTGGGTTTAGGTTCTAGCTCTTCATAAAATGGGCTGCAGTGTTGCATACAGTAGGCCTGGTGGCACAAGCCTGTGATCTCAGCAGTTGGGAGGCAGAAGTGAGGATGTTAGGAGTTCAAGGTTAGCCTCAGCTACATATTGAGTTTGTGGCCTTCTTGAGCTGCTTGAGGTCCTATCTCAAAAAAAAAAAAAAGCAAAAAAACAAAAGAAAGCAAAACAAACAAACAAACAAACAAACAAAACCAGTGATGGGTCCAGGAATCAATACAAGGCCAGCCGGGAAACTAAAGAGTGAATAACAAAACAAAATATGGTAGCTGGAGCTACCCAGCCTTCTCCTGGGATGTGAGAGCACCACTGAGGTGGTGGCTGCTGAACGAAGCCACCAGGAGTGTCATTCTAACCAAGGCCAGCAGCCCCAGGAAAGTCAGAGGGCCAGAGAGTACCTACAACTTGGCCATTTCACTGCAGATGTAAGAGAGGAAACAAGAGGCTGCCTTATCAGCTGACACCAGAGTTCCTTTTAGGGAAGGAAGTGTCTTTGTTTAGGGAGAATGCCATGATGAATAAGGGTGAGATAGGGAGGAAAAAAACAATAGATAGCAACGGAGTCTGAGGAACGAGCAGGCGTCTGGGATGAGGACAGACAAATGAGAAGGAATACAACACTGCAGCTCACTCAGGCAGATCCCATAGCTTCAGCACTGGAAAATCTGAGGCAGGAGGATCGGCAGTTGGAGGCCAGACAGGGATATATAGTAAGATCTCAATTTTAAAAAATGAAACAAACATAAAACAAAACAACAACAACAGTAACAACAAACCCTAATACTAGGGCCTGGAGAGATGGTTCCTTGCTGCTCTTTCAGAGAATCTAGCAGCCAAAGAGTGGCTCACAACCAACTATGTCTCTAGTTCCAGGGAATCTGGGTTTCTCTTCTAGTCTCCTGGGGGCACTGCACATGTGTGGTGCACATAATTAACTTATGCAAGCAAATACACATACATATAAATTGGTTAATTTAAAAATACAAGTTTTACCGGGCGGTGGTGGCACATGCCTTTAATCCCAACACTTGGGAGGCAGAGGCAAGCGGATTTCTGAGTTCGAGAGTTCGAGGCTACAGAGTGAGTTCCAGGACAGCCAGGGCTACACAGAGAAACCCTGTCTCGAAAAACAAACAAACAAAAAAACCAAAAAAACTGTTTAAGACAGTTATATTATTTCTCCAATATAATAAACATCTCCAAAGTGCCAATAAATGCTATACCAATCCCCTAACAGCAAATGAACGGGAATTAGAGGAGAATGGGCTATGTCCACTTTGGGGACAATTTTGGGGCACAGATGAAGATATATCCATAAGACAGCCAAGAGGGAACTTTAGAACCCTAAACTAGGGAATTCTCAGAACTTGTGGCAGCCCATGAAGCTTTCCCTAGTTTGTGATACAGAATTCACACAGTATCATGTAGTCACTGTATTAGGATTAGCCTGGTAGCCACCTGAACATGTTCAGGGCACAGTTCTTGTCTGTTATCAGGGTAAACATTTTCTCTAGGCTTCTCTCTGGCTAAGGTCAGTTCTGTTGACTGTTATGGCTGAACTTCAGCCCTGACTTTGGAATCACCCAGGTAAGAAATTACATTTAGCTTCCTGCTTCCCGTTTCCGACGGCCTGGGGCTACTGTAGGCTCTGGACAATGCTTATCTGATATAGCTGTACAGTGAGTGCTCCGTGATAACAACATTCTGTCCCTGCTATCGAGGTAAAGCGTCTGTCTATTTTGTCTTGTTGAATCCTGAGTGTTCAGAGAGCCCTGAAGAGCAGAAAGGCAACAAGGAGACAGAAGGAAAAGGCTCAGAACAGAAGTGTGGATTAGACGTGCAATGCCAGCTCTTGAAGGAACAAGAAAAAAAAAGAAGACTAGAACTATTCAGGAAGTAGAAAGAAATACAAAACTATGTAGTTAGGTTTAGTGGTATGTAACCATAATCCCAGAAATCTGGAGGTAAAAGCAGGATCGGGAGTTCAAGGCCATTCTCAGATACTTAGTCAGTTTGGAGGGCAGCCTGGGCTCCATGAAACACTGTCTTAAAAAAACAAAACAAGCCCGGCAGTGGTGGTGCACGCCTTTAATCCCAGCACTTGGGAGGCAGAGGCAGGTGGATTTCTGAGTTCGAGGCCAGCCTGGTCTACAGAGTGAGTTCCAGGATAGCCAGGGTTATACAGAGAAACCCTGTCTTGAAAAGCAAAACAAGGAAACTCCCCCCCCCCCAAAAAAAAGCTCCTGGAGGTGGTGGCACATGCCCGTTGCAGGATATCTGATCACATTGTGAACCCTGAGATTGTGTTGTTTACCTGTTGCTAGTTGTGGTGTGGCTCAGCCTTAGCACACACCTTTATTCCCTCTGGCTGGAATACAGACACACCCTTAGTATATACCCTTAATACCAAATAGTGAAGGTAAAGTTAGTTTGTAGAAGAAAGCACCCATGTTTGAAAGTGATGTCTAACTGAGTGGCAGACAAAGTGATGAATCAGAGAAGGATTTGACAGAAAAGGACATGCCCAACTCTTATGAGAAATAGAAAAGAGAGGCTACCCAAGAAAGAGCAGTGCAGAGAGAGGAAAGAACAGAGGGAGAGTTGTACAGAAACTGGTTGAAAAGAGAACAAACTAGATACATAGTCACAAGTGTAAACAGAACGAACCAAAGAATGAGAAAGAGCCAGAGGATTAGGACAGATTGGTGGAGTTTGTTAGACTTCAGCGTGTAGCTTGGAACAGACAACACCAGACCAAATGGTTCCAAAGGGGAGGGGGTTTATTCAGGGCAGAGGGCAAAGGTAGGGAGAGAAACGGGAGAAGATGGTGGAGAAAGAGGAGAGAGAGAGGAGAGAAGTGGAGGCCGGCCATGACCACGTGGAGAGAGGGGGAAGGGAAGGGAGAAAGGGCAAGAGGACAGAGAGAAGCTAGAGGCAAGAGAGTAAGAGAATAAGAGACAGCAGCCCCTTTTATAGTGGGCACGCCTACCTGGCTGTTGCCAGTTAACTGTGGAGGTGGAGTTTAGACAAAATACTAACAGAGTTAGTTTGAGGCCAAGTAGAGCAATTCAGTCAGAGGCCAAGAGAGAGAAGCCAGATTAAATCAGTCAGCATTGAAAGAAGTTTGAGCCAGAACAGCTGAGTTGAACCAGCCAGCCAGAGTTCAGAAAGAGCTAGAAAAAGTAAGCTTACTCAGCAGTAAGTCTCAAAAGCTGAAAACATTTTAGGCCTGGATAAGATTGTATGGAGGCCAGAAGCTTCCAGGACTAGGCCTAGGTTAGCAGCTGGAGGCAGTGAGCCGCTGAGATGACAATTACACCAGGCGAATAAAAGATACTTTACACATAACTTGGGAGGCAGAGGCAGACAGATCTCTGTGAGTTCGAGGCCAGCCTGGTCTACAGAGCAAGTTCCAAGACAGCCAGGGCTACACAGAGAAATCCTGTCTCGAAAAAACAAATCGGGGTAGGTGGTGAGTGGTAGGTGGAGAAAATTCAAGTCCAGTGAAATGGCTTAGCAGTCAGAGCACTTGCCGCACACGTCTGATGGTCTGATTTTGAAACCTAAAGTCCACAGCAGAAGGAAAACCGATTCTTGAAAGTTGTCCTTCTGGATTTCTGAGTTGAGTTCCAGGACAGCCAGAACTACACAGAGAAACCCTGTCTTGAAAAAAAAAAAAAGAAAGAAAGAAAAAGAAAAAGAAAGTTGTCCTTGGACTTCCACATGTGGCTGTGGCATATACATACATACCTGCTCTCTCTCACCCTGTGTGTGTGTGTTTGTGTGTGTGCGTGTGCACACACATGTACACACAAGACACATATATAATTATATAAATACAAAACCTGTAAGACATTGCAGGGGTATAAAACGTGTCAGTACAGTGCTCACTCACACACAGGAAGCCCTGGGTTCAACCTACACCACTGTATAGAACTGCCTGTAAAACCAGCACTTAGTACTCAGGGACAGGAGGATCAGAAGTGTAAGACTTCTGTGGCTAAGTAGTGAGTTCAAGGCCACTCTATCACAACAAAGCCCAGGGTTCCCTGGGGAATGCCTGCTTTTCCAGGCCTGCCCCAGGCCTAAGTACCCCACTTGTGCATGTGCCCGAGCACTAACAAGCAGCACACAGAATCCTCTCTACACTTGTGGGAAGCAAACACCGAAGGACATTGCCAGCCGGGGCGTTTGCCACAAGGAGGTAGGGGTGGGGTTGTATTGCTGCAGGTGTCGGACGGACGGGGAACGAAGCCAGCCGTAAAGAGGTAACAATGAAAACTCCGTTCACACCGACTTCATCAACCTCGATCAAACTGTGGGAGTCAGATGCCAGGCAGTTCAGTGTCTGTCAGCATATCTAAAGCACAGTGCAATTTAGGGAAAAGTTTCCAGACAATAAAATTTCCATTCCAGGTTTCTAGGCAACAATCAGTCCAATCCCAGGCTCACAATAAAGCTCTCGGTGAGACTACATAGAAACTCCTTTGTAAAATACATGTGCCCATGAGGATGGGTTCTCTAGCTAAAAGGCCTAGACTCTATTGTGGTCTCCGACCAACAGCATGGAGGTCAGCAGCAATAAAATATATGTGACATCTTCCCTATGGATGGTTCTATTAGTGGGGGCCTAAAGATAACAGCTTAGGGCCAGGCGGTAGTGGCGCATGCCTTTAATCCCAGCACTTGGGAGGCAGAGGCAGGTGGATTTCTGAGTTCAAGGCCAGCCTGGTCTACAGAGTGAGTTCCAGGACAGCCAGGCCTACACAGAGAAACCCTGTCTCAAAAAACCAAAAAAAAAAAAAAAAAAAGATAACAGCCTAGGAAGGAAAGTCTGGGAATAATCACTCTCACGGATTTGGGTCAGATCTACCTGCACAGAAAGCTAAAAGGTCATTAATAATACTCACTCCCAGCTTTCTAAGCAGGAAAATATGATTGACATTTCTGGTTTTCCTAGAAATCTGTGGGCAAAAAGACTTTTGCGGCCCCAACAGAAGGTGATCTCTCTTCTATAACTCCTGAAGAAAGAATACTTTTAAAGTTGACTTTTCAGGGGCAAGAGAGGTGGCTCAGCAGTTAAGAGTGCTTGCTGCTCTTGTAGAGACCAGAGTTCAGATCCCTATACCCACATAGGACAACTGACAGCTTCATGCTACTCTAGCTTCAGGGGCTCTGGTGCCCTCTTATGGCTTCTGTAGGTATCTGCACACACATCACACACACACACACACACACACACATACATACACACACATACACATCACACACACACACAATCACACACATCACACACACACACACACACACACAAATGCTCACATAAAACCAAAAAAATTTATTATGTAAATTAAATGTTCAGGCTGGAGAGATGGCACCCTGCCTAAGAGCACTCATTGGCCTTACAGATGACCTGATGGTTCCCTTCACCCACACCGCGCAGCTCACAACTGCCTGTGACTCAGGTTCTAAGCTTCTTCCAGCACTTGCACTCACGTGCACACACCCTCATGCATATCCAATTTAAAACTAATAAAGTTTGTTTGTTTGGTTGGTTGGTTGGTTTTTTTGGTTTTTCGAGACAGGGTTTCTCTGTGTAGCCCTGGCTGTCCTGGAACTCACTCTGTAGACCAGGCTGGCCTCAAACTCAGAAATCCGCCTGCCTCTGCCTCCCAAGTGCTGGGATTAAAGGCGTGCGCCACCACCGCCCGGCTAACAACAAGAATTTTTTAAATGTGTGTTGTGGGCTGGAAAGATGGTTTATTGGCTCTTTTTCCAGAGGTCCTGGGTTTGATACCTAGTACCAACATGGCAGTTCACAACTGTCTGCAACTCTGGCCCCAGAGATCTGATGCCTTCCACAGGCACATATGCAGTGCATAAACATACAAGCAGTCAAAACACTCATGCACATAACATAAATAAGATTTTAGTGTTTAGTGTCTGTTGTCTAGCATGCCCTGGATTCAACCCCAACATAAGTAAATAAGTAAGTTCATTATTTTCTTAAGTGGGTGAGCACACGGGGCTGAGAATGGGAATCAGTTAATGCCTAGCATGCACGAAACCCTGGGTCCAGTCTCCAGCTCTTCTCAGACCTAGTATGATGATGTTTCCCTGTATTGCCAGAACTTGGAAGGTACAGGCTGAAGAATCAGAAGTTCAAGGTAATCCTCTGCTACATTGTGAATTTGAGGCTAGCCTGGGTTACCTGACATCTGCCTCCAGAAAAGATGAGGAGGAGGAGGAAGAAGAAGAGGAAAAGGAAGAGAAGGAGGGGGAGGGGAAGGAGGAGAAAAGGTGGGCATGATGGTTCATAGCCATAATCCTGGCACTTAGGAGAAAAAAGCAAGAGAATTTCTATGAGTTCATGGTTAGCATTGCCTACATAATAAATTTCATTTGTGGTCATTTGTGGGGGCAGCAGCAGAAAATGGTCACAAGGAAGCAGACCGTCTGTTAAGATCTGTAATCACAGCCCTTAGCCCTGTACCTTCAGGGGCTGTTCTTTTGCCTTTCTGAGCTGAACTGGAGCGTTGGTGTGAAGCTGAGAGACTGGCTTGCGGCAGAAAGAGAAAAGGAGGATCATTCTTCATAGGCATCAAAAGAGCCTCTTCCAGGACTGTAAGTTCAAAGCTACCATGGGATACACAGTGAGAGCACTTGAGGGGGAGGGTGCTTGAGAGCTATTGGCAGAGCTCCCCACTAACAGTTCCCCTCCCTCCAGCACCACAGAACACTACCATGAAAGTATAAGAAACGGGAATCAGAAGATTAAGATCATCCTGGGCTATATAATAAGTTTGAGGCCAGCCTAGGCTACACCAGACTCTATCAACAAAAGAGAAGAGCCTCTCTCAGAAGACCCACCCCACAAGCACCATGTGAGAACCCAGGTGTGGGCAGGAAACAGCTCAGCTTTGGCAAAGGATACTCAGAGAGGGCAGAGTGCCCTAAGGTTGGTGGCTCTAGGCCCACAGAAGGACCAGTGAAGGATTGAGAACCTCAGCTTCCTGCAGTTCTCTGGGAGAGGATGAGTCTGTAATCATAGCTGGCACCCCCACCGGGGTGGCTAGAGAACCAGAACCCCAAGCTGTCACCCTGGAGCGCCCTGTGAGGTTTCAAAGGGTCAAGAAGGGGGAACTCTGAGTAGAGGGAAGGGAAGGAGAAGGAGATCCACTGTGCCTGGCACAGCAGGATGTCAGTCCTTCCCCAGTGGGTTGTACAAATCCTTTCACTCTTCTGAGCCTCCATTTCCAGACTTAAAGAGAGAAGAAGAAAATATGACCATTAAAAAAGAAAAACAAGAGCAAAACTGATTGGTGATAGCATCCCTAAGACGCTGTCCCTCTACCCTTGCAATCTGCTTCTTCTGTACTACTGTGGCCCAGCTTCTGTAGCAGCCACATTTCTGGACACAAAGCTGTGTCCCAAAAGGCTGTTGGTGATGCTGTAAAGTAGGCTGTTGGCCACTGCATATCACACACACACACACACACACACACAAGCAAAAATGTGTCCTATACTCTGTGTCTGGTTCCAGAAGCCCCATTTCTACCCCACCCCACCTCTTTTTTTTTTTTTTTTTTTTGGAGACAGTTTTCATGTATCCAAAGCTGGCCCCAAAGTCATGATGTAGCTGAAGATAACCTTGAACTTCTGATTCTCCTGCCTCTGCCTCCTCAATGCTGGGATTAGATGTGTGTTTTACCATGTCAGGTTAATAAAGGATGGGACCCAGGGCTTCCTACATGCTAAAGTTTAGCAGTTGGTAGACAAACTCACCCAGTTGTGTTCCGACCCTCATGTCCTTTCTTTGACGTCATCCTCTCAGCCAGGCAGCAAGCCTGAGGGCCTGTAATTGCCTGCACTTGCAAGTCAGTGCCAGCCAAGGAG
>NW_021604787.1:445944-468444 GCF_004785775.1 Grammomys surdaster | reverse complement strand
GCATGGTGGGACACACTAGTACTAGCCCTTGTGTGGTGGAGGCAGGAGAATACGAATTTTAAGGTCCTCCCTTGTGGTGACATAATGAGCCCAAGGCCAACCTAGGTAACAGAAGACTCTGTCACCCCTCCCTCCATCCCTTCCGCCAAAGGAGGTCCATGCTAGTGTCCTGTAGGGTTTTGTTGTTGTTTGGTAGTTTTGTTTTGTTTTAAGATTTACTTATTTTGGGCCAAGCATGATAATGGACTCCTTTCATCCCAGCATTTGGGAGGCAGAGGCAGGAGGATCTGAGTTCAAGGCCAGCCTGTTCTACACAGTGGGTTCCAGGGCAGCCATGGCTACATAGAGAAACCCTGTCTTGAAAAACCTGGGCCTGCTAGAGCCCTTCAATGTTTATTTTATGTGTATGAATGTTTTGCCTGCATGTATGTAAGGGCACACTTCTTGCTTGTCTGGTACTCCTAAAAGCCAGAAGAGGGCACCAGAGTTGGGAATGGGTATAACCCGCTCTGTGGGTACTGGAAACGGAACCAGAGTCCTCTGCGGTGCAGCAAGTGCTTTTAACCACTGAACCATCTCTCCAGTCCCACTAACATCACATTTTTATTTTATTTTATTTTTTTTAATTTTTTTTCTAACATCACATTTTAAGTACCTGATAAAGAATACAATGAAGAGACATCCAAATAGGCTCACAAACACATATTGTAGTATATTTCAAATATCTGCATTTTTAATTGGATTTAATCTTATTTCACTTCATTGTAGAGACAAAAGTCTCATATATCCAAGTCTGTGTGAAACTACATATGTGCACTAAAATAGGCCCTTTTAGTACAAAAACAATGTTAAAATCAATTCATTCTATTTTTGCTAACCAGGAGATAATTACAGAATTCATAAACATTCACCCACAGTGCAATGGTTATACATTCCTGACATGAAAAATCATATTATCTACAATTTAAAATCAAAATGAATTTAAAGATAAAAAATAAATGGGGAGAAACCAATGGTACCATCGCATGAGATGTGGGATTAGCACAATGAATGACCTCACAAAAAGCTCCTACGAACTTCAGAAAAGCACTAGACATCCCCCCCCCCGCCCACCTGAGGAAAGGGGGGAGGGAGAGGAATTAAAGAGCTATGTGAATTTTTATCTAGGTCCTGGGTTCAACTCCCAGCTTCACACACACATAAACATCAAGAATAATAACCCAAATAAAAAAATATTAGCTTGTAAGAAGCCTAGAGGGATAGCTTAGTGGACAAGAGCATGTGTTCCTCTCGTAGAGGACCTGGGTTTAGTTCCCAGCACCCACACACACCAGGTGACTCACAGCTACCTGTGACTCCAGATCCAAAGGATGTAGCAGGTCTGGCCTCCTATGGCACCTGAACAACACATGGGAAGGACACACACATATTTAAAAATAATACATCTTTCAAAAATATTTAATTCAGGCCAGCAAGATGGTTCAACAGATAGGAGTGTATGCCACACAACCCTGAAGAGAGAGAGGAATTCAGTTCCCAAGGCTCACAATGGTAGAAAGCAGAACTGAGCCCTAAGCACTGTCTTCTAACTTCCTTTCACACTGTGTGTGCATTCACAGTGAGTAAATGTTCGTGTGCACACACACACTGTGAATTTCCTCCCGTAAAACAGGAGAGGGAACACGTAAATGTAAAGGAAACCCAAAGGCAGCCATGATGTGGATGTAGGCAACGGACCCTCTCATATCCCATGTGGGATAAAGAAGTTCAAAACTTTCTGGAAAATAATTTGCTGGCATTAAATATTCAAAAAGTAAAACAAAGCCATCAACCTCTGGTACACTTCAAGGAGTCCACATTAAGGAAGGCAAATCCAAAACATGGCCTGAGACAATAGTCCACAAGCCTTGTTCTAGACAGAAAGTTGGAGGCGAGCTAGCCTGTGACAACAGTCTATACAGGCAACATGCATGCAGCAGGGGACACTGCTGGCTGAAAATTATGCGTTTGAGGTCAGCTTAATGAGGCTACACACTTAAGTGAAAGAGGAAGCATGTTTCTGTGTCCTTAAATGAGTTATAGGTAGGTCGTGAAACTAATTGATTGATTGGTTGGTTGGTTGATTGATTGATTGATTGAGACAAGATCTCACTATGTAACTCTGGCTGGCCTGGAACCCACCGTGTAGAATAGATTAGCTTTGAACTCATAGAGATCTGCCTGTCCCTGCCTCCCGAGTGCTGGGATTGCAAGTGTTAGCCACTATATCCAACCACGGCCCATTTCTATTTATAGTGTGTGTGTGTGTGTGTGTGTGTGTGTGAGAGAGAGAGAGAGAGAGAGAGAGAGAGAGAGAGAGAGAGAGAGAATGCATGGTGCATGTGTAGAGGTCAGAGGACAACTTTTGGAGATCATTTTTCGTCTTTCCACCTTGGGTTCAGGTGACTGAGCTTGGTAGTAGGCACTTTTACTCACTAACCTGTCTCACTAGCCCCTTTCACTTTAGTAATATGAAAAATCACCTTGAAGTATTTTAGTTGACTGTAAAAACAGATTTTTAACATTCTAGGTGATTACAAATTGGTTATGGTTGTCAGTTTGTGATCTTCGTTCTCCATAGACTCTCCATGCTGTTGTTTAATTACAGCGTTTTCATACACACAGAAAGCCCGATAATATATTTATCACCTCCATTCTATAATTAACCTTTTTCTATACTTACTTTATCACATGTACATTGATCCATATAATTTTTATGCATTACTAAATAAATTCCAGAAATCAGCTCTTCTTCATTCCCGAGTGCCTCAGCACACACATCATTAGCTGTGGCTCAGTGTTTATTTACAGTTGTGTGGCTTTTTAGTTTACACACAGTGAGATGCATAAATCTTACATGGTTGATGAATTTTGATAAATGCATACACATGTATAATCCACACCCAATTAAGATGTAGAGTAATTTCACCATTCTGGGTCCACCCTCCCATCTCTCCAATACATTCCCATCCCTGTGCTCCTGGTGGCAAACCAGTATCTGACACCCACCATGGTAGGTTATTTTGGCTTATTACTACATTTATTATTGCTTATTCATATGAGCTTTGGGGATGTAGCTCAGTGGTAGAGCATGTGTGTTTAGTGTGTGTAGGGCTCTGGGTTCCACCCCAACACTATGCTGTAGACATGCATGAGCACGTGCACACACACACACACACGCACACACACATCTGTGGGTGGGCTAAGGGAGATTGCTTAGTGAGTAGTGTTTGCTGTATAGGGATGAAGACCTGAGATTAGGTTTGTAGTGGAATGTTATCTGTGACCCCACCACCGAGTAGAGTGGAGACACAGGTTCCTGGAGGCTTGCTGATAAGAGGCAGATCTCTATAAGTTCCAGGACAGCTGGGGTTACATCGAGAAACTCAGTCTCAAAAACAAACAAACAAACAAACAAACAAACGAAACAAAAAAAACAAAAAAAAAACTGCTCAGATTTCTTGGTGGGTCTAGGAAACATGAAGAGGAGAGCGTTGGGATGTAGCTCAGCTAGTAGAGGGCTTGCCTAGCACACATGAAGCCCAAGGTTCAATCCCCAGCATCACGCTAACAGAGCATGTCTGTGATCCCAGCAGTAGGAGAGTGGAAGCAGGAGGAACAATTTCAAAGTAGTCTTTGGCTACTTAGGAAGTTGAGGGCCTCCCTGGAATGTATGAAACCTTGCCTCAGACAAACAAACAAACTAACAAATAAGCAAGCATGCCCACAGATTCCTCTGGGATGGACCCCCAGTGGTTCTTTCTGCATCATTTGGACAGTCTGTTATGATATGGATGTGAATGTCCTCTAAAGCTCATATGGGAAAATCTAATCCCCAGCTGGTAAATACAACCACAAGGAGGGCTTTGGTTGGCTCCATCAGGGAACTAACCTGTTGACAGATTCCTAATTGGCAGCATTATTGTGTGGTGGCAGAGACATCAGGAAGTGAGGCCCACTAGGAGAGGTCTTCGAGAGGTGACATATATTGTCTCCTTCTCTTTCAAATATCTCTTCTCTGCTTCCTGCCCATCAGGAGGTGAGCAGCTCTGTTCCGCCCTGCCTTTCCACCATAACACGCTCCCTCAGAGGCCTAGACACAAGAGATCCAGCTGGCCAGAGCGTCTGTGAAACCGTGAGTCAGAATGAATGTGCCTTCTCATGTCACCCCTCTTGGTTATCTGTCACAGCACCAGAAGCTAACCATCTGTCAGGTCGCAAAGAAACCTGGGACAAGTCTCACTCAGTACATGTGGCCCCTCCCCTCTCCCCCGCACCCTTACCCTAAGCCTCTCTAGCCCAAAGGCTAGGCTTCTGCTTTTCTTCCCTCTGCTTCGGATTTTTCCTCCAGCTGTTCTCTCCCTCAAGGCTACAATAAACCTCAACCTTACCTTGGAGCGATTGTGTCCTTATTTTCAATTCCTGTCTAAAGCAGAAACTGTCCGTCCTTGGGTGGGGTGGGGGTAGGAGGGGTGAAGGTTCTCTGTTACAAACAGTAATTGGCTCCAACTGCCTACTTTGGCCTGGGACATGCAGAGAACAGTGGAGCTAACTGAATGTCTGAGGAGCAGCAGTGTGTTTGAGTGACAAAGGGTGACATTCATTGTTAAGTCTTGAAAATACCTGTTCTATGTTCTGTTCACAGCTGGGCTGCTGTGAGTGCCTCCTGATTTTCTCCTTGACATCCGACTTCTGGTGATGAGGTCTGGAATGGCGGCTGAAGGGATGCCAGTAGAGGGACACTGAAATGTGTACATGTTTAAGAGGGTGTGTACCTGGGGCTCCAACACAGAACTTCCCTCTGGAACTGGTCTAGGGGAGTAGATGGATCTGGGGTGACAGGAGAAAGACCATCCCTGTACCAAGTTAAAACACAGAATCAGGAGGTATGGGGGCACAGGAGATTTGGGAGGGCCCCAAATGAGGGGCCAAGAGGCTCCAGAGACTCAGAAAAGACAAACAACACAAAACCGCCAGCAATCTGAAAACACCTGTCCCACGGGAATGGGAAGGCGTAGTACACTTCCTGCCCACAGCGCCCAGTTGAACTCTGTCAAAATTGCAGACAAGAACTGTTAGTATTCTGTCTAAACTCCACCTCCACAGTTATCTGGCAACACCCAGGTAGGCCTGCCCACTATAAAAGGGGCCACTTGCCTCCTCCTCTCTCTCTTACTCTCTTACTCTCTTGCCTCTAGCTTCTCTCTGTCCCCTCGCCCTTCCCCTCTTCCCTTCCCCCTCTCTCCATGTGGTCATGGCTGGCCTCTACCTCTCCTCTTTCTCCACCATCTTCTTCTGTTTCTCTCCCCCCACCTTTGCCCTCTGCCCTGAATAACCGCCACCCCCCGACCCTTTGGTGTTGTCTGTTCTAAGCTGCGCGCTGAAGTCTAACAAGAACAAATGTTATTTTCTTGTTTGTTTGTTTGTTTATTGTATGTGTAGTGCGTTTGGGATGCAAACTTGCCATGGTGTACATATAGGGGTCAGACAACAATTTGCTGAAGTTGGTTCTCTCCAAGTAGGTCTTCTTGGGAACAGAACTTGGGTCTTCAGTGTTAGCAGGAAGCACCTCACCTGCTCTGCCCAGAAGGGTTATTTTTTTTTTTTCTACCCTTACACTTCAACTTTTAGGAACCAAATGTGATGTGGTTGATTTTGATTATCAATCTGATAGAATTTAGAATCGCCATCAAAGTAAAACGCTGAGTGCCATGAGTCACAGCTGGGGAGCTGGCCTGAGTTCATCTTCTCTCCACATTAAGGCAAAAGGCCTACCCTAAGTGTGGGTCCTGAGCTGAATAAAAAGAAGAAAGTAGCCTGAGCACCAGAGTTGTTTTCTCTGCTTCCTGGCCATGGACCCATTGCGACCAGCTACAATACTCTCTCTCCTGTTGCCATGACTACCCACCAACATGTACCCTCAAACTGAGAGTCAGACAAGCCTTCCTCCCTTAGCCGTTCTCATTGGCTGTTAGAGCAAGGAGGAAAGTAACTACTACACTTCACGTAGCTCGTGGGTTAGCAGAGGGCAGGCCTCCTCCATCACACACTGCCTGATGAGCTTTCCTGGTGCTTCTGACTCTCTTGGGTGGCCCTGTTCCCTGGCAGTCTTCAAGTGAAGCAGCCACAACAGGAGCTGTTCTTTCGTCATGGGCTCCTATGCCTGGGCTTGAGACTCCTTCTCATTCTCTGTGACGCCTCATTTCTCCCCACCCCCACCTTGGAGTCTATGTTATTTCTGTCACTGTGACAAGTATCTGAGGGAAATGAATGACTTAAAACTTTTTTTTCATGGCCTTAGAACTTTTGATCTGTGGTCAACTGAGTTCGTTGTTTCTGGACTTGTGCTGAAGTAGGAAGCTACCGTGGAAAGGAGGGGTTGAGCAAAGCTCTTCACATCAAAGGGGAGACACAGGTGGATGTGGGGGAAGCGTGGAGGGAAAGATGGGGAAGGGCTACAACACTCTTGAGAAAGGCTCTCTCATATAGCCCAGGTTGGCTTAGGAACTGGCTGAGGCTGACCTTGAACTCCTGATGTCTTTGTTTCTACCTCTGAAGTACTAGGAAAATACCCCTCACCTCCAATGAGGTTCCCTTCTCCACCCTGGACATCTTTACCTCTGGCATGCAGCTCCTTCACTGGTCCTCTCGTTCTTCTTTCCTGTCAATTCTGTCTCACTGACCCTCCTAACTCTCCAAACAGTCTACTTTAGGGGGCTACTGTTTGTTTGTTTGTTTGTTTGTTTGTTTGTTTTGAGACAGGGTCTCATGTATCCCAGCCTGGTGTTGAACAAAGTATGCAGCTGAAGATGACCTCCTTCTGCCTCCATCTCCCAAGTGCCAAGATGACAGGTGTGCACCACTGTGCCCAGTTTCTGCAGTGCTGGGGAAGGAAGCTGAACACTGGGCATGGGTAAGAACTTCACCCACTCAGCTATAGCCCCAGCTTCTAAATATACCTTTAAAGCCACACTCAAGCTTCTGTTGCCTTGTGGTTGTTTTCCCACCACCCAGAACAACTTCCTCATGCCTTCTGTCCCCACCTCAAGTCCCTACCCTCATCCCGCCCTTCACTATACCTGTGTCTTATTGATGATCACGGATTACACTTTCTTCAAAAGCCAACAGGTACCTGTCTTCCAATTTTCCACCAATGAATCAACCCACTTAGGCAATCAATGAATGGCCTTTCTCTTGCTCTCCGGTTACAAAGGATGAGGTGTGTCCTGTCTCTATAGAAGACTGTATTAGTCAGGATTCTCTAAAGTAACAAAAGTTATAGAATGAATCTCTCTCTAGATATAAAGGGGATTTACTGAAATGACTTACGGGCTCCAGTCCAGCTAATCCAACAACGGCAGGCTGTGAACAGAAAGTCCAAGAATCTAGTAGTTGCCCAGTCCATGGGGCTTGACGCCTCAGCTGCTCTTCAGTATATGCTGGAATCCTGAAGAAGCAGGCTCCAATGCCAACGGTGGGGTGGAGGGAATGGATTGGCTAACAAGGTGAGGGCAAGCAGGCAAAGAGCAAAACTTCCTTCTTCCACGACCTTATATGGACTTCCAACAGAAAGTATGGCCCAGATTAAAGATGTGGATCGTATCTTCCCCCTCAATATCTGGATTTGAAGTGGATCTTCCTACGTCAGAGTAAGCAAAAATTTCTCATTGGCATGCCCTCATTTTGGACTTTAGTTAATTTCATATGCAGTCAACATAGGAAATTATGAATATGAATCTGTAGTTAACAACCAGGAATAGCAATCACAAGTCAAACTTGTATTTAAATCTGAGACCCCGTGCTTCCCCATTACTTGATGTCATCCATAACTCTTTCTCCTGTGCCATCCCTAGCAAAATCTATGCCCTGACCTCCTAAGCCTTCTAGAGATGGGCAATGAGAGGTAGATTGTCCAAGGCCACATAAACCTCCGGGCACTGAGTTTTGCCGCTTGAGTTATGCAGCCTCACTTGATTTTTAAAGCATCAGACACTACTGTTGATGCCTGGAAACAGCCAGCACCTCTGCAAGCAGCAAGAGGCTCATTCTTGAGTTTCTTTTTTCTTTTTCTTTCTTTCTTTCTTTTTTTTTTTTTTTTTGGTTTTTCAAGATAGAGTTTCTCTGTATAGCCTTGGCTGTCCTGGAACTCACTCTGTAGATCAGGCTGGCCTCGAACTCAGAAATCCACTTGTATCTGCCTCCCAAGTGCTGGGATTAAAGGTGTGTGCCACCACTGCCCGGCTCATTCTTGAGTTTCATACTTGAGTTTTAGAACATGTTTGTTATGAGACATCTGTCCCCAGGGACAATGGGAATACTGTGCCTCTGGTTTGGAAGCAGAGAGAGTTGCAGAGATGAGAGAGAGGACTGTGCTGGGTCTGAGAGCTCGAATCTTGAGGGAACAGTGTGAAATCAGTCAAGACGAATCTTGCCATGTTCACTCTAAGCCACACTGGCCCTGAGAACTGAGGAGACATGCTTATATTCAGAGTGAGAGGCTGTGAGTTCTGATGCTACCGATGACCTTGAATGGATAATGACTATTTTGAAGAAAGTTTTGGGAAACAAAACAGCAAATCATCAGCTGATACTCCTAAAGTGACTCTGTCTGTGCTGGCTAGTTTTATGTCAACTTGACACAAGCTAAAGTTATCGGAAAGGAGCGAACCTCAATTGAGAAATGCCTCCATAAGACCCAGGTATAGGACATTGTCTTAAGAGTTTTATTGCCATGAATAGACACCATTACTAAGGCAACTCTTATAAAGGGAAACATTTAGTTGGGGCTGGCTTACAGTTTCAGAGATTTAGTCCATTATCAGAAAGCATAGAAGCTTGCAGGCTGTTGCTAGAGGAGCCAAGAATTCTACATCTTGATCTGCAAGCAGCAGGAGACTGTTCCACACTGGGTGTGCCTTGAGCATGGGAAACCTGAAAGCTGATCCCACAGTGACACACTTCCTCCAGTAAGGCCACACCTACTCCAACAAGGCCACACCCTCTCCAACAAGGTCACACCTCCTAGTAGTGCCATCCCCTTTGGCTAAGCATTCAAACACCTGAGTCTGTGGGGGCCCATACCTATTCAGGCCACCATAGACATTTTCTTAATGCCCCCAGCATCCCAGGAAGTTATCTGTCCTTGGGCAAGTGGAGCTTACAGTTTAGAGGCCTTTTTGTTCTATAGATTTCTTAAGCTCAGTAATTTAAACTTTACTTTAGCTCTTATAGTTGGTTCACACCTCCGACCATGAAGGCTCCAGGTTTGGCAGTAAATGCCTTTACTCCCTGAGTCACCTCGCTATCATATCACTTTAAAAAAATTAGTTTTCAGCTGGGCAGTGGTGGCGCATGCCTTTAATCCCAGCACTTGGGAGGCAGAGAAAAGGCGGATTTCTGAGTTTGAGGCCAGCCTGGTCTACAGAGTGAGTTCTAGGACAACCAGGGAAACCCTCTCTCTCTCTCTCTCTCTCTCTCTCTCTCTCCCTAACCACAACTTTATTTATTTTTTTTTTTTTTTATTTTTTGGTTTTTTGAGACAGGGTTTCTCTGTATAGTCCTGGCTGTCCTGGAACTCACTCTGTAGACCAGGCTGGCCTCGAACTCAGAAATCCACCTCCCTCTGCCTCCTAAGTGCTGGGATTAAAGGCATGCGCCACCACTGCCCGGCTGAAACCCTGTCTCAAAAAAAAAAAATCAGTTTTCACTCTCTTATTTCCCCTTGCTTTTTTTCCAATATCTCCCAACTTTGAGGTATGCAGGCAGTTGCTCTCACCTACTCTCTACAGGAGTTATGAAAATCATGTAGACCCTGGTTTGAAACTTAACTCTGCTACTTGTCGGCTGTGTGACAAATTAGATCATTCAGTGTCTCTGAGTCTCAAGGCCTTTAACTGAATGAATGTGATACAATCAAACTTTTCTCTCCAGGTCACTGGGTGTACTCAGTTTAATACACCCTTCTCCAAACTTCCCTCATGGCAAGGTTGCTTTGGGGATTGTTAAAACCTTGAGTCTTGGGTTTTCCAAGTCCCAAACTAGAGTGAACCAGAATTCCCATGGGGTAAGACCTGGCCATCGGACAAACCCTGGGGACTCCAATCAGGAAATCTTTGGGAACACTGGGGCTGACCATCAATTACTGTGCTCAGTGCTAAGCAGTTAATCTTTACTGAGCCCTTACATGTGTGCAGTCTTCCTAGTGAGATGATTATGAACCAAATAGAGTTCTAGCGGGTTCATAGTTCGAGGACCACTGAGGGTTGGTTACCGGCTCTCCATCGGTCAGGCCGAGGCTGAATGGAGCCATGGATGGCAGTTAACCTGATTTCCTGGCTCTGGTTTCAGGCTGTCTTTTCTTGGAAGATGCACCTCCACAACCAGGCTCCTCTTCCCAGTTCTGTGCAGCAAGATTTATGGGTTTTGCTTTTGGTTGTTGGTGGTTTGTTATTTGTTTGTTGAGACTGGGTCTCACTTTGCAGCCCTGACGGGACTAGACCGTGCTGGCCTTGAACTCTCAGAGATCCTCCTGAGTACTGAGATTAAATGTGTTCGCCACCATGCACAGCCTAAGAATGGTCTTATTAATAAGTGTTCCTGTGGACTAGGAGAGGTGCATGTGGCTAACAGTACATACTAATGTGTTTGCAGATGAACTGAGTTTGACTCCCAGCCTCAGCTCCGAGTGGCTCACAACTGCCTGGAAACTTCAGGGTTTCTGACTTCTTATTCTGGCCTCCTTGGGCACCTGCACTCATGTGAACATAGCCCCACACAGACACAGACACAGACACAGACACACACACACACACACACACACACACACACACACACACATAATTTAAAACATCAAGCCTTTCAAACAATAACAACTGTCTCTACAGACACACATACACACACATATAATTTAAAACATCAAGTCGCCGGGCAGTGGTAGCACATGCCTTTAATCCCAGCACTTGGGAGGCAGAGGCAGACCGATTTCTGAGTTCGAGGCCAGGCTGGTCTACAGAGTGAGTTCCAGGACAGCTAGGACTACACAGAGAAACCTTGTCTCGAGAAAAAAAAAAAAAAACAACAACAATAAAAAAAAAAGATTTTAAAACATCAAGTCTTTCAAACAATAACAAAACTGTCTCTACTCTACCATTATCCACGTCTCTGGACACCAGGCAGGGACTCCTTGACACCTGCTGTCCTTGAGAGTGAGCATGGGACATCATCCATCTGGACATTTGAAGAGGGCAACGTTCACATCTACTGGTCCATCCATAGTCCAATGTCCCTGTGTCTGCTCTGGAGTCCCAGTGACAATGTCCCCCTGGGTCTGGCTTTCTCCAGTCTCTCCCGTTAGCCTTCCTGGCTGGCTTCAGGTCAGTCTGAATCTCCAGCACCCCCTTGCCCTCTTCTTGCTTATGTCCAGCCTGCCACAGGAAATGCTCGTTAGGGATCCAGGGTGGGAATCCTTCCAAATGTGAACAATGAGTTTTGGAACCAGGATATAAATAGTCTTTGCAAGTCAGCAAATGAGAGCCTGAATTGCTCACCTCTGGCCCGCATCTGTGAGCACTTCTAACACGGATAAGAGCCATGTCTCTGGTGTCAGGGACCTGGGGGTTTAAGGCACTTACTAGCTGGAGAGTCACCTTGCCTCTGAAACTCAGTTTCTGTCTTTGTGCAAGCTACAAGACTGGAGGGAGTCTGAAAGCATGAGGCCTGGAGGCCACACCACAGATCACGCCCGCCACCATCCTTTCTCCAGTGGCTTGACTAGGAGACGAAGAACCCTCTACTGGTAATCAGCATCCGAAACCCACCACACAGGGAATGTGGAGAGCTGGAGATGGGTCCTACTGCCATAGGAAACCTGTAGGGTTGGCTCCTGCTGGAGACACTGCACTTCCTCCCTCTGCCCTCACTGCAGAGGAATGCACCAGAAAAGCTATCCTGGGCTTGAGGTAGGGCTCTTCCACTGCTGTGGTGTGACCTTGGGCCCACCCCTTGTCCTCTCAGCATTTCATCAAGTTAGAGCGCGAATGAGGAGGCTTTTGTTTTTATTTGTAGACAGCTTCTCAAATAACCAGGCTGTCCAAAAGCTTGTTATATAGGCAAGGATGGCCTTGAACTTCAGATCTTCCAGCCTCCAATTTCCAAGTTCTGGGATTACAGGTGGGTGTCACTACGGACAGCAAGAACTAGATAACTTCTACCGGCCTCTTGGGATTCATCCATATACCACTTGTTAGGACACTGGAGAGTCCAGTCGTGAGGGTGTGAGCTGAGGGAGCAGTTCACGACGCCTCCCTCACCCAGGAGTCCTGCACAAGTCAAGGACACAGGTGGCTAGGGGGACTTAGTATAAGGACAAGAGAGTTGGCTCTGGGACCAGACATGAGCTCAGCTCCTTGGAGCTCTTCTGTATGACACTGAGTCACTCTGAGACTCTAAGGGAACCAGCTGGGCTGGCTGCGCTTGAAGTTCCCGGGTGGCCACAGGGTCAAAGCTCAGAAACGGTTCACTCTTCATCCTTTCTGTTCAACAAAACTAATATGACAGGCCTGGGTTTTACCTTTTATGCTCCAGGTACCCCAGTCTTCCCCATTTATGGGGAGACATTCAAGGCAGACAGAGAATGTATATGTGCAAATATATGGAGGGCAGAGGTCAGCCTGAGTGGGTGCTCCTAGCTGTCCATCTTGACTGACACAGGGTCTCTCAGTAGGATCTGGGGCCTGCCAAGTAGGATAGGCTGGCTGACCAGTGAGCCCCAGAGATCTGCCTGTCTGCCTCTCGGTGCTAGGTTACAAGTAGCACAGGACACATGCAGCTTTAAACAAGGGATGCTGAAGATGGTGTCCTCATGTTTATACTGTGCATCTCCCCAGAATGTTCGTCAACCTTCCTCAAAGGCAGATGGAAATACCTGGCCTGATACAGAAAGGGCGTGTCCTGGAGGCTGCCTGTAAAACTGATTGTTCACTACTCTCACTATGCCAATTACACCAGCAGAGGGGTTGGGGTCCACAGCATGTCCTGACGTATCACTTTCATGTTTTTGGTACCCTCCTGTGTGGACATGCCTACCTGGCTCCTCCTCCTGACCACAAAGCTTAGCCTGCAGGAGACCACCTGACCCTGCTTCTGGAGCCAGAGGTAGCAGCCTAAAAGAGCAGGTGTCAGGGTGCCCAGGTCTTCTCTGAAGGATGTAAGAGTCACCGGAATCTCGCCATGATTGCAAGATAGTGAGTGCTTGCTATGGAGTGCAAAGCTGTCTGGCCAAGAAGAGGGGTGTGCAACCAGTGCACCTACACATTGCTGTCACTGTCCATGACAGTGATCTCATACACAACCGTTTCAAAAATACTAGGAGAGGTTTGGCCTAATGAGCAAATTGTCTAAGACTTGACTGTGAAGAATCTGTGAGGAGGGGCACTTGGGAGGCAGAGGCAGGCGGATCTCTATGAGGTTGATGCCAGCCTGACCTAGAGTTCCAGGCCAGCCAGTGCGATTTACTGAAGAAATAAACAAAAAAACAAAAGGTGTTAAGTACTTGGGGTTGGAGAGACAGAGCCAGCTCACTGAGTACAAGTCTTTGTTATGGAGCCTGATACCTCAAGTCCAATCACTGGACCTACAGGATGGGAAGAGAGGACTGACTCCTGACTCCCCAGAGTTGCCCTGCCAACACACACCCACACCCACACCCACAGTAAATAGATTTTTAAAAATGTGTGAATTCTTTTTTTTGTTGTTGTTGTTTTTCGAGACAGGGTTTCTCTGTGTAGCCCTGGCTGTCCTCAAACTCAGAAATCCACCTGCCTCTGCTTCCCAAGTGCTGGGATTAAAGGCGTGCACTACCACTAAGTGTGAATTCTTATGAGAAGGATGCTGCAGGAGAAACTGGAAATGAATCCAACAATCTACCTATTTGGTTACAATGAATCCAATCAGAACCCAATCATAGGATTAGCTGGGAACCCACCTGAGCATTTCAGAAAATCCCAAGAACAGAGACCCAGGACCATAAATAAAAAAGTAATACAATAAATACCAGCTGTTAAGTCTAGGGTTTGTTAAATAATGTTTTTATACGTTCCTGAGTTTAAGCATACATTCTTTTACAATATGAAAAAAGAAAATCAAAAATATTCAAAGATATTAAAAAAAAAAAGCAAGAACTATTTGTCAGTCTGCCTCTTGGGTAATTTATTTATTTATAAATCTTGTACCCTTTCCTCTTCCTTCCCCCATTTTAAAAAATGTAGCCTTTAAGTAAAGCATATCCCACCCAGGCTTGTTTTGCAAACAAAAAGTCTCCGACCTCGATGTAAGGTTATTTACTCTGTAAGAAAGATGTTTAGCAGGTGACACAAGACTTCCCTCCAGGGCCAGCAGTTGATCCTAGGACAATCAATGGCTTGTAAGGACTCAAAAGAAGCCAAAAAATCTCCCAAAAAATTGTATAAAAAAGATTTATTGAAATTTATCAATGACAAACAGACATAAAACTCAAAGTTTGGCTCTTTCTCAAGGGCGGGAGAAAAATGAGTTTCAGTTGTTCTGTACAAATGAGACGCAGGGCAGGAAACAGTCACTTCTAATCTGGAAGAGGGATGCTGAAAGCACACAGCGTTCACTAGGAGAAACCTGTGGCCACTTCAGAGTCCCACCAGGTAAGAAAATATGACTTTGCATTCCTTTTCCGTGCTCTGATGTAGAAGGATGGAGAAGGAAAACAAACAATAAAAACCCAGAGGACATGCAAAGAAGCCTCCAGAACTTAGATCTGTAAAAAGACTCTCAGCTGGAGCGCCCAGACAAGAGTTCTCCTGTCATTTCTGCAAAACAAATTGCTCCACTATTGTACAGAAGCAGATAGAACAGGTTTGTTTTGTTTTTGTTTTTTTAAAAAAGAAGTTAAAACATAAAGGTTCACCTCTTCCCCATTTTACATGTACCTCCTAAGCCTGCCTTTTGCTTTTTGTTGTTTGTTGTTTTGTTTTTTGCTTTCCGCTTTTTGGCTCTCGGGATCATAGCCCCAGAGTAACAAGAGTTCTCTCTGCAAAAAGCAAAGCCCACTGCCATCTGTGGAGGGGGAAAAGGGATGAGAGATGGGGACTGTCCCCAAACCAGTGCCAAAATACGCCTTTCAGTTGCTATTTACAAACCAGGGTGCTGGGTGCCTCTGGCAGAGACCGCACATACTGAACCAGAACAGGAGTTAGTGAAGACAGGGGCTGGGATTCAGTGGCTCTTGGGCTATAAGTCACCTGGTAGAGGCCAGCCACAGCCTCCTGATCAGCTCTGGGGATGTGGGATATACCAGAAAATGTTGAAGACCTCCACGCCATCCTCTCCAGAGAGTAAGAACAAACACTTGCTTGGTGTGTACTAAGCTATTGCATTTTATGGGGACAAAACCAGACACAAGGAAAAAGGAGGGGGGGGGATTAAGTATGGCAGTAAAAATAGTATTTTATTCCTCCCCTCCCACCCCCACCCCCGGCAACCCCCAGTACACTTTTCCCCTCTCATTCCCACAGCAACGCTACAATCAGAAAAAAATAAGTTTCGGGGGGCAGGAATAGGAGGGGGAGGGGAGATGGGTAAAAACAGTCAAATCACAACAGGAATTTCCCCAAACAGGTTCATTCCCCTTAGTCATCCTCTTCACCCTCATCATCCGGTTCTCGTTTTCGCTTCTGACTCCCTTCTTCTTCTGGAAAAAAAATTGAGAGAGAGAGAGAGTCAGAGAGAGAGAGAGAGAGAGAGAGAGAGAGAGAGAGAAATGATTATCAGGCAGCCATCTTTCAGGCAGCCCTGCCCCCACTGGGAACAGAGCACATCTAGGAAGCGTGGGCACCCCCTCCCATTCTCTGGCCCTTAATGCCCAAGCAAGGCAATGCTAGAGTTAAAGGGGTCAGGCTGCCACTGGGAGAGAGCAAGAAGGCTGACATACCACCAGCTTCTTCTTCGTCTTCCTCATCATCCACTTCTCCGTCATTATAACCTTCTTCATCCTCCTCCTCCTCGCCACTCACATCCTCTTCCTCCCCTTCTTCCTCCTCATCTTCTTCCTCTTCATCTTCCACTAGCTGGGCATATTCATCATACTCCTCCTCTGTAGGGGATGGGCAGCAAGAAGAGAACATGGTTTGAGATGACTGGGGGTCCATGTCTGCTCCACCCCCACCAAAGCTCAGAGCCCAGCTGCTCTTATGCACACAGCACAGGACCAAACACAAAAAGTGACTCGTGTCAGAGCCTATGTGTGGGTAAGGCCTCAGACATGGAGGTTTGAGCAAGAGGTTCTGGGGCTCCAGGGAAGCAGAAAGCCTAAATCAACATAACTAATCCCTCTTCAGAGAAATGCCTTGTTCAAGGCGACAAGTGGCCTGGGTAGTGGAGCAACTGGCCAGGGGCTGTACCATAGACCCCTGCCACACATCACAGTACCACACTGTCCAACACTTAGAATCTAAAGGATCCCCACCAAGGCTGACAGAATATATGAACATATATGAACATCTCATAGAAGACCCCAGACCAAAAAGACAACAGAATCTTATGTCCGCATTGACTGGCACTATCTGAGTGCTTCTTTGTTTGGGCTATAAAGCCCTGCAGGAGAGCTGCAGGGTGCCAACTGCAAGGAACCTGCAGAGACAATGGGATGGGGTAGGGAGGAGGGGCCATAGTCTCTCCTTCCCTCCCAAAGGATCTGACATTCACTAAAGCCCCCAACTTCCCTGGGGAAGGGCCCAATGCTGGCCAGTGGTCCTGCATGCTGCAACCACCAGGGGGCGCCACAGCCTCTTCAGCTGAAGACCCTGGTCTCCCAGATGGAGAAAAGGTCCTGGGGAGCCCATCCCCACAACTGGCCTCTTCTCCTCCCAAGTCTGGGGTCACACTATAGAGATATACAGTGTCCTTCCCCGGGGGACTTGAAGCCACCAGTCCCACTTCCCTCTATCGCTTTGGCAGATAGCTTGCCAGCTTGTTCTTTGTGAACGCTGTGCCCCAGGGTCCCCATCGCCACCTACCATCCTCATCTTCCTCGTCGTCATCCTCCACATAGCCCTCAACATCAGAATCAGGGGCCTCCTTGTTGTCCCTGTCATAGCCATCAAGGTACATGACCTGGGGCAGGAGCTTGAACACGTTTTCTCGGTAGGCGTTCAGGTTGGTCACCTCACAGTTAAACAGGTCTAGGCTCTTGAGATTCTCTAACTTCTTCTGCAAGTGGAGAAACGTAGTCAACAGTGAGGGTGACTGTGGGAAGGGGAAAACACCCTAGGAAAGGCAGCAGGGACAGCCCAAGGGTTCCAAGAGAAGGAATGTCTTTGTGTATATGTACATGGTGTGTGCGCATCCGTAGTGTGTATATGCATGGTGTTTGTGTATGTGTGTACAAGTGTGCATGCACACTCACTTGTAGAAGTTAGAAGTCAACTCTGTTCATCTTTCTCTATTGTTTTATTCACACACACTTGCACACATGTATTATGTATGTATGTATGTATGTATGTATGTATGTATGTATATTTCGACATAGTCTCTCACTGAATCTGGAACTCATCATTTTGGTTAGACTACTGGCCCAGACCCTGGGACCCATATGAGGACAATATCCTAGCACTGGGGGTCCAGGGGTACATTGCCAATTCCAGCTGTTATGTGGGCTCTGAGGATTCGAACTCATATCTTCATGTCTGCACAGCAAGGGCTTTATCCACTGAGGTCAGACCAGTCCTGACCAAATGTTATCATGTTGGATAGTTAAGAAAATGGAGGCCCAGGAAGTGAGGAGGACACAGCTAACAAGAAACGCAGCTGAATCCCTGACCTCTCACCTCATTCAAGGTCCCATCCCACAGAGTCCCTGTTGCCATGGGGACCAGGTCACACTAGGAAGAACAGACCCCTCAGAGTCAGTCTTGATTCTCTACTACTTTTGTACATAGACCCAGGTGACTCTTAGTGGAGGGGCCAAAGGCAAAGAGGACATCTGAGCTCTGGTCTGTGTGAGGCAGCCCAGCACCCCCACAACCCCAAAACAGGTTCCAACCCTGGGAGGAGAGAGGACATCGTATCAATAACCAGGACGGGAAGCCACATGAACACAGGTGACCTGCGTATGGGGAAGTAGGAAGGTGTGCCTGCCTGCTCTCCCGTGGTGACCCTGCCACACTGCCTCAGGAAGACCTCAGGTATATACACACTTCCAACACAACTGAGCCAGAACTTTGAAGACGTTTTTGTAACAAAATGATGATGCCAGGGCTTCTAGGCAGATGAAGGCAGCTCTGCCTTCACCTAGGTCAGTGGGAGAGCTAGAAAGAACTTCCTGTGGTCAGTGTGCTTTATTAGCAAGACAGACAGGTAAAGTCTGAGCTTGAAAAAGCAATGCCAGCTTGCTGTTATGACCACCTGACACCATGACCTCAGAGTGTCCAGAGACTCATGAGTGCTCTGTGGACTCGGACCAGCCACTTTTGCTGTGTCCCCGGCCCTTCCTCAAGTCAAGTTTGCGACTTTTCTCTATCTCCAAAGGATTCTTTTTGTCACATCTTCAGGCCATTTCCTTAAAAACCAAAAGAAAAGCTGCACCCAGGATGTTGGTCGCAGAGACTGTCATTCTGACTAAAATTCCCCTTTCTAACTGGAAAAGGAGTAGAGCAAGAACCAGAAGTGTCATCCATCCTGTCTCTGAGGCCCTGATCACCAATAGAGACACTCTTCTCTCCATATGCAAATGAAGTCCTGCATAGGGCTCCCACCAGGCACAGCCTCAGACTCTAGGGATACCGTGTCTGTGTTGGCCCTAACCCACTAGCCTAATGCTTGGAAGAAGTGATGGCCCTACCTCCAGAGTCAGCTAGATTTGTTCCTCTCTCCTCAAAGGGTGGCAAGCCAGTCAGGCTGTAAGCCCAGACATACCACAACCCAGGCTGAAGGGCACACACCAGACCAGGCTCCATTCCCTGCCCCATGCTCGGTGCCCATTCTGGCCAGATGACCTTGGCCCAACTGAATTCTCCATGGACCAAGCAGAAACAGTACCCATGCTACCTGACAGCACAGGATGAGAGTCAAAGAAAACAGTGATAAATAAATAGAACTGTGAAAGTTGGGTTTCCCACCGCCCCCAAGGAAAGGGGAGGACCCTAGGGACTTACCAGCGGCTCGATTGTGCTGAGATCTTTTATTTTGTTGCCACTTAAATTTAGATGCTTAAGGTTCGGACATTTCTCTGCCAATACTTCCAGGTCCCCTGAGATTCTGTTTTCACTTAATTCAAGCTGTATGAAGCAGGAAGGGGGAAAGTGCGTTTAACACCAAGCTCAGGGCCATTCTCCCCAGACAGTGGGAAGGGAACATCCCCAGGGACCAGCAAGTTGCAGCAAGCACCTGGCCTTGCCCTTAATTACGCTCGCGGAGCACACGGCACCCCCACCCCAGCCTCCCAGCTCCTAGGCTGTTTACCTTCTTGAGTTTGTTTAACTTGGGTAAGTTGGAAATGGAGGTGAGACCTACGTTGATTGTACTTAGGAATTCCAGTTCTTCAAACTCATCCGTGAGGCCTTTGATTTTGCCTTCAATTGACTTACAGTTATCCAGGACCAGCTCTTTCACCTGGAAAGGGAAGGTGGGTGTGTGAGTGGACATGGGGAAGGGGTCAGAGAGGCGCTCTAACCCCAGGGCCCCAGCAATTGCCTTATCCAGATCAGCACTGCCTTGGAGCAACCAAGCCTTGGATGACCAGCCTGCCTCTTAGCAAGACCCAGATAGGAGAATGTTGGAATACGCACACCTCTAGAACTGGGAAACCACTGCAGAGGGCATAACCAGCAGGCTTTGCTGTCACCAAGGCGCGAGCGCGTGCGTGCGTGCGTGCGTGCGTGCGTGCGTGTGTGTATACCCCTACTACATAGTCTTTCTTCAACCCCAGTATACAATGAAAACCAGAGTCCCCACTGCCTCCAGGCATCAGGCACAATGGTGGTGGCACCTAGTATCCCTGCCTACAAATGCCCAGCCCAGCAAGGCAATGGTGGTGCATGCCTTTAGTCCCAGCACTTGGGAGACAGAAGCAGGCGGATTTCTGAGTTCAAGGCCAGCCTGGTCTACAGAGTGAGTTCCAGGACAGCCAGGACTACACAGAGAAACCCTGTCTCGAAAAACAAACAAACAAACCAACCAACCAACAAACAGACAAACAAAAAACCCAAAACCAAAACAAACGTCCCATGCTCAGCCCCCACCTCGTGGTCCCAGTCCTCTCCCCCCACCTCCCACCTCCTCCCCCACCCAATGCACACAACACACTCAACCCTCCTTCCTCTGGCCTCAGCCTGTCATTGAGGCCTGGCCCATATCACTGTAATCAGTGATCATCATAGGAGCAGCATTGCAGAAAACCCTCTTGACATCCTCAGGCCTAGCCAGTGCTGTCCAGCAGATGGTCCCACCAGAAAGAAAGTACTTGGTGCTGTCCAAGAATAGAGCCACAAGCCCCGGGAAGTCCTCAATACTTGGTGTTATTTTAATCTTAAGTATACAGAGATATAAGGCACAGTTACTGGACCACAAGGTTCATGGATGCATTCCTTGGTCCCAGCCACATAGATGAGAAAACCTGTACTCCTATGACAGCCCATACTGAAAGGTGAGGGTCCCTACCTACTCCCTCTCCAAAGACAGGGAGGGTGGTAGCGGGAGGTGTCTCTGTTTATGACAGAGACAGTACAAGTCACTCTTGTGAGGAGACTCCAAACCAAACTCACTGCAGGGGCAGTTGCTGGCGCCGGTGAACACAGCAAATGGATAATAGGCCAGGGGAAAGCCAGTGGGTCTCAGGAAAGTCACAAACAACCAGAGGAATTGGCAGGTAGACCAAGGTCCCCTAGGCAAGCCAGGTGCTTGTGAGGCCCAGTCTCCTAGTGACACCAGGAACCTCACTGTGCTGTGGAACTGAGGGTTGAGCCGAGGGACTCACACACTCTAGGCAAGCACTGTTCACTTTATTCCACTTTTTTTTCCTATCTCTTTTTACTTGGCACAGGCTTTCTAGAAGTTGCCTCAGTTGGACCTGAACTTCCCTTGTACACAGCTTTAAAGGGCCTTCAACCTGTAATCCTGACTCACTTCTGGAGTAGCTGGGATTAGAGAGCTATGGCCCCAGGATTGGCTGAAAGCAATCTAAACAGAGAAGACTGGCCCCTCCTGATGGCACTTGTCCTCTGCCTCAGAACCAGCTTCCACCCTGTAGCCTCTGGGAAACATCAAAAACACTGACTGGATGTGCTGCGCCCCCATCCATGACTCACCACAGGCCCACGTGGCTCACAGGGTCGCCACTGCCCCTCCCCGCCTGCATAAATAGCCCATGAGCCAGTCCCCACCCATGGCTGCACCTTTCCTCTAAGAGGACCTTCCCTAGAGATTCCCCTGGTCTTCCAGCAACTGCTTTTATTCAGTCACTCTGCAGGGAAAGGTACAGCAGGGTCTACTCCAGGCTAATGGGCAGGGCAGGGACTACAGGCACCTGGGTCTCAGAGCCCTGCCTTCCTTCTTCCCTGTGGAGACAGTGGGTGCTCCATGCAGGACAGCCTAGCAGGGATTCACAGTTCTACCTGAAGGAAAGAAAGCCAGGAACATCACCTTCCTCCCTGAATCACAAGCTCCGAGCCTCTGCCTGGCCATGCTCCATCCTCTAGATGAATCTTTTTTTTTTCTTTTTGGTTTTTTGAGACAGGGTTTCTCTGTGTAGCCTTGGCTGTCCTGGAACTCACTCTGTAGACCAGGCTGGCCTTGAACTCAGAAATCCGCCTGCCTCTGCCTCCCAAGTGCTGGGATTAAAGGCGAATCTAAGAGGCCACGGGTCCAGGTCCAGCCAATCACTGGTTAGAGTAGAAGAATGACGCTCTTGGAACCATCCACCCTAAGGCAGGAAAACTGTAGCGAGAGGAGGCCTGGCTGTGGGCAGCGAGTGAATGGAGGGAGCGCGGCTGTGGGGCCGAGGGAGACAAGTATGAGGGGTTGGGCTCCTGTGGTCCAGTCTTCTTCCTTAACTGGTTTTCTGGGGAATCCCTGTTTCCAAAGGCAGATCCCCATGAGACTGCAGACATACGTGGTTTTCCTAGAGTGGTCAACGGCCTTAATGCCATTAGCAAGCACGAGAGGGACCCGGGATGAGGAAAGTCATGGCGGACAGTCAAGGGAATTTCTAGGGGAAGTTGTCTTTATGTGGGGGGTGGGTAGTGGGAGAGAGGGATGGCACCTCCCCAATTCCTCCCCAACTCCTGCTACCAACAGCTGATCAGGCCAGCCCCATCACCTCCCAGCACCACACCCAAACTGGGAGCCCCTCCTCTCGGGGACAATATGTAAGTCATCATAGCTACTGTTCTCTCTCTCTCTCTCTCTCTCTCTCTCTCTCTCTCTCTCTCTCTCTCTCTC
>NW_021604787.1:430001-445934 GCF_004785775.1 Grammomys surdaster | reverse complement strand
CTCTCTCTCTCTCTCTCTCTCTCTCTCTCTCTCTCTCTCTCTCTCTCACACACACACACACACACACACACACACACACACATTTAACATTACACACACCTAGCTACACCATGAAGTGGGAGTCCCTCCATTTACAGCCACATTCAGAAACACCCGTGTGGGTCTGAGGACCTGGTTCAGTCGGTGGAGTATCTGGATCTGATCCCCAGCAGCACGCAAACTGTGTTCAAGGTCACCATTGGCTACACAGCCAAGTTTGATGCCCGCCTGGATTATATGAGAAGTTGTCTCAAAAAATGAGTAAGAAAAAGAAATACTTAGCCTGAAATGCAGGCCCAGCAGGTGGCTGGCTGCCTGAGCAAAGTGGTCAATGCTGGCGACTCAATGTGGCGGTCCCTGAAGCATCTCTGACATTCCGAGGCACAGGTGTGCCTGCCCAGATGTCACTCAACTCCATAGGCCCCCATGGCTGTAATGGCTTCCCTTCAGTCCTTTTCTGTCTCACCAGCTAGGTGGGCATCACATCCACCTCCTCAGCCACCAAGGTGCAGAGCTCAATCTGGCCTGGCTCAGGGGGCTATGCACTCCTCCTCCAACGAGGTATGGGGCTGTTTCCTCTCCTTCTGGGAAAGTCTGAGGTAGCCTTTCCCAGTCTCCTTTGCTTTTCTCCCAAGAGTGAGTAGGGGTGTCCTGCACTGTTTAGGAGGGGCGAGGGAATAAACCCAAAGGTTTCAGGACTGTGTAGAAAGCCCAAGCCTTGCAGGCCAAGAAGTGGCTCAAACTGGACAGAGTGGAAAACTCTAGCCATAGTCCCCGTGTGAGTCTTCTGACTGTCCTCCATGCCTGTCTCCCAAGGCCTGCAACCGAGGGGACTCGCCCTGCAACTGTTATCATTTCTAACCCACTTCCTCTGTCCTTGGCAGCCTCTTCAGCCATTACCATGTGAGAACATCCCTTTTGTATCCAAGGAGTGCTGCGCTTTAAAAAAAAAATTAAAAAAAATAGAATAAAGGCCCACTTCCCTTGCCAAGTCCTGAGTGTGAGTGAACTACAAGTTAAAATTAAACTGAAAATTTGTACTTTGGATTTAGATGACTTGCCGGTTCCACCAGCCCTTAAAACAACAACAAAAACAACAACATCCCAATGCACTTACTCTATGGCCCCAGAGATCAGGACTACTCTGCTTACACAGGATTGTCCAGCCCCAGGCAGGAGACTATCTTCATTGCCCCAGAGGTCACACCCAGGAGGAGGTGGCATTCACACTCTGCAGTCAGTAGGGAGGCACCACACATTCATAAGAAGTCAGCCTGGCCTGGCTCCTGTGTTCATAAACCTTACCCCGTGACCCCCACCCCAGGCTTGGGTCTGTCTTCATCTCTTACCAGCGAGAGCTGAACTTCATGATAAACACATTCACTCAACACAAGAACTTGTGTGTTTCAAAACCAAGTCTGGTCCTTACAAATTTCTCAGATATGACCTTTCTTCTCTCTAACGCTGCAGCCCTAGTCACGGCTGCCGAGTTACTTCAGGGGTGTTTGTCTTGAAGGCCGTGACCTCAGGGAAGGATGTGGTTATGCAATAGCTCGGGCTACTGGTGGCTGACCTCATCATGGATGCAAGACCCCCTAATCTGGGTTGAATGATAGCATCTCTGGTCTCTGGAGTCCAAGATTACCCCTCCTTAGGAAAAGGAGGGTGACATCAGCTTAGCCTATATATAAACTGCAAGCTCTAGCTTCTAAGACAATCGCGGCTGCTTAATGACCCACCAGCCTCCCCCATCATCTACCCTTGCACTGCACCCAAATCTAGTTCAAGATCTCCTCCCAGGAAGCCATCCCTGTGGCTGGCTCTGAGAACCCAAGGCTGGGCACCAAGCTCAGAGGCGGCAGCATGAATCATTTAATCGTGTATTAAGCATCTGATCCTCCTAGAGGTCAGAGTCTGTCCTTCCCCATAATCAGCCTAGAGGGAACACACAGGACAGCACTGCTTCAGCAAATGTCCCTCTTACAGGGCCAGGCACAATCTAAGCACTGGGAATACAGGGAGGTGCAAACAGCCCAGGCATAAGGAGCATACACAGCGCACTACAGCAGGTGGAACCGATGCACACGCTCTACCTGTCGTGCAACAGCTTTGGGTGTGTGCCTATGCCCGTCAGGTACCAGCCCTGACAGAGCATCAGCGGCCACCCTACCAAATTGACGCAGCACTCAGCACACACAGCTTCAGTCCTCTCCACACAGGACGCGCCTCCTGCATTGTTGACCGAAGGGTCACAGAATCCATGGTGAACCAGGATGGGGGTAGAGGAGGAGTCTGCCAGAAAGAGAGACAGTGGCATGCTGGGAAGCCACAGCTAGCTGGTAAACAGCCCCAACAGGCCACAGAGGGGAGATAAGAGGTACCCAGAGAGACCAAGGAGAGGTGCTGTCTCCATCAGGAATGGCTATGTAACTAGAGCCCAGTGCAAAAGGAAATGGTGGGCCCCTTGCTCGAAATTTACCTGGTAGATAGAATATGTTTCCCTAGCATGTACCAAGTCTCCTGTTTGATTTCCCAATACTACATAAACTGGAAAGAAGGATTACAAGTTCAATACCATCCTCTGCTACACACTGAGTTTGAGACCAGCCTAGGCTATGTGAAACTCGTCTCAAAACAAAGCCTCACATACAATTCCATGACAGTGACCACCAACTATGCGTGTAGGTCACATGGCTGTGACGCTGGCTCTGATTAAAATGGACAGCTTGGGTCTACGACAGCCTTCTAAAAACATAATGATCCAGGGGGAAGGACACTTTGAGAGCTACCCCTCACTTTTTCAAAACTTCTGTGGTAACTCAAGATGGCCAGAAGGCGGAGGACTCTAGCCAGACAGACCTGGCTCTAGTCCGAGTTCCTCTCTGCTCCAGCTGTTCTTAACCTGTGGGTCTCAACTTCTCTGGGGATGAACGACTCTTTCAGAGGGGTCTGCCCAAGACCATCAGAAAACACAGATATTTACATTATGATTCACAACAGCAGCAAAATTACAGTTATGAAGTAGCAATGAAAATAATTTATGGTTGGGATCCCCGCATTAACCACTGGTCTCTCCCTCTTCTCACCTCTCTGGGCTTCCAGTTTCCTCTCAGAATTCTAGTACAAACGGCCTAGGGCCAGATTAAACAAATAAGAAATCCAGTCTAGAATTTTGCCAGCTTGAAAAAAATCCCCCATCTACCCATCATCTCCCTTACCCACAGCCTCTACTGTGGCATCCACAGGGAAGATGGCAGCGTGGCAACATCGCATGGGACTTCCAGCCCTCCAAGCTTGCCCTGCCACAGGCTCCTAGCCCAACATCCCAAGCCTTCTGTCCTGCTCTGGAACTGTGGAGCATGTTCAAAACACACCCTCTAGGTTCAACCTCTACGTCTTGTTTTGCCTGGTTTTGTACACCAACCTCCAGCCATGATTTGTGCTTCCTGTACTGAACAAGAATTGGATAAACAGAAGCAGTTTGGTTTCAACCTTGTCAGTCCCTGACCAATTTAGGCTCCGGGTTTCAGGCTTCGAACAGAAGACTCAAATCAAATTGACCCAGTGTTTTTTGGTGCTCCTGGGTTTTAACTAGGTCAGCTTTTAAATGGGCCATCCCCCCGCTGCAGATCCCATTCCTAGCTAGAAGGCCAAATTGTGTGAGTCACCGAGGTTTGGGACAGAGATAACAGACATACACTTGCGTTCCTTCCTTTTAACGGTAAAATCTACTTACCAAACCGTGTGGTGAAACCTACAAAAGCCAATCAGGTTCTGTGAGGAAAGGGACACAGCTCCTGGGGGTGGAGGGAAGCTGGATATTTTGAAAGTTACAGAGGTCTTACGGAGTACGGGTCAGTGTTTTCCCACCATAACCCATGGCAAGGAATACATTTTAGCTAGAGAGATGGCTTGGCGGGCAAGCGCACTTGCAGCCTCTGTGGAGAACCTTCAGTACACAGCACCAGGGTCAGAGGCTCACAACTGCCTGTAACTCCCGGCTGGGGCGCAGAGTGGATTCCCCAGTCTCCCCCAGGGGCTTGTGTACACACTAATTACATATCCACATCAATACAAATAAAACTAAAAGCAAACAAACAAAACCCTTTACTCAGAGCGCGGATATCTTTTGTGTGTATAGGTGCGTGCGCACAAGCACACACACACACACACACACACACACACACACACACACACACACGCTGAAAACTAGCACCACACCACACTTAGGATCCCATCTAGAGATTTTTTTTTAATCTTAAGTTTTATTTACGCCTCTGTGAGAGAATGCCACTTGTGTAGGGGAGCCTGCAGGAAACAATCTCTTGGAGGAATTACGGGGGGGGGGGGGGGGGCGGGGGGGGGAGCGGCTGTGAGGAGCTGGATATGGGTCCTGAGAACTGAATCCAGGTCCTCTGCAAGAGCGCAAGTGCTCTTAACTGCTGAGCCATCTCTCCAGCCCTCTTATTATTTAAATTTTTAAAATGTGGCCCACAGTATGGGCTGAAATGGGCCAGAGAGATTGATTGTTCAGCAGAGGACCCAGGTGCAGAGGGGCTGGGCAGAGAGAGACTAAGGAACTCTGAGCAGGGTGATTTAGTTTTCTTTTCTGCCACACCAAGTCTTCTGTCCTAGGTCAGAATCAGCCCTCCACCTCCATCCCCTAAAGTAAGGGAACCCATCCACCAAGCTCCCGAGTTCCTGCAGCCTCCTGGCAGCCAGGCTTGGGGTCTCCACGCCTCTCAGGGTCTTAGTCTTAGCCAGGGGCAAGGTCCTTCTTCTCTTTAAAAACAAACAAAACCCTCCCCAAGAATTGAAAGCCTCTCTGGGCCTCGGATTTTTGCTGCTGCGTACAAAGCAGCTCGGCAGGCAGGCGGCGGGGGAGCACGTGGCTCGGGCAGCGGTGACGCCATCCTCATTACTTGGAGGCAGGAGGGCGGGCCGAGGAAGATCAGGCTGGCTCATAGGTCCAGCCGGCAGGGCAAGCTGCGATTGCAGCAGCCCGCCAGCCCAGTGACTCGCACTTGTCCCCGGCTCCTCCCCCCTCTCCACGCGCTGTCGGGTGACATCGCCTGTGCTTCCCCACAGAAGTACACAGAAGGGACGCTTCCACTCGCTGGAAATGTCCGGGGCTGGCCAGGCTTGTCCAAAAGGATACCTAGCTTCTGCCCCCGGCCTTTGCGTTCCTCTTATCTTCGGTTTTTTAAAGATTAAAAAATGTGTTATGAGTGCTTTGCCCGCGTGTCTGTGTACTGTGTGCGTGCTCGAGGGGGCCAGAAAAGTGGTCAGATATTTTGAAACGGGTGTTATAAACGCCAGTGAGCCTTAAGTAGATTCTGGGAACCGACCCGGGGTCTTCTACAAGAGCAGCAAGCACTCTTAACTGCTAAGCCGAACTCCCGCCCCAAGCCGCCTCCTCTTAAAGCTTCGTTCCTGCCTTCCATTTCAACCAAGCCTCCTTGGTTACCTGGCCCTGCCCTGGTCCTGCTCGACTTTCAGGCAACAGAAAGTTACCAAAGAAGCAGGAAACAGCCAGAGAGCTGTGGGGTCTGACTGGCTGTCAGGAGGGTACAGTGGTGAAAGAGAGATGGGGTGGGGAGAGAAGCGAGGGAGGCCGGAGGTGATGGCCCAAGTGTAGCAGTCCCCCGCTTCCCGTGGGGGCTGGCATTGCGCTTCCCGTGGGGGCTGGCATTCAGTAAGAGGCAGGGCACTAGTCCAGATAGCCAGAAAAGGGCCGGTTAGTCAAAAGGTTCTCACACACTATGCAACAGATGCTTGGCTTCTGTGCCTGCTGTATCTCTGAATTTGCTGTGTCCCCTGGTAGAAGTTGCTGTCCCACTCTGGGCTTCTGCCTCATCCTCCAGGCTACACACTGAGCAGTGGGGCTCGAATAAAGAGCTGAGGTCCTAAAAATTCCACATCCATGAACCTCCCCTCAGGCAGGACTCCCTAAAGGAGGCACAGGGACCTTGGACATGGAAGAACTCAGAACTCAGCATGCAAAGGTACAAGACCGTTCATTAGTCTAGGTAATAGTTAAAATGGATAAACTGATCAGATAGGCTCTTTCTGTACACCAAGATTATAAAATTAGTCCCCAGACGCCCAGGTTGCAAGGTTCCAAATGTGGGAATCCCCTCAGGCAGTCATCTCAGAGAGCAAGCACCCAACAGTACCCAAGCCCCTATTGAGGTGGGAATGGGTAGGAACCACCTCCACTAACAAGACCCTACCCCCCACTTACCAACACTGTAATTCCTGAGAAAGCCTACAGTGGTTGATATGCTCTTACAAAAAGCTGCAGTCCCTGTGCAATAGAAAAGCCGGATTCAGAAAGGTTGGGTTGGGGCCACAGATCCAGTGATGTTACACCATGGACCGTTATTCCTCCCTTAAAGCCTTTAATGGCTATGGAGATCAAGTGCAAACCCAAAGCAGGATTCCCAGACCCACAACCCCCGCCTCCTTCCTAAGCAGCTGGCTGTCTATGCCTCACGCACATTGCATGGCACAGGAACGCTAACCTCCCCTACCCTACCGTTCCCAGGAGCCTGTTCCTGCCCACCAAGGCCCTCTAAGAGGTTTAAAGGGCCACAGGTCTAAAGACTCAGTCCACCTTCCCAGGCTCCCTGCACAGAGGGGCTGGCATCAATGTGTGCTCACTGAGTGGTCACATGAGGAACAAGCCCCTCCAGCTGGAGGTGGGCAATTGTTCTGAGAAGCTTCTAGATGGCTTGATTTCTGAGATTTCTGAGGCAAAACACCCCACTAGAACCACAGTTGGGCAGGCCAATCATGCCAGCTGAGGGATGCCAGTGGCAATCAGACAGAAGATTTAGACCTAGTGATCCTGTGACCACTAGTGGACTCACGGCTGACTGCTAATCTGGACACACTCCCTGGGGTTTCTACCTTGAGATGTTGACTGCACGATACAAGTGAGATCACTTCTCCAGTTTCACTGTTCAAAGACCCGTGGACTGGCAATTAATTCAGGATTGCAACCATCTGAGACCCTGCCATGACTCAACTCAAAAGGCACAAAGCATTCAGAATCACGGGCCAGGACACTGGAGCCCTGGTTTGGAGATCTACCCCACTTCCAATTGGCTTTGCAAAAAAACAAACCAAACAAACACGCCTCAGGGATGTCGATACAGCTAAGTTGGTAGAATGCTTGTTTATTTAGCACACGTGAGACCCTGGGTTTCATCCCCAGCACCAAACACACCATCCCTGATGAAGTGTGGTCTCAGCTCTCAGCAGGAGATCAAGAGGTCAAAGCTATCCTCAGTCGCCTAATGAGCTGGAAACCAACCGTTATATATGCAAAGATCAGAGTTAGTCAGTGGTGGGAACCTTGGGCTGTTCCCTGTCCTCTCAGCCTAGGGCTCAGATATCCAGGGGGGAACTCCTTGAAGCCAGAGGAAACTGGAGCAAATAAAAGGAACGGAGAGGGCAGTCTGCAGGCTCGCGCTGGGCCACCACCTCTTTACCAGACCTCTCATACCCCAGAAGGCATGGAAATAGACAGGAAGTCTAATAGCCTCAGAGAAGAAACCTTGCCCTTGGCTCCCTTCCTGCCACCTTGACCAGACCTGACAAGCAGCCTCCTCAACCATAGGAGCTGAGCAAGTCCTGGTTCGGAAGCCCAGGCACCCAAACTCCAATGGGGAATGGATGATTTGGGCAGTAACCATGTAGAAGAACCTCACCAATTAGCCACGGCCATGCGTAAGAAGTGAGTTAGTCAGTTCTTTCCCTCTTAGCCTAACAGGATGCACTCAACTTGCCAAGGTGGACAAATCAAATATACTTAAGGGTAAAACTCCCGGAGGAAGGAGGAGGGGGAGGAGGACAGGGAGGAGGGGCAAAAGGAGGAGGAAGGGGAGGGCAATAAGGAGGAAGAAAGGGAGAGGGAGAGGGAGGGGGGAAAGGAAGAGGAGGAAGGGAAAAGTAAGCCAAACCTGCAGTGCCTGGTTTGGCTTAGTTCCAGAGGGCCCTTTCCTCCGACTGGTCTTGCTATGGAACCTGACCTATACTTAATTATTTTAAAAATAGAATACAGATTGAGTTAGCTGTTGTTCACGGGTCTGTAGCTGCTTTAATTTTGTTTTGTGTCAGAATAGGGTTTCTCTGTGTAGCACTGGCTGTCCTGGAACCTGCTCTGTGGAGCAGGCTGGCCTTGAAATCACAGACATCCATCTGCCTGCCTCTGCCTCCCGAGTGCTGGGACTAAAGGCATGAGCCACCACAGACTAGCAACCCCTTTAATCTTAGAATGCCGAAGAATAAAATGTTACAACTTTTAGGACTGTGAGAGTCAGGGAGGGGCTAGTTGGCTGGAAACAGGAGATCAGTTTCTGAAAGAGCACACCCTATCCCCCTCAATCACAGCAATCCGCAAGGACAAAGCTAAGCTCTTCAGTCTGCCTTGAGTGAAAAAAGCAGGCATGGTGGGGGTGTGGCTCACGGGGAGAGTGCTTGCCTAGCAGGTACTAACATGCCTTGTATTCAAGCTCTGGTACCAAGGACGGGGGCAGGGAGGGGGGATTCGGTGGCTGAAGATGCTTGTTCCCAAGCCTAATGACCTGAGTTGGATTTGTGAAGAAAGAACCCACTCCTGCGAGTTGTCCTCTGACCTCCACATGGATACTATGACACCCATGTGTGAGCACACAACTGCCCAGAAAGATGTCACAAAAACTTTACTTGGTGGCAGTGTCCCAAACTCCAGCTGCACCTACAAGACCAAACTGTAAATTCCAGAACTTCAAGGGCAGACTGAGAGGAAGAAGACAACCAGGGTGGGAAGGCATCTGAGAACTGGGATGATGGACAGCTGAAGGAACTAGGGGTGTTTAGGCAGGAAAGTGGGAGACCCAAGCTAATCAAAACCCTAAGCAACCACCTGAAAGAAGAGTTTTGTATACAGACTGTGCTGAGCACCCATTATACAGATGAGTAATATCGTATGAAGCCCCGCTAAGCATGTGCTGTGGGTCACTTCTAAAAAAGGCTGCTTGGGTTTTGTTTTCTCTGGAGGGCTCTTAAAAAACGGAAGGAACAGCTATGGCCAAGATGCTAAGTGAGTGGGAAGCAGGGTTGGCCACACTCTGCAGCTGGGTGGCTGCGGGGGGGGGGGGGGGGGGGAGGTGGAGTCAGCCTGATGAACTGAGTTCAGTCCTTGGGCCCCACAAGGGGAAGGAGAGAACTGACTCCGACAAGCTGCTCTGACCTTTACAGTCCTTCCATGGCACATGTGCAAAAAGACTTTACTGAAGGCTACCAACGGCCACATTTTCTGGAAGTAGGCCTCTGCCACACAATGGGACATCCTATGGAATGCTGCTTTGATTATTAGCACAGGGACACATGAGATGGAGTCAGTCTATTCTGGCTCTAGGCTTTTCCACTTAAGAATATATATATATATAGTTTGTTGTTTTGAGACAAGGGCTCATGCAGGCCTGGCGGTCATAAAGTCTCTCCTGCAATTGAAGAAGACCTTTAACTTCTGATCCTCTTGGCTCTACCGTCCAAGTACCAGGAAGTCATGTGTGTATCCAGTTTACTGTGCTAGAGATGAACCCAAGACTTCGGCAGGCTAGGCAAACTCTACAAAATGAGCTACCACCCCAGTCCAGAACTGTGGCTTTGGTCAAGACTTCACCAACTTCACATGGCATCAAGGATGCTCTACAACAGTCTACTGGGCCCTTCACCTCACTCAAGTTGGGAAAAGAACCAACTGCATTACACAGATAAGCTCCAGGGGTGGAGACCAGGGCTGACACCTTGACACCAGGGTGGCTCCTTGCTGTGGTGGTATCTCAGTCTTCCTCAAACTTCCCGAGAGCCAGGACACACACCCGGCCAGAGTGTCCCCATTTGGACTAAGCTGTGATCTACAACAGAATACCTGGTTCAGAACCCACCTTTTGGTTGTTTTCCAGGGATGGTGATGATGATGATGAACTAGAAATATATTCATCATCCTGGTTTCAGAATCAGACTACGAGAATTCAGCAAATTCTCCTACCACCACTCTCCCTGTTGGCCCAGTAACTACTCCACCTCTCTCCAGAGTGTGTTTAGAACTCTGGAATCTTATTTTTCTTGCCTTTACCCTCAAACTAACCTATAGCACTGACTTTGGGGGTGGGGATGTTTTGGGTAGCTTCCCATTTTTAGCTGTAATAAATAACCATGGAATACAATAAGCTGGCACGTGTCACTTTGTATCCACTGGCTTAGGAATAAGTACTTAAATCAGATCCCACCCTGATTGTAGGGTCACAGTCCACAAAGTCCTGCAAACCTAAGGGCCTCATCGCCTTTCTGGATAATAGGTTACTTCCTGTCAGCCTCAATTTATCCCACAAATGCTGGAACTCACTCAGTGGAGACTATAACAGGAGATAAGGTGACAGTGGAAACGGTGTCCTTGCCTCCAGACCCAAGGGTGTCTAGTCTGGAAGGGGCATACAGAAAGAAGCCATTACAACACAAAAGCGAGGTCCAGTTTGCCAATCTGACCTCTCTGGGCCAGTCTTCCTATCTCAAAAACAAGTGGCCCAACCTACACCTCAGGATGTGCTAATAGATCCAAAAGGTAGTGTTTACCAAGTACCTAACAAGCACCACCCCAAACTCACCCTAGGCACTTAGTAAAGGTCAAGTAAGCCACCTCTTATCCCAGGAGAGGGCTTAGCATAACAGGGTAGGGAGGTGTTCTGCATACAACACGGTTGCCATGACGATTCACAGGCTCTGCTCTTGCTAAACAGGCTGCCAATGAGATCCCTGCTCCTGTTTGAGGAGGCAGGCCCTAGGCCCCCAATTACACTTTAGCCTACTTTGATTGGAAAACTATGCATCTTTTCCTATTTTCCAGACGTGGGTCAAAATCTCTGGGTATGTTTCTCATCTGTGAGCATTAACCTTACTATATTAAGTATGTCAGAGTCATGAAGGGAAAGGACTCTCCCTAAGACCCTGCCACATCCTGAGAGCTCCAGGAGAACCCAGATTCATAGTAAGGCAAAGGTGAAGGAAAGTTTGTGTGTGTGTGTGTGGGGGGGGGGGGGGGGCAGACAGACAGACCGTCAGACTAGAGGACCTCCAGGTTATTACCGGAGTGGTTGGAAGGTGTGGGTCAAAGCTGAGGTTTTGTGCACAGCTCTGAAGTTGACCTGGCTGTGCACCCAGGACAGCTCCTCAGCAGCCATGACCTGGAACCAGCTACTCATTCGAACTTTCCAGCCCCATCTACTCACCTGTTTCCTAGGAAGAATCTATCTACTTCATAGCAGTTCTGTCCTTTCAATAAGGTACGTGGCACACAGGCATGGAACAGTAACAAGCAAACAAAACACAATTTGAAAAGACATTATTTTCCTTCACAGTTTAGAACCAAATCACAAGCCTAGATGGCAGCGTAGCATTATGAATCAGTGCTGACAGCAGGAACCAGAACCACCGTTGAGACCCTTTCTGGGTAAAATCCAGTGGCCCAAGGTAGTCCACTCTGGCCCTTAAGACAAGCCAGTCAAGTTCGCTCCCCACAAATACCAGTGCAGGGGGCATCAAGAATCCTGCATCAACACGCAGATTACCGCAGCAGAGAGTACCGTCCAGCCCACCTCAAAGCACCTGGACCTCCACCCATCAGAGTAAAGGCAGGAAAGGTCTAGGCAGAATTTGAGCAGTAATGGGTGTCGTCTGGAGCCACTGTAACCTCAGAAAGACCAGGATAGAGCCAGGCAGGCGTGGTGGCACATGCCTCTAATCCCAGCACTTGAGGTCATTTGTGAGTTCAAGACCAGCTGTCTATACAGAATGAGTTCCAGGACAGATAGCCAAGGCTACACACACACACACACACACACACACACACACACACACACACAAAAAAAAAAACCCTGTCTCAAAAAAACAAACAAACAAAGAAAAAACCAACCAAACAAACAAAAAACCAAAACCAAAAGAGACAGGGAAAAGGGAGAGGGAGGGAGAAGGGTAGGCCAGTGGTTACCAAAATGGCTGGCATCTCTTTCCAGAGAAGAGAAGATCCCAACATAAAAGTAGTCTTGCCTGGAAGGGTGGCTGATGTGGTCAGAGTCCACTGCCTCCAACACACTCAGTCACAGCTGAAAAGGTAAATTAACAAACGCATTTCAGGGGCTGGAGAGATGGCTCAAGAGTTATGAGCAATGGCTGCTCTTCCAGAGGACCTGAGTACAATTCCCAGCACCCACATGGTGGCTCACAACCTTCTGTTAATGGGACCCAATGCCCTCTTCTGGTGTGTCTGAAGACAGCTACAGTGCACTCATATACATACAGTAAATTAATAAATCTAAAAAAAAAAAGTATTTCAGAGTTCCAATCATTCAAATGAGCCTAATATCAATCAAGCCCTACCGTGGCAAGGTTCTGCCTGGGGCTGCCGTGCAGAGTACTGGTCATCCAACATAACTTCCCACACTTGTATCAGTTCATTTAGGTCACCCCATCCACAGTCGTCCACTGTATTCCTTTTCTCCTCTCCCTCCCTCCTTGAATTCTCCTGCCTCAAGCTCCCTCAAGCGATGGAACACATCACCAAGCCTGGTCTTGTGTAGTACTGTGGATTGCGCCCAGGGTTCTGTGCAGGCTAGGCAAGCCCTCTGCCTCTGAGCTACAGCCCAGCTCTCTGGTTTACTTTTTAATCAACACAGAGTGTCACTAAGTTGCCCAACTTAGCCTGGAACTCCCACTAGTTCATCCCGGTCTCAGTCTTGCCATGTCCTCTTGCCTTGGCTGTGGTGTCAATCCACATTTATTCTCCTGGGATCTCAGAGTGTTCTTAAAATGTCACCTCCTCCATGAAGCCTTCCTTGAGCACAGCTTTGTTTTCGTGACACTTAGTGGGGGCTTTGTTGTTGTTTCTTAACAGACTGTCCATGAATGGAGGCTGTGTGCTCAGGACAGGTGATGTGCTTGACTGTTTAACTGTCATTCATTTCCAGACAGCCTGCAACATACCCAGTAGACAGCAGGCATTCAATCTCTGTGCGTGGAAAGCCTGGGGGTCAGTGAGGGTGGGGGTGTGTGGTGGGGGTGGGAATGATGGGATTCCAGGCCTGCACTGCTGTTTGCCAGCTGGGAAATGCCAGGTAAGCTGCATAAAACCGGTTAATGTCAAGTATCCAGCAGCCAAGGGCTGCTTACCACAGGGACATCCATGCCCTAACTCTCATGAAGCTAATTAATGTATTCAGAGGATGCAAATCTGTGTTCTGATGCAATGGGCACCCGGCCCCCTCAGACAGGGTCTGACCTGGCCAGGGTCTACAGCCACTGGTCAAGCTCAGGGGCAGAAGTAAGCATGTCCTGTGCCACCCCTATCAGTGACCACACAGGCCACTAGAGTAGATAGAAAGTTTCTGAATGCTCCCAGAGAGCAAACATATGCCCTAAATTCAGTACCCTGTGGCTTAGGACAGCTTGGAATCCATTCTGGCTCCTGCCGCTGCATCCCACTCAGCAGCCCAGAGTGTTGCTCCAGAAACCACCTCAGACTCACCCTCAGAAGAACAGATACACCGGCACTCACCCAAGACATATACGAGCATGTCTGTAACAGCCACAAACTAGATGGTGTTCAGAGAAGTGGAAGCTTGCTATGGCTGCAGGCCAGCCTCTGCAGAAGCTTCCCCAGCCTCTTCAGAGCTGGCGCGGGAGACTAAGCATACTCACAGCCCGCTATCCCAGGCAACGTTCATCGTCAGGCAAGGGGAGTCATGCAGCAGCAGCAGACCAACTCCCAATCCTGCATGTGGATGGGGCTGCTTCTCACAAGCAGAGACTGAAAAGCACCTCTGTCACCTGCTGCAGCTTGTGGGAGAGTAACACTGGACTCCACATAATCTCGGTATGCTCCCTGGCAAGTGTACAAAGAAAACACTGAACAGGTGAACCGGGGAGAGCAACCAGCACACAGTCCCATGAGACACTATGGAAATCCGCTGGGGGACAGACCACACCCTCACATCTTGTATGTGACCTGGGCAGATGCAGAGGATCTCCTCCCTCTACTGAGTCCAGGAGAGACTCCTTCTCATGGTGTGGATCAACACCTGACATCTTCCTCAAGGGCTCTCCATCAAATTTTCTGAAGCAGGGTCTCTCACTGAACTTGGCGCTCACTGATTGGGCTAAGCCGGCCAGCCAGCGCAGTCAGGAATCCTCTTGTTTCTGCCCACCCCCTAGTACTGGTATATACACTACCATGCACAGCTCACGTGGCCACTGGGGGATCTGGGTCCTCATGCTCATATACCAGGCACTTCGGCAACTAAGCCATCTCACTGGGCCCACTCTTGGTCATACTCTGGTAGCAGCAGCCTCATGGGACACAGATGCACAGACACAAGTGTGATAAGTGTTTAAAGACTGCATGGGGGGACACGGGCCAAGAAATGGGTCCTTGCAGTCCAGCACATTAAAGCCTGGACCATTCCTTAGTTCTACTTTCTTTTACGTCCCTTTAGGATGTTTCTTCCTATCTACTGTGAAGATCTGCATCCTGCTTCACTGTGCCTTTGCATCCCCAACTAGGGATGTGCTTTAAAAACACAGCATGTGCTTTAAAAACACATGCTTTGGGGTATCACGCAGAGACAGATTCAGCACTTGGGGAAGAGCCTGTGAAGTCCCTCGGATGCTCCTCTGGTAGTTCTGATGCCAGATGAGGCTGCGATCTGAGTCATTAGCCACATTCTTTCCGCCTGTCTGATCACCCAGGCTCTACCGCAAGACACAGGCATCACCACCCTCTGCAATAGTCCTCCCATACCTCTGCTCCACCCAAGCCAGGACACAGGAAGAAAATGCAGTTAAGTCTGCCGTGCAAATGGCTTAGGAGAATAACCCAGCCTTTTTCCAAGGCCAGTGTGTTGGGCACAGCTGATGGACAGGGAGTCACTGTGGGCCCTCTGATTTCTCCCGCAGCCACGCCATGTTGGTCTCCTGTGAGGTCATGGGAAGATGGTGGATCGGATGCAGCAAGTGGGCCTGAATCCCTTCCCTGAATGTCTGATCCTTGTAAATTTGTTATAACAGGTCCTGGCTCCCTTACCCCCACAATCCTCATGACTTTAGCAGGAGACAGACCAATGGAGAAATCCAGGCCTGGGCCCTGTGGCTGGCTGCAGAGTCCTGTACACACACAGGCCTCAACTATCTGAGCCTCAGCCTTCCTTCCCATTGCTGATCTACCTTCCAGCCTGCTGCAGATCCTTTCCTGGTAGCGTTATCAGACACAGAAAAGCAAGAGAAAAACCACCCAGGTATCCATCAGCCCTGAGTCTCCGGTCACTAGGCCCACTCCTGGCTTTTCAGGCTATCTGCAGAGAGGACTCAGGGCAGAACCCGCTGGAACCCTCAACAGCCAGCATCAGAGTGTACTTTGGTGGATCTGCACACTCAAACTAACCAATCAAGCTGCCCGCAGCAGTGGCCTTGGATGAGCTAGGTACCTGAGACATGCTGGCTTAGGAGTGGAGGCTGTGACTATCTATCCCCCACCCTGCCCTCCATGCCAGGGGTGGGAAGATCAGCACATAGACAGTGTTCAGCATGGTACAGACTCTTCTTTTACACCACGGACTTTCACAACCAAATGAAAAATAAAGCAAGCAAGTCAGGTGTGATAGCATAGACCCGCAATCCCAGCACTTAGAGGACAAAGGCAGCCGATCTCTGTGAGTTCAAGGGTGGCCTGGTCTACATAGGGAGTTTCAGGCCAATAAGCACTACAAGTAAAACTCTGTCGAAGGAAGGAAGGAAGGAAGGAAGGAAAGAAGGAAGGAAGGAAGGAAGGAAGGAAGGAAGGAAGGAAGGAAGGAA
>NW_021604787.1:383762-429901 GCF_004785775.1 Grammomys surdaster | reverse complement strand
CGGCTTGAATACTGACTTTTTAACTGAACTGTTAAACTGAACAGAATAATCCACTAGGCACAGGGAAGAATACTACTTTGAATACTTTTAAAAATTTATGTTCTCTGAGATACGTAACACATACTTATATGTAAACAATCCATAATTAACAGACAGTGGCTGGGTACAGTTTCACACACCTATGGTCACAGCTACTTGGTTAGACTGGGGTGGGGGTATAATGAATTCAGGAAGCCAAGGCCAGCCATGGCAATATAGCAAGGTCACTTTGTCTCAGAAAAAAAAAGGGGAGTGATGAGGAACATAGGGGTACGAATCTACAATCCCAGCATGTCCAAAGCTGAGGCAGAAGGACCACAAATTCAGAGTATATCTCAAAAGAAACAAAAATAAAAAGGTGACTAGGTGTGGTAACGTACGTCTATAATCTCTTTATTTGGGAAGCTGAGACAGGACAACTGCCTTGAATTCAGGGTTTGCTTGGGTTATATAGGGAGTATGAATGAGACTAGCCAGATCTATGTGACAGGAACTCTGCCTGCATCCCTGCATCCATCCTTCAGATGGGACCTGGAAGTAGGATAACCAAACAGCATCCATCACGGTAATTAACAAATGGGAGGTGGAGATGCTAGCATTTGGATTATAATTTATTTATTTTTTTCCGAGACAGGGTTTCTCTGTGTAGGCCTGGCTGTCCTGGAACTCACTCTGTAGACCAGGCTGGCCTCAAACTCAGAAATCCGCCTGCCTCTGCCTCCCAAGTGCTAGGATTAAAGGCGTGCGCCACCATGGCCCGGCGGATTATAATTTTTTTAACCCTAAGAAATTTAAAGAAAATCTGGAAAAACACTGGAAGCCCACTGATGTGCAGAGAGTGCTAAGAGATTCCACCTCATCCTTCCGGAGGCACCTCAGTCAGAAATCAGCAGGGCTTCCAGCTGTGGTCTGCCAGACATCGGGTGTTAAGATCACTTACCAGGGCATGGTAGTGCTCACCTCTGATCCAAGCACTCGGGAGGCTGAGGCAGGCAGATCTGTGAGTTCAAGGCCAGCCTGATCTACAAACTGAGTTCAGAACAATCAGAGCTGTTGTGCAGAGAAACCCTGTCTGAACAACAGGAAGAGACTAGACCGAGTGCCTACAGGTCCTTCACTCCATCAACACTGGAATGCTTGTTTGTAGGTGCAGTGCTGAGCACTGGGGATACCATACCCAAGAGTGAAGGAAACTCAAGTCCCTTAAAGCACACAGCATACTGGCTCCCCAGGGGAAAAGAGACGCTAATTAATAAGAATGTGCAAGGGAAACTCTTAGGAGCGTTTTACAACAAAAGAGTCTGACTTAGACCTTCCCAGGAAGGAAGGGGAGGAGAGAGTTAAACACAAACTGTGGTGGGAGTGGCCTGGGAAGGAGGGGAGAAAGGGGACAGAGGAGAAAGACCAGTTAAAAGGCCAGCAGGGCTGAATTACAATACTAAGGATTTTTCCCAGTGGTGAATTTGATAGGATCTTTTTTTTTTTCCTTTTTCTTTTTTTTTTTTGGCTGAAGTTGGAATCCTGGCTTCAAAGAGACCAGAACTGTGGCACGGGGAAGGTATCTGTGATGGACTAAACAGTGTTGTAAATAGGACCTGTGGTAAGTAGAAAGGGGGGAATAGACCAGGTACAGAGGCCATGGGTTCCCTGTGGACTTGAGTACAGGGTGCTGGCGAGACCCAGGTAAAGTGTGACTGTGAGGTAAACATCACAGCCCGGGCAGCATGTGGTATCTGTACGCATCCATTAATGAGAAGATGTCTTAGGGACCCGGGTCCCACATTCAACTGAGTTTAAAATATTAGAAACTTGAGAAGTGGCCAGAACCATAAGGAACATGCCCAGAAAGATGGAATATTTTTTTTTCTTCAGAAAAAGTATAGAACTCCAAATACTGCAAGATTCACGCAGGAGTTGATGATGGATTCCCAGAGCCATATACAGGAAGCAAAACAACTTAAAGGAGACAGGGACGGTAAACGCAGTTACAGTAATCTAAAAGATAGGAGACAGCAGCGACGGGAGGGATCCGGCTCAATCAAGGGGGTCTGGTTTTTTGTTTTGTTTGAGACAAGGTTGCTATCGTATATGCTATAGCCCAGGCTAATTTTGTGATCCTCCTGTCTCAGTCTCCAAACTGTTCCTCCTAACCAGGTCCAGTGCAAGACCAGGGAAGCATCCTCCGCTCAGAAAGAATCTATATACAGGGAGAACCAGTGGAGTTGGGGAGAGATGGCTCAAAAGGGTCAATGAAGGGGCATGCTACCAACTCTGGCCGCCTGTTCAGTTCCCAAACCCACGTGGTGAAAGGAGGGAAGCAACTCCCCCAAACTGTCCATGGACCTCTAGAAGCATCGCACGCATGTGTATACACACAAAGACTCGCACAGCACACACACACACACACACACACACACACACACACACACACACACAGGGAGGGACTGCAGGGAAGGGAAAGGACTTCTTAGGAAACCTTCCGGAAGCTGTCTCAGGCTGGGAGAGGGTGAAGGGCCAGGAAGCCTGAAGCAGCAGATGTACAGTGAGAATAGGAGCTTCCGGAAGAGGGCAGTGGACACACGTGACCTCTATAGAAACCATGGTGGGAAGGCAGTGCTGGGCCACTCTCCGATGCTGCAGCTGATCCCGGTTACTGGTTGACATCTCCAGATTCTACCCTCGTTTCCTACAGAAACGAGTACCACTTACTTTGATGTAAGTTAGTCTCTCTCTCTCTCTCTCTCACACACACACACACACACACACACACACACGCGTGCGCGCGCGCGCTGCTCCTTCAACTCCACCTTGTTTGAGACAGGGCCTGTTGATTCCTGTTGCACGTGGCAAGCTTCCAGAGCCTAGTCTCTTGTCTGCTGTCCTGGATTACAGATGCTAATGTCACACCTCCACACCTCCAACTTTTATGTGGGTTTTGAGGATCTGAACTCAGGTCAAGGCCTTGTGGCAAGTGTTTTACCACGAAGCCATCTCCCGAGCTTCACTTTCTCTTTTTAAGAGACTGCCAGCTTGCATACTCTAGCACAGTGGCAGTGACGCTTCTGGTGCCTGAGACTGTTGGTGGGTGCTATGACAGCCTCATTTTGGAGACCCTAGTACACACTGTGGGGCAGCTCGCCAGGACTGGGAGTGAGAGACAGGCACACACTGGGAACCCCTCTCTAAAACGTTCTGACTCAGTGAAAGAAGAGTGTGGGTGCTCTTCATAATACACAGCAGAAAGAAGGGCTAGGGGACACGGTAGCAAGGAGAACTGCTGTAGCCAATAACTGCAGGTACCACCTAGGATACACACTTAAGCTAATGGCTACTTTTACCATGAGGTTTTCTGGGGTCAACCAGAGAGCAGCTGGAGACCAGAGGACCCAGCAGTGAGCTCCCATGAAATTGGGAGAAGCCCTGTTATGTCACTGCAGAGATTATAAAAGGCTCGGGAAGGCAAGCTCCGGCCCCACACCAAAAGGCAAAACAGTGGAAGGAACCTTCATCTCTAACCTTGCATAATTTCCAAACAGCAATAGAGTAAAATCAACTTATGTCTTTTCAATTTATCAAAAGTGTTCACGGGTTTTTAAAATAACATGTATATCTGTATGTGCTGGGCAACAGTGTGAATCCTGTGACTAATAGGTTCAAAGAGTTAAAAACACCACTGGCCTTGAACTCAGCACCCTCGGGTTACTTATTTGGACAGGATGGCATATAGCACAGGCTAACCTTGAACTTGATTTGGAGCTGAGAATGACCTTCAACTTTCTCCCACCTCCACCCTGAAGTGCTGGGATTGCAGGGAGTGCTGGCGTTACATTTGGATCATGAAGTATGGAAAAATGGAACCTAGGGCTCTGTGTATTCTAGCGGAGAGTTCTCTAGTCATTGAGTCACAACCCCAGCCCTACCCACCTCCCACTCCATTTTAAATGACAAGGAGAGACGCTGAACAACTTGTCCAACTCAAGTTAATGACCAAGCTGAGAAGAGAGTCCAACTCTCTAATGGTTCTCAATAATTTCCTCTCTAAACCAGACTCTCAAAATGCAAATACCTCTGGGAGAAAGGCAGGGACTGTAACCCATGGCAGAGTAAGTGGAGTAGGGTCATCTCTTAGACCTGATGCCTGGAGGTAAAGAAAATGGTAGCCCGGGTGTGTCAGGGATGGGGGGAGTTACACAGCATGGAGCAAAACAAAATCAGTTTGAGGGGACCTCCCCGCAAGGTATTGTGCAGTACGGCAGAGAGCAGGGTGTGATGCACAGAACAAAGATACCTGCATCACCCAGACAACTGGTTCTCCACAAGGAGGCTGTTTGTGTCTGGAAACGGACACGATGAAGGCCATGGGTGGTTTGCTCATCTGGCTTCAACCAATTCTATTAAATGAAATGTTTTGAATAACTACCCCCGTTCCAGTCAGGAGCCCTCCCTCTCTTCAACTCAGTATTTGTTGTATAATTATATTCCAGTGTAATATAAGACTCAAGTCAGGTTCATGTTTTTCTGCTTGTCTGTGGAAAGCAGGTGCTGGGTACCGGTGGAGGGTAGGTCCCAGGAGACACAGCCCAAAAGGGGATGTCTCCAAGGGAAACACCCTTCTAGACACCATAGCAATGAGCTTCTTCTTCCAGGTCAGAATTCAGGCCAGAGTGCTGGACCAAGGTCATCCCATCAGACCCCCACCGTGGCCCCTCAGCAACAAGCTCTGGGCGACGACATAGAAGGAAGAGGAGTGAACAGACAGCTGGTGCAAACAGCTCCTGGCTCTTCAGTGTGGTGAGTTAGCACTGAGTCAGGCATCTTTCCCACTGCTGCAAGGAAGAAAGATGGCTAACTGCAGAAGTCCCAAGTAAGTCACCTTGAGAGGCTGCTAGTGTGGCCCCAGGCCAGGGAGGGGACAGGGTCTGATACTGCAGTCCGGAACTTCACATTCCACCCACTTCTGCTTGGGTAACTCAGGCATTAAGAAGCTGCCATTAGACAAAGGTTTTGAACCCAAAGCCATTTCTGCCTTGCTGTGGGCTGTCTCCCCAGGAAACGTGCCCCGTGGAAGAGCAGCAGGCCCGAGATGGAGGTGCCAGGGTGACCTGGGGTTTTTGGTGCTATGGCCTGACCCTGATGTCAGGCACTGAGTACACAGCAGCTTTGCCTTCAGTAGGCCACAAAGCCTGGAATTTGGTGACTTAAAGTTCCTCCTCTCTATCTCTGAGACAGAGAGGGCTGCTCCATAGGGAGCCTGGAATGAGAGCAACTTCTTATAGAGGCTAGTGAACTGGGCCCATTTCTATGAGGATCAAAGTAGTTTAAATGCGTATATAGAAGAAGGTCTTGGAAAATTCACAGTGCACCATCAAATGTAGGACTTGTCACATTCCTAAAAGAACAAAGCACAGGACCCCAGGGACCTCACTTGCCTGCTAAACAAAGAGAACCAACTTTCCAGGTAGTAAACTTCAAGAAGCAAAATTTAGAACGCAGGTGCTTTTATAACAAAAGGATACACATCTCCCTCTAATTCTTTTATTGATCAAGTTCAAAATAAGTACAATTTTTTTTTCTCTAATACAACTTTGTTAACGTGATGAGTGAGGATTCAAAGGTTCACTCCCAGATTCACAAATCTTAGTGGTTATACATACAAATTGTTTTCAACTCAGAAGCATAAAATGAACCACTTAGCTGCAGTTTGCTGACCTGGTACTAAACCCACACTCAGGAGGTGGAGCCCAGGAATTTGCATTTTACTGGTTCCCCTGATGAGCTGGTAATATAGGTCATGCTCGGGCCTTGGTCAACTACAGAACTATACAACCTGCATTCTCTCCTGTCCACAGACTGCCTCGGGAGGTTGAGTCCTAAGTGATCCATCCACAGGGCTGGCTCTCTTTAAGGAACTGCAAGCAGGGTTAGGTGAGTGGCTTCAAACCGTGTTACTGGCATTGCTATTAGCTACATCTCAACACTAAGGACCTGCGTACTCGATCCAGAGATTTTGTTTTTTCTTTCTACAGAAAAGACTAATAAAAACAGTAAACACATTATATAAGATCCCAAATAACCGCTCGCTAAGAATGGCTCCTGCCTGTCTTCTCATTATCTGAGGTGTAATCTAAGAGGCCCGATACATCTCAAGTGTGTATTTAATATGCAAAACCAGGGTACAGCTCCCCCTTAAAATGCCTACCCACCCTGCTTGTCTATTCCACCTAAAGCTTCAGCGGGAAGCTATGCTTTGTTTCTGTGTCCTCAATATGAACAAACCCAAACCCACCCTCTTGCTAATAAGTGGCTCACTCCAAGGCTGGAGGAGAAAAAGCCCTACTCCGTGGTGCTTTACAAAAATACAAGCGGTAGTGTTTCAAAGCAGTACAGAGACCGAGTATAACAGAGTTAGAATCCCAGTTCTGCACTGACCAGTTCTGACCAGTGGTGATCTGGGGCTGACTCAATTTCCTTGCATTTAGTGTAAGAATAACAACAGTACTTAACATAGTGCCCTTGTGAGGATAAATTAACTGATGTCTGTGTAATCCACTTAGCAATACGCCAGACACGGTAAGGAGCCATGTGAGCATCTGCTATTATGGTTGCTGTTGTTATTTTAAACCTCCAAGAGGCCCTAAGTATTCCTTGCCACTCCCCAGTATCAGCGACTATACCAAGCACCTAAGGAAGGGCCAACTCAAGCCAATAGTCACTTATTGATAAAACAGAACTGTCCCGTCTTACAGGACACATGTACAAAACTTTGGAGGTAAACTAAGGTAACCTGTCCCAGACCACAGGTTGGCAGGATCCTACCTCCTTGTAGCCGGTGAACTCAAGCTCAGGTCTTTGTGGCTTCAGAACCAAGCCTCACCACGGAACCGTCAGATCCAAAACAAGCCTCAGCAGCTGCCAGTCACAAGATTCAACTGATCACCCCACACCGAGGCCACACTCAGCTCTCTGCCCCCAATCCCTGCTTGGCTTGCACAAATTGGAGCAAACCGCCTGGCCACTCACTTGAACCCAATTAGGCAGTAAGTCAACCTGGAAGAAAAAAAATGCAACGCATTCCAGAGGTCAAAGTAGACGCTGGCTCCGATGGCAGCCTTTGCCCGGCACTTCCGTGGAAGTTAGTCTCTGCGTGCAGACACCAGCCTAGGCATGCGAGGTGCGCCTACCACATGCTTTGAGTCCCACATCGGGGCCAGCATTGCGAACAAACTGCCTCAGTCTGAAGGCAACACAAAAAGACAGTTTACTTTTTTTTTTTTTAAAGGAAAATCCTATTTCTCTTTCGGTTTGGGGTAGCATTTACTATGTAGTTACCTACCTTCCCCGCCAAAACAAAAACGAGGGGGGAAAAAAAGTCGCGGGGTCGGGGATTGGATAAAGAGCGAGAGCTCTCCACGCCTGCAGGGTGCTGCGACACCCACCTGAAACTCCACCAACCTTTCTAGAGAGAGCCCAGCCCCGGAGGGCGTTTCCCCAGCGCATCCCGACAACTCGTCCCTCCCGGGTAGAAGGCTGACGCCCTCGGCATCAGTGAGGGCCACCAGACTAGAGAGCCTGAGCCCCTCCCGCCCTCTAGTTTCACCCCAACCCCCATACACCACCCTATCATTTCCGCTGAAGGCGCAAACACCAGCGCGATCGTTTCGCCTTCAAGGCCACCTTTCACTACGTGCCGAGCGCAGCAGGAGCCACGGCGGAAAACCGAACAGGGGGGCAGGGAGTTGGGGCGGGGGAGGCGGCGCTCGATAAGGTAGACCGTCACCTTTGCGGGGCTACGACAGCTTCGGGATCCTTGGACCCCGGGTGGGAGCCCCTATATGGCCGAATGCGAAAATGGGGTGGGGGTGTCCCAGGGGCCAGCTCCCCCAGCAGCCACCTCGCTAGAGGGCGGCCGTCGGGGCGATGGCGCAAGCTTCTCACCACCCCCATGCGCGACAACAGCCACGGTGACAAAATGGCAGCTCGGCGCCCGACTGACGAGCCACCGGCACGCAGCCGGGGACTGCCTCCCCTGCGCCCCGCAAATGCCAGGGCACCCTGGGGCTAGGTCTCCCAATGGCCTAGCAGCAGTGCAAATGGCGAGAGCAGACGGGCCCGCAGATCCTAGGAGGTCGAGGGTCCCCGGCCCGCCGCGCCCTCTCTAGACCGGATCTCCAGGACCGCGCCGCCGAGCTTCGGCTGTGCCTGTGCGCGCCCGGGCCCCCACCGCTGGGCGCCACGGTCCCCGCGGAGCCCGGTCCGCGGCCGCCGTGGGGGAGGGGTGGGCCTCCGGCGCCCCGGGAAACATGGCTGCTCGTCTTAGTACGGCGGCGTCGCGGCCACCAGTCCCCGAGATGCGACTTGGGAGAAAGGTTGCAGAAGGTGGGTGCGTGGAAGGGGACTCAGAGGAGGGTGGTTCCCCGGAACGACAGTTTTCCAAAAACGTTTATTTGAAAACAACAAAAAACCCAGCAAAACAACAACAAAAAGCCAGTTCCTCCTCCCCCACCCCTTTTGTCCCTCTTTCGAGAGCTTGCTGCCCTCCCCTCCCCCATGCGCAGCAAGTGCCCCCTCCCCCGCCACCCGCGCGCCCCACCCCGCCATAAGCCCGGAGGCCGGCGAGTGGGCAGCAGACTCACGGCGAGGGGGCGAAGCGTGAGAAATCGCGCCCAGCCCAGAGCGCCCGCCCCTCCCCCAGCGCACACACTCGGGGAAGTTTAAAGAGCCGGTTCGACCCGCTTTCCGTTTCGCTCCGGGTCAGCTAGGACTGTGGACCGCTCGGTCGGGTACGGCGCTGCTGCGCACCTACTCGCCGCGACCCCGAAGCCCCCCAACTACGTACACAGGGGTCTTCCCGGAAAAGTACGCGGGAAGTCGCGTTCGGCCCCCTCCCCCAGCACCACACCCAGTCCCCTCCACCCCCGGGATCCGGCACCCTGGCTGGGTCGGGACCCCACCGGCCGAACCAGGCAGCCCCGCGGCAAGTCCTTCTGCTAGGGGTGCTCCCTCCTCCCGCCCTGCGCGCCATAAGGCTGTAGCACGTCTCCAGGACACAGCTGCGTGAGGATGGGCGGACGGCAGAAAGGAGCTTGTTTTCAAAAGTCTTACTCGGGTTTAGAAGGAGGAATTAGGAGAAAAGAGGAAACTAGGCCTGCCTTTGTCAGGATTCGAGGGGCCAAGTGGCTGGAGGGGCGACAGGTCAGCACAACGTGCTGCGCGAGCCCCCCAACTCGCCCGAGCCTCAGACCCTCAGGCTAGACTCATGATCTTCCCGCCCGCGAGCCCCTGCTCCCCCACGACCGGGCCTAAATGGGAAGTTAGCTAAGGGTTTTCCATCCCAGACCCTAGGGTCTCTCGAATGGGTCAACTTGCAGGCGACACGAGTGTGTGAAAGCGAGAGGGAGACAAAAATAAACAGTAGCTTTCGAGTCACTTCCCCTTGCAGCGGGCTCACGCCTAGCCTCCCTGTTCCCACCGGTGTGTAAGTTTCCTCCTGCCACACTCCCCGCCGCTGCCCAATCCATAACGGCTACGACCAGACGAACTGCCCATCCCAGAGCTGCGTGCCAGCCGTGCCCGCAAGAATGTAGCCTGGGTCGGTCCCCACAGCGGCACTAGCTCTGGGCAGCTCGGGTTCTGATAAAGTTTCTCGTGCTCATTTATTAACCAAGCGCCGAATGGCTGCCAGGGAGCCCACCCCAGGAGAAGCGGGGACCAGAAAGGTGGAGTGTCTGCTGCCGATGAGACGTCAGGGTGCCAAGGCTGGCATCTGGGGAGGGAGCCGGGGGCCAGAACGGGACGCAGCCTGCGGGCAACTTACATTAGCGACGCTCGTGGTTGGGGAGGCGCGAGGATTATCTGAGTATTTGCACACTCTACAATCCCTCCTCCTTTCTCTAAGGTAACCTCCCCCCCCCTTTCCGCGAGGAAGAAGGGAGAAAAGACAGCATCTGGCCCAAAGGTGGGGTGGAAAGAGTGAGAGAGAAAGGAGAAGGAAGGCAGGCAGAGAAAGGGAGGGAGGGAGAGAAAGGGCGCGTTCACGAACGACAAAGTTACAAATATGGCTCCCCACCTCTCGCCTCATCCCCGCAGAGAAACGAAGACGCGCTTTAAACTCGAGCCATCTCCCAACTCCGCAGCAGTAGGGTCCCCACGCGCTCTCCCCGGGGGCCTCGGGCTACATTGATCAGAAACTATACCGGACTCGCGAAGCCCCAAAACTTATTGTGTGCGAGCGAGCGAGCGAAAGAGACGGCAAAGGGAGGGGGCAGGTGCGGGAGGGGGCGGAAAGGGGGTTACGCTTCTAAAATATAACACCCCCTTTTTGTTGTTTAATCCAGGAGGCAGCCCATCTTCTCCTCCCCTCGATCATCTTTTCCATCCAGATGCGAGTCGTGGGAGCTGAGAGCTCGGACGAGGGTGAGATCGCCGCCTTCCCTCCGACCCGAACGCGTGCGCCCCGCCGGCCCCCCGCTGGGTGCACACTCGCACGCACACCCTCGCACCCGTACCCGCACACGCGGGAGCACACGCACAGGTAGTCAGTCACACACCAAGGGCAGCAGCGACGGCGGACGAAACATGCTCCGATGGCATTGCAACCCCCCCTCCGCCATCCAACCTTGCAATTCATTTGCAGTCAGACCCCAACCCCCCCCCCCCCCGGAGCCTCCGGTCCATGAAAAAGTGCCTTCCCCCCAAAACACACACGCACACATAACACAAAGTAGGAGAATGGACCGACAGAGATATTTTTGGCAAATGCTCACATCAGAGGGCGTCCTGTTCCGCAGCTCTAAATAAATCCGTTTGTCCATCTCCATCTCTCGCGCTCTCTCTTTCTGCAGAGGATCCTGCGCCAGCGGAATTCAATCAATAAACCCCGAACCCACGGCCGCGCGTTTTAGGACTTTGAAGGCTCAACCAGCTCCGCTCGGTTCTCGAGCCCCCAGCACCCGCGGCGCACACAAACCTGATCGGCGTAGAGGCGGGACCTGCGGCTCCTGCGTGGAGCGGCGGCACCAAGAGCCAATCGAGTGGCGAGACTTCGGACGCCAGCCAATGGGGGTGGTGGCGGCGGGGGGCAGGGTCCAATGGGCGGCCTGCGCAGCGGGCCAGGGAGGCTCAGCCATTTGGCTGTGGTGCCGGAGACGGACCCCTTTAGATACCCAGGCCGCCGAAGAGGAGCGAGGCTGCACCTGGTGGTTGCGCGCGGGGGGCGGGAGGGAAGGCAGGGCAGGTGCGTGGACTTGAAGGTTCGTGGCCCGGGGCGGGGCCGCAGGTGCGTGGACACGGGAGGGGCGGGGTCCTTGCGGGGGCATCCTCTGGGTGCTGGGCGGGCGGACGAGGCCTGGGGCGCGCGGGCACAAGGCAGGCCCAAGGAGGGCGCGCGTTCTTGAGGCGCACGAAGGACAAATCCCATCACACACACACCCCGGAGTGCCCACCTTGGCACAACCCCTCAGACCGGGTCTACTCCGAGCATCCCCGCAATTAAATAATCAAGTCTTAAGTGCATGACGCTCCTCCACCTCCGGAGGACGAGGGCGCGATCGCGACCCCAGAGGCTCGGCATTCTGATGTCCTGCCTTTAAAAGAAGCAATTCCCCGAGAGCCACCGGGGGGGGTCTTGTGTAGGGCAATTAATAAATGGAAAGGCCACAGATGCAGAACTGTATAAAATATTAAAAAGTGGAAAAGGAAGGTGCTGGGAACTACCGATTCTCAGAGCCGCACAATTGACGGTCTTATAGGGTTTGTTTTTTGTCTGTTTGTTTTGGTTTTTTTTTTCGGTTGTTTGTTTTTTTGAGACAGCGCGTTGCACGTTTCATTCTAATCGCCCACCCGAGTCATTTGGTTGGTCTGAGTTGCCAAAGAACCGCTAGCTGGGGCACTTACTCCAGGTCTTCCAGTTGCTTTGGGTTTTGTTTTTGTTCGACCACGTTACGTTTTTAAAGAAACCTTTACAGCCCTGGTTCCCACTGGGTTACCAGCTTCCTATGGGCAGCCCTAGCACTTTTGTACTATGTGGATGTCTGTGGCTGCGGACAAATCACGGGATACAAGTTTAATTTCATCCACACAGCTATATCATAGTGTCTTTTTCTCTTCATCTACACTTCCGCAAACACCCCAAAAGTAATTCTATCTTTTTTGGATACATTAGAACTGAGGATTTTATTCAGTTAGTTCTTTTAGATCAAACAATAAATGGATTTGAAAGCTGATAAATGTTTATCCTAAGTAGCTGGAAGTACAAAATAAAAACATGTCATCTGGGTAAATATGTAATTTCTTTAAGTTGTTCATTTAACTTTTCTTATCCTTAGGTTTTCGTTAATTTTTACAAAGGCTGTGTAAGTGTCAGTTCATGTTTCTGGATACGATAACGTTTTTAAAGCAATAATAGCTTTTCATCACAAATATTTTAAAAGAGTGTAGTGTACAAAATCTATAGAGCAGGAGTCTTGAAGTTAATGTTTTTTTGGATGGTAAATGTTCGTTAGTTTCTTAAACACTGAAGCATAGTTGAAGTCCGGGCTATCAGCAATGTTGTGAGAGAGTCCTTTCCAAGGAATAACTCTCAAATCCGCTGAAGCAAGGTGTCCATTGTACTACCTCTGATAAGTAGAAGCCAATAGCTCAAGTGACAGGGAGAGAAGAAAATTACTTGGGATCCCAACACACACCTCCCCTTAACAAAGAATAGACAGAAACAAAATTATGAAGAGGCAGAAGTTTCATATGAAGAGAAATCAGTGTACTAGAGACTAATTAGAACAGGGAAAAAAGCCCAACAGTGACCTAATCACTGACATTATTAGATATAATTTGTTTTTAGAGCATCTTCCTTTTACAAATTTTGAATAACAGCTTTTGCATTTAGTGTCACAGAACTGAAAGATGGCTTTCAATGGATAGATGTCTGGCAGTATAGAAGCTGAGCTATAAAAGCACTGAGAGTATTGCCCAATTGTTAGGACACATTGAAGGAAGACAATTCCTCTTTTTTTTTGTTTTTGTTTTTTGAGACAGGGTTTCTCTGTGTAGTCCTAGCTGTCATGAAACTCACTCTGTAGACCAGGCTGGCCTTGAACTCAGAAATCTGCCTGCCTCTGCCTCCCAAGTGCTGGGATTAAAGGCGTGCACGACCACTGCCCAGCAGAAAATTCCTCTTGTAGTTATCTAAGAAAGTTTTAATAGGACTTTGATGGTTTTATTAGCAAACAGGAAGACATCTCAGTCATTTGCACTATAAGACTTGGAGATTATATATGTGTGTGTGTGTGTGTGTATGCATGTGAATATTATTTACAGGGTTATTATATTTTTATTGTGTATTTTAGTAGTAGGCACTGCTCCCAGTTCATCTGTATTTTAGGAAAGGAATAAGAGAAGCCCTACCTCTCTTGGAAGAATTTTTATATGGACCTGAAACTGGTGCAGTTCCTCATTACAGACGGAACCTACAACATGCTTTAGGTGATGAGGAATAAGCAGTCTGCAGCAGGGTTTGATTCCCTCTGGGAATTAATGAGATGCAAATCAAGTTTTGAGCCACCGCTGAAAAGGGTGGGTTTCAAGTAAGAAGATCACCTCCAAGGGCTACCAAGAACCATCCCAAACTAATGAGCAGCCTGTTCTCTCTCAAAGATAAGAGCAATGGGTGTCCTTAGCCTCCGTGTGTCTGGAAGTTTTGGTTGGTTGGTTTGTTTGTTTGTTTGTTTGTTTGTTTTTGCATGTCCTTTTTTTGGTTTGGGGTTTTTTTGTTTTTTTGGATTTTTTGGTTTTTTCAAGACAGGGTTTCTCTGTGTAGTCCTGGCTGTCCTGGAACTCACTCTGTAGACCAGGCTGGGCTCGAACTCAGAAATCTGCCTGCCTCTGCCTCCCAAGTGCTGAGATTAAAGGCGTGCGCCACCGCGGCCGCCACCACCACCACCACCTGCTGTTTGTTTGTTTTTAATGTGTATTGTATGTGTGTACACATAAGTGCAGTTGTCTTAGGAGGCTAGACGAGAAGGTTGGGTCCCTCTGGAGCTGGAGTTCCAGATTGTGAACGGATGGACATATCGGTGCTGGGACGGGCACCCTTGTCCCCTCCAAGAGCAACAAGTGCTCCTAACTGCTGAGCCATCTCAACCATGTCCGACATGTCGAGAAGTCCTGTTTTAGAAATACCCACACTGTTGCTGTTTTAGCTGGGGCGGGGGGTGGGGGGAGGGAGGGGTCCTTTGTTCAGTCTCTGAAGTTGGTGACCCTTTGGTTTTTATTACTCAAGCTAATGTATGCACAGTTTAACTTTTCTTCTTCAGCTTGAAGCATCTAGACTGGAACCTCGCCATAACCCTCTTCCGCTTACACTAGAGCTTGGCTGCCTGGATCCCAAAGACAATGACATGGAAAGGCTCCAGAATGCCTGTGTGTTCTTCTGTCCTTACATATAAATAGCTCTTAGAAATGTAGATTATTCTTTTGAAACCCATGGTAACAATGTGAGGATGTCTGCATTTTGATTTGAATAGCAAAGGAATGTTGAAGTCCAAAATCTAAAGTTACTCAGTAGTTTTCTATTGCTTAATGAAACATTGGATTTTTTTTTTAAGTATATATTACATTTATGTTTGTATGTTGCTGGGGGCGTGTGCTAACTCACATGTCTGAAGACCAAAGAACAACTTTCAGGAGTCAGTCCTCCTACCTTGTGGGGCCCAGAGATTGAAATCGGGTCATCAATCTTGGCACCCTTGAGCCATCTGGCTAGCCTGGGTAAGGTTGTTTTTTTTTTAATGCTTTAATGATTGAATAGTTATCTTGTTAATGAGTTGGTCATGGAGAAAAAAATACTAGCCAAAAATAGTTATTACAGGTCAGTTTAAAAAATAACATGGTGACTCCTGCCTGTAGTAACAATGGGTTTGAGGCAGCCTGGGCTATTGGTAACACTATCAATAAGCCAGGCATGATAGCCTATGCCTGTTGTCCAGCATGGAGGTAGGAGCAGACTGGGCTACCTAAGACCCTATATTAAAAGTTAAGTAGGGCTGGAGAAATGGCTCAGCAATTAAGAACTCTGGCTGCTCTTCCAGGGGCTTGGGTTCAGTTCCCAACATGGCAGTTACAACTGTCTAGAGCTCCAGTTCCAGGGGATCTGGTGCCTACTGGCCTCCAAGGGCATCAGGAACACACGTGGTACACAAACATCCATGTAAAACACCCATACATATAAAATTTTAAGAATAAAGTATGGCTATAAAAAAAAAAGGAGATGTGGCTCAACAGCTTAGAGCAACTGCTGTACTTGTCTATAGAACCTGAGTTAAGTTGCCAGCACCTACATGGTGGCTCACAACCATCTGTAACTCCAGTTACAGGGGATTTGATAACCTGTCCTCACTTCTGTGGGTATCAGGCACTTTGGTGCACATACATACATGCAGACAAAACACCTATATGAAGAAATCTTAGAAAGAAAGTGGGCAAAGTGATGCATACCTTACAGTCTCAGGTATGCATCAAGAGGTATGATCAAGAGGGTCAGAAGTTCAGGGCTATCCTTTGCTCCCTAGTGAGTTTGAGGCTAGCCTGGGCTACATGAAGCATTCAAGAAAACAACAGCAAAAAGACTATGGAGGGACTGGAGAGCTAGCTAAGTAATTAAGAGCATTTATTGCTCTTATAAAGGACTGGGTTCCGTCCCTAGCACCCACGCGGTGACTCGCAACCATCTAATTCCTAGACACAGTATCTATTCATATGTGTAAAATAAATATGAAAAAAGACAATGGAATATGAAATCAATTAACAGTGTAACTAAAGGCAATTAAGATGATGCAGAAAAATTGGCCTTTAATCTCACTTGGGAGACATGAGGATCTCTCAGGCCAGCCTGGTCTACAAAGTGAGTTCCAGTACAGCCAGGGCTATTACACAGAGAAACACTGTCATGAGAAACCAAAAAGAATATAGTAATATCAACTAATTTTGAGTTATTAATTTATTTTTAATCAATATGGAGTTGAAGCTCACCTCTTCAGAAAAAAATGTTAAAATACAGTAAGAGACAGGTGTGGTGGTGCACACCTTTGAATCCCAACACTGAAGAGGCGGATTTCTGAGTTTGAGGCTGGCCTGGTCTACAGAGTGAGTTCCAGATCTTCTCTCAATAATAAAATGAAATATAGTAATTTGGGGATCCAAATAAAACTTTAGAAGAGCTTTTAGCACATTTCTATTTGCAAGTGCTCTTCATTACCCTCCACTGTGTATCCGCCCCTCGGGTTCTCTGCTTTCTAATAGCAGCAAGCATTTGAACTGAACAAATATTCAAAGATGTACACTGCACTATTCTCCTGGAGTCAGAAGTCTGCTGAATGCACTTGGATAAATTAATAAACGTGTACTATATTTTCATTTGAAATGTTGGGCTGTCCCAGAAGAGTATTGTAAGTGCCTTAAACCTTGTCTGGACCCTCTAGATGATTGTAACTTGAATGGAAAGGGGTTTTTTGGGTTGTTTTGTTTGTTTGGTTGGTTGGTTGGTTGTTTTGTTTTTTTTTTTGGTTTTTTTGAGACAGGGTTTCTCTGTGTAGCCCTGGCTGTCCTGGAACTCACTCTGTAGACCAGGCTGGCCTCAAACTCAGAAATCCGCCTGCCTCTGCCTCCCAAGTGCTGGGATTAAAGGCGTGCGCCACCACTGCCTGGCTTTTTCAGTCTTTTAAACTGTATATTTATGTGTGTGGATGTCAGAGGGCAACCCATAAGAGTGAGTTCTCTCCCTCTACTGTGTGCCTTCTGGGGATAGAACTCAGGTCATCAAACCTGGTGGCAATCCTGCCCACTGAACAATCTCACTGACCCGAATAGAAATTGTTGAAATCATTTGCATAAGACCGGATGCCCCTGTTAGGACTTTGAGGACCCTCGCCCAGCAGAAGGACACCTAGTCTGCTAGAGTGGCTAATTGATCCGAATGCAGCTTACATGCCTCTTCTGTTTGAGGATCATGTCACTTGGACTTACTTAAAGGTAAATTTAGCAAGGGTGACAAATACATTTCACTCAGCCGGATGGAACCTTGTGTGTCTAGATCAGTGTGGCGCAGCGCTCCCGTAGCGGAAGCAGGAGAGCATGCGTGACTGGGAAAGGTGTAGCACGAGATGCGGGCCCAACTCGTGGGTATGCTGTCCAGGCACTTTCATAACGGCTAAAGGAAACCAAACAGAAAAGGAATGCGCTGTTTCCAGAGTAAAGGTCCGGAGGGTCATGCAAAACAGGCTAGCCTTGTTCACTCCCTGAGCAGCTGACATGACCGTGAGGTTCAGATCATCTTGCCTCCACCTCCCCAGCCTGTGTGGAAGGTGAGGGGGCACCCATGTAACTCACGGAACCCTGTTTCTCCTGTTTGTTGCACGTACCAGAGAAGGGACCTCATTCCATGTTTTGCATTGACCTGAAGCAAAGTTAACATCTGAAATCTTAGTGTTCTTTGGAGCCCCTCTTTCCTACCTCAGAATAAACAACATATCATAGCTATTGGCACTGAGTTTTTATGAAGGTAGAGCCAACAAGAACCTTAAGACTTTTCGAGAAACCATCTCTAGTCCGGTCCAGATAGTTGATCTTTTTTTGTTACTGTTTGTTTTTGTTTTTCAAAACAGGGTTTCTATATATTAAGCCCAGGCTGTTCTAGAACTTGCTTCATAAACTAGACTGGCCTCGAACTCACAGAGATCCACATGCCTCTGCCTCCCAAGTGCTGGGTTTAGTCACCATCAGCAACCTGATAGTCTTAAAACATACCCCTCAAGAGTAATCTTTTTTGGGTTTTCGAGACAGGGTTTCTCTGTGTAGCCCTGGCTGTTCTGGAACTCACTCTGTAGACCAGGCTGGCCTCGAACTCTCGAACTCAGAAATCCGCTTGCCTCTGCCTCCCAAGTGCTGGGATAAAAGGCGTGCGCCACCACCGCCCGGCAAGAGTAATCTAAAAGACAATCTAAAGACAAGAAAAATCAACCTATTGCATTTCGCGTCTGACTACAGAGACCTGTGGCTATTGGGCGGCACAAATAAGTTTCAGTCTGCTGCTGTAAGCAGGGTTCAGACTTGGGTGCAAACTGAAGCTGAAGGATATGGACACTGCAGAGAAGATCTCTGGAAGTAGACAAGTGGTCCCTGGGCTCCAGGATGTAGACACCCTAAAGACCAAAAGGGGAAAAACAGAAAATATTAATGGCAAAATGAATACAAAACCCACGGACACATCAATAAGACTGGTATTCCTGTGGACAAAAGTTAATTAAGCTTGTGCTTATAGAAATGTATGGATACTAGCTGGAGCTAGTATTCTCAGCTTCTTGGGAGGCTGAAAAAAGAACATAAAAAAATGCAAAGTTTGCTGTGGCTTCAGGGGGAGCTCAAGGAATCTAGGGCTATAGATAGTGGTAGAGTACTTGCCTGGCCCCTACAATTAATAAATAAATCAATATCAAGGCTGAAATATACCCCTTCATACACCATTTTGGATCAGTTATACTACATTGTATATCAGCTAGAAAACACACACAAAAATAAAAATTTTTTAAGGTTAAAAAGGTGTTGTAGGGCCAGGCAGTGGTGGGGTACGCCTTTAATCCCAGCACTTGGGAGGCAGAGGCAGGAGGGCTACACAGAGAAACCCTGTCTTTAAAAAAAAAAAAAAAAAAAGGTGTAGGAATTCAATATTTTTGTATTTGTTAAAGTGTGGTTGTGTTAGCGTTTTTTTGTTTTGTTTTTGTTATTTGTTTGTTTGGGGGTTTTGTTTTTTCAAACAAGATTTCTCTATGTAGCAATGGCTGTCCTGGAACTCTGCTGGGATTAAAGGCATGCACCACCACTGCCAGGCGTGTTAGTTATTTTTGGTTGCTGTGATGAAACACCATGACCAAAACAACTTGTAGATAGTTTATTCCAGCTTACTGTTCCAGAGGCAGAGTCCATAACAGCAGGGGACAGGCAGGGGAGGCATGATTGCAGGTGGGCCAAAGCAGGAGGTTAGGGGATCACATCTCCACTGCCACAGGAAGCAGACAGACAGAAACAGGAGTTATGTGAGCCTATAAATTCTCAAATCCTGCCCCTAGTGACAAACTTCCTCAGGGAGGCTCCATGCTCTAAGGCTCCTTAAGGGCCTCACCAGCTGGAGGCCACGTGTTCAAATACCTGAGCCAATGGGGGGACATTTCTTTCAAGACACCACAGTGGCATAACTTCTGCATAAATGATATTCTTTGTCAGTGCCAATAACTTCTTTCCAAAGAAGTGACACTGATGATCCTGCTTACTGATAATACAAAATGTTCTTTACACCCGAGAACTCAGTGTGGTAGGATGGAGCGCTTCTCAGATGATTGAATACAAATCATGACAGTGTTAATTACTCACTGCACTCCATTATCTCGTCTTCCTGACTAGAGGAAGCTTGACCGTGCTTCCCAGCTATCTCTACAGCTAGATGGGATCCCTTTATTGAGTTTGAACCAGTAGAGTACAGAAGGTAGTGAAGTTGCCATTTCAGGGCCTGAGACCACCAGGGCATGCCAAGCTGGGTGCCACATACTGGCCCAAGCATCCATGTATTATGAGATAAAACCTTCTGCAATCTGTGCCCCCTAGAGCCATTCCAACAACTTACCTGTCTATCAAGAGATAACTAGCCGGGCAGTGGTGGCGCACGCCTTTAATCCCAGCACTTGGGAGGCAGAGGCAGGAGATTTCTGAGTTTGAGGCCAGCCTGGTCTACAGAGTGAGTTCCAGGACAGCCAGGGCTACACAGAGAAACCCTGTCTCAAAAAAACAAAACAAAAAAAGAGAGAGATAACTGGGAGTCAGCCAGTTAACTCACTGGGTAAAAGTGCTTGACATCAAGCTGGATGATTCTGGGAGCCACGTGGTGGAAGAAGAGAACCAAGAGATGTTCTATGACCTCCACATGTGAGCCACGTGCACCCACATGCTGAACAAACAAACAAGTACATAAATAAATTTAAGACAAAACTGAGGATGGGAGAAAAACCATGGTAAAGACACAAAGTTGTTTGTTGTGGGATTTTTTTTCTTTACGTACCGGGATTGAACCCAGGGCTTCACATACGCTATGCAAGTGTTCTCCTACTGAGCTACCCCAAAAAGTATCCCTTTTGTGCTAGTTATTTTTAGACAGTCTCTCTTAAGTATCCCAGGGTATCTCTGAACTCATTCTATAGTCCAAGAAAGCCTTAGAACCTGTGATCCTCCTTCCTCAGCCTCCTGAGGAGCTATGATTACAGGCCTGTGTTATCAGGACAAGTTCCAAGACATGGGTTTGATTCATTACTGCAGCCTGTTCTCACTAATTCACTAGTAGGTTTTGAAATTTTCAATCCTAGTGATGTATCCACTTCTTGATTATGTAGATCAACTATGAATTTGAATAATGTTATACTTACAATGTATCTTTGAACTTGAGGTTTAAGGTACCATAAAGCATACAATATATCCCAGTGAACTCTGAATAAAGCAGAGTTATAAGGAAGCTCAAGAAATGACAGGCAAAGAGGTAGGAGATGGTTTGGCTTGCTGGGCAGTTGGGACCAGACTTCAAATCCTCAACACCCATATAAAATACCAAAATTCCCAAAAGTTTGAGCAGAGCAAAGTAAGTACCTAATAGCGTGGCAAGATGGCACTTACCTGTCATCTCAGACCTGTGGCGGGTGGGGAGAGGGGGAAGGGGAGGCTGAGGCAAGAGGATTTCAATTTCTAGATCAGCCTATATTACTGCATAAGGAGACTCTGTCTTACACAGATACACACAGACACACACATACACAGAGCCAGGCAGTAGTGACACATGTGTAGCCAGCCTGGTCTACAGAGAGAGTTCCAGGACAGCCAAGGTTACACAGAGAAAACCTATCTCAAAAAACCAAATCCCATCTCCCCCTGTCCCCCCCCCCACACACACAAGTAAAAACCACCATAGAGGTAACTTTGATCATATATGGCCATATCCCTGTACTCAGAAGCTAAGCAGGGTGAAGCCTGGTTAAGATTTGGATGGGAGAAATATCTTTACTCATCAATTCCAGTTACATAGATAGATAGCATTGGGGGACTGGTGGAAAAGGATTGCTAAGTAACTTCTTTCTAACACAAGGGGAACAAAAATAAATTCCTGTTTCTAGGACTGTAATACAGAGGCCTTCCTACTATGAGAATTTTATTTTAGGCATCTCCAGAATTGTCTTTATTTCAGATTCTACTCAGGATTTGAATTGTCTTGAGAATTTGTAGGAGAAACAGAGATTGCAGGGCTCTTAGCTCTGTTACTCTGATCCAAGTGTGAGTGCCAGCGTCAGGTGCACAGCTTCCATTCCTCTTGTCTAGACATCTTATCTGACAGTTCCAGGCATGCGTGCCTGGGCTTTTATGTGACTGCTGGGGATCCGAACCCAGGTCCTTACATTTTTAGGTCAAGGGCTCTTACTGACTGAAACATCTCTCCAGTCCCTTCATTTTTTACTGTCTATCTATCTATCTATCTATCTATCTATCTATCTATCTATCTATCTATTTTTGTTTTGTTTTCTGAGACAGGATTTCTCTGTATAGCCCTGGCTGTCCAGGAATTCACTCTCTAGACCAGGCTGGCCCCAAACTCAGGGATCTGCCTGTCTCTGTCTCCTGAGTGCTGGGATTAAAAGCTTGACCACCCTACAATTTATTTATTTGTTTTTATATAGAGTTCAGTCTGTAGCTCTCAGGCTGGCCTCAGCCTTACTATCCTGCTTGAGCATCTGAAATGCTGAGATCACAGCTGTGCAACACTACTTTTCAGTACGTGTTTTGTTTTAGATGTATTTTATGTTTATATACGTGCGTGCATGCATGTATACACGTATACATGTATACATGTATCCCTGGAAACCAGAAGGTATTGGTCCCCGTGGAGCTGAATTTGCTGATCTCTAGGAACTGACCCACAGTCCTCCATAAAAACAGCAAGTGATCTTATCTGATGAGCCGTAGCTACAAATACCTCTTTGCTTCCACTTCTTTAACTTTGTATTTTGAAGGGATCTCACTATGGCTCCCAGGCTGGCCTTGAGTACTGCTGCCGTCTTGTGTTGAGACTATAGGTGTGAACCATCTTGTAACATCTATTCACCTTTTATTAACATTTGAAGGAAATCTTTTTGCTATTGTTTTGTCTTGATTTTCTGAGACAGGATCTCACGGTGTAGCCCTAGCCAGTAGAACAGGCTGGCCTAGATCTCGTGGAGCTCTCTGTCTCTGCCTCCTAGTTGCTAAGGTTACAGAAATGGGCCATCTCATAGGCTCCTTTGAAAGCTCAGCACTTCCACATCCATCCAGCTTTGAACTGGCATTTTTCTTCTTCCCCCAAATGGCCTGTCAATATGAAAATCAATGTGTAAATTTTCAGTTTTATGCTGATTATATGAGAAATAAGGAATTTAGCAAAGATTAACCTCAGAGTGGGACTGAAGCCTTAACTAGTTGGTATAGCACTTGCCTAGCTTGTGGACAGCCCTAGGATCCGTCTACACACAAGGAAGAAAAGCTCCAGGGGCAGCAAGAGCTCTCAGTGGGTAGAAGCATCTGCCATGCAAGTCTGACCCCTGAGCTACGCCTCAATAGGGCAGCAGGAAACACTAACAAAACGTGTCCTCTGACCACACATACATGCACACACACCACATACATAAACAAATACACAAACGCACATGCACACATGACTGCACACATGCAGCAACACCACTACCAATAATAAAGTAAATTAGGGGGCTTAGAGAGATGACACAGTGGTGAAGAGCACTTACTGTTCCTCCAGAGGACTTAGGTTGGCTCCCGGCATGCACACTGGGCAGCCATCTTCAAGGAATCCAGCACCCCTAGTCTCTGAGGGTATCGACACTTGTTGTGCACATACCCAGACATATATGTGTTTAATTTGATAAACTAACAAATTCGATGACATTTATAAATTCAAAATTTAAAACATTCACTGGACATGGTGGTACATGCCTTTAGTCCCAGCACTCCGGAAGCAGAGACAGGCAGATCTCTGTGAGTTCAAGGCCAGCCTTATCTACAAAGCATTTTCCAGAATGTGTAGGGCTGTTACACAGAAAAACCCTGTCTCAAAAAATAATTAATTAAAAAATAAATTCAAGGGCTGGAGAGTTGGCTCAGTGGTTAAGAGCACCGGCTGTTCTTCCAGAGGTTCTGAGTTCAATACCCAGCAACCACACGGTGGCTCACAACCATCTGTAATGGGGTCTAATGCCCTCCTCTTGTGTGTGTCTGAAGATGAGCTACAGTGTACTCATATAAATTTTTAAAAAAATCTCAAAAAAATAAATTAAAAAAGTAAATAATTCAATAAAAATAAAGTAAAATTTATTTAAATTTAAAAATAAAAGCTCTAAAATAAGTGTTACTGGAGAAAATTTTTTGTTTGCTTTGGTTTGTTTTTCGAGACAAAGCTTCTCTGTGTAGCCCTGACTGTACTGGGACTAGCACTGTAGACCAGGCTGCCCTTGAACCCACAGAGATCTACTTGCCTCTGCCTCCCAAGTGCTGGGATTAAAGGCATGCTTCATCACCACCTGGTGGAAATAAATACCTATAAAAATAACTCTGAGATGTATAAAACCTACATTTAGCAAGAGTTCCTAAATGCTTTAACCTCCACTCTAGCCCACACCTGCCAGAGGTAGTGGAAAGGAAAGGTTGACTGAGTAAAGGAAGATGTGGGCCTGTTTAGAAATAGTTGTTTAGAGTGAGTCCAGTCTTTGTTGTCAGGACATCAGCAGTTCGGTTCACGTGAATCAGCAGCAGCAGCTCCATCTACTTACAAACACCATTCATAAATCAGCAACAAGCAGGTCGATCCAGCAGAAACATCAAGGCTCTGCCAATCATCCCGAGTCTGTGGAAGCTGAAAGAGGCTGTGGGGACACCAGAAGTTTTCTGGTGCATTTCTCTCTATGAAGTCACAACAAACAACGACCAGCAAAGAATGGTAAGGAGTACCAATACCACACAGCATGGCCCACTGTCTGTCAGGTTAAAATTCTACCCTTTCAAAACATCACGTGTTCTCTCAAGCATCTGCTCTAGCAAAAACATCACACGCTCTTTTTCCAGGCTGCTTCCAGAAAAACACCACCTGTCTGTTCTCAGCAAAACATCCTCCCATGTGTCTGCTTCAGCAAAAACATCCTCTCATAAGACAGTTTCCAGAAAAACATCACACGATACAACTGAGTCTCCAAAGAAACCAGAAAATTCCACTTCAGTGGTGGTTTGAATATGGTTGGCCCAGGGAGGTGTGGCCTTGGTGGAGTAAGTGTGGCCTTGGTGGAGCAGGTGTGTCACTGTGGATGTGGGCTTCAAGATCCTCTTCCTAACTGCCTGGAGGACAACCTTCTCATGAGTCCCTTTGGAACAAGATGCAGAACTCTTAGATCCTCTTGTGCCATGCCTGCCTGGACACTGTCATGCTCCCACTTTGAGGACAATGAACTGAACCTGTAAGCCAGCCCCAATTAAATGCTATCCTTTTTAAGAGTTGCCTGGGTCATGGTATCTCTTCAGAGAAATAGAAACCCTAACTAGGACAGAAGTTGATACCAGGCATTGGGGGATTGCTGTCATAGTCCGTAGTCCTGACCACGGTTTTGTTTGGGGAGATGTGTATGTTGGGACTTTAGATTTGGGAAGAAGTTAAATACTTTCAGTGTGTTGCAATGGGCCATACTAATATAAGCATGAAGACAGTGTTCCTGAGGCTGTTCTGAACTGTCGGTCCTGAGCTCAAAAGGTTTCAGAGGAGAAGAATTTGAGTATGTGGCCTAGAGACTGTTTTTACTATTTTAGTGAAGAATGTGGCTGCTTTTGGCCCTTGTCTGAAGAGTCTACCTGAGGCCAAGGTAAGGAGATTTTAATTAATTGCATTGACAAAGGAAATCTCAGAAAAACCCAGGATAGACTTTGTCTTCTGGTTTACTCTCATGAACAGCGTTTTGATTAAGTGCAGCAAGCTTAGAAAGAAGAAATACAAAACGTATGGTTCAAGTAATATAGGGGCACCAAGAAGTAAAATACAGTTGAATTCTGTGCTCAAGGAGATAAACAGATTAAGGGAGTGGTGATCTCAGGGCAAGATCTCACCCAGCTAAGCTTATTGTTTGTGTTTGCAGTTGAACAAAGAATAGTTAAGTCATGTTATGTGCGGCGCCTACCACCCCGACCAGCAGGGAAGAAAGACTCGCACACCAGTTCCTTCCAGCAGCAGTTTACTCAGGAGTTGCTAGTTACATGAAGCTTGAAGGTGTGCCCCCGAGCCAGCCCAGGAGCGAAGCTTTATACCCTGTGTAGGACTGCCCATGAGCCCATACCACGTCTCGCACTGTGATTGGTCAAGGACCCATGACACAAGATCAGGCCACCAGGAAGTACCGCCCCAGGACCAAACAAGGCTTGTTTACTCCAAGTCTGCAAGGGCAAGCAGGCACCATCTTTAAGGCGTGGCAGCAGCGCTCCACAATGTTAGGTATTATTATCTGGTTCTTGTTTTCATTTGGACTTTTAATCTGGAATGTGCTACAGTTCAGAAAGGGAGAGCACACTTGTGATGCAGATCTTTAGGCTGGAAGACACAGGCTTTTAATCCAGATCTTGAGGAGTAGTGACCATGAAAAACTTTGGCCCAGGCATAGTGGTACATATATTTAATCCCAGGAGACAAAGGCAAGCAGATCTCTGAGTTCAAGGCCAGCCTGGGACAGAGCAAGTTCTAGGTGAAAAAATGCTAAAATCCAGGAATGGTGGTGCATGCCTTTAATCCCAGCATTCAGAAGACAGAGCTGTGTAGGTCTCTGAGTTTAAGGTCTATCTACAGAGCGAGTTCCAGGACAACCAAGGTTAGGCAGGGAAGAAGATGGATAACAGAAAGCTGGTGATAATGTAACAGAAGGGGGCCATGTTCCAGCCCTATCAAAGTGCAGAACTCAGCAGCTTTGGCCATATGACTCTGGCTTTAGAGTCAAGAATATAAAGGACTGGGAAAACTTATGCTGGCTAGCTGGAGCTTAGTGGTGACTAAGAAGAGACCAGCATCACTGAGGTGAAATCTTCCAGGAAATGTTTTCTGAGAGCACAAAGAAGCTGTGTTCCAGAGATAGCCAAGGTTGTACCTCATGCTGCAGCTGCACTTGGTAATGTGTAAGAGTCACCCAGGTGGTTTTGAAGGCATGAAGGGGTCATGGAGAGCAACTGAGGCTTGGTACTGTGAAAGGTCAGGAAAGCCCATTGGTGAAGGTACAGCCTCAGTAGAAATTGATGGCCCAGGACTGAAGAGGTCATACAAAGAAGTTGAGGCTTGGCACCATGAAGAGAGCCTGTGAGAGGCTATTAAAGCAAAGCCTAGTTTACAGTGGAAGACCCCAGCATATTGGAGATGCCAGTAGCATGGGATGACCATCAAGAAGAGCAGCAGCAGTGCAGTGAACTCAACCAGAGCCCAGGGTGCTACAGAGAGCAGATCTGAAGATGAGACCCAAGCCCTTTGGAGGAGCCCGGATCATGTATGGACCCCAGTGATTGGAAGAAGAAGGTGTAAAGTTGAAGTTGCCTTGGAGACCCCAAGATGTTAGAGCTGCCAGAACCGTGGGATACCTGCTGAGGAAAACTGCTAACAGGGAGTGGAACCAGCCAAAGAGAAAAAGCTGTTGCAGTCAACAAAGATGAAGGGAGTTGTTGATCTGAAGAATGCTTGGATATCAGACATTGAGATACAGTGTTTGGAGTTTACCCAGCTGGTTTCCTGTCTTGTCATGGTCCAGTGTTTCCTCACTGTGACGTTTTGAGATGGCAATGTATATTCTGTGATGTTGGAAGTAGGCGATATGTTTTTTGATTTTGACTTTATGGGGTTTACAGTTATAAAATTGCATGAATCTCATAGGTGGCTTTGAACTTTGGACTTTTAACATTGTTGAGACTGTGGTAGACTATGGGGACTGAAGTTGGACTAAATGTATTTGGCATTATGCTATAGCTAGGTATGGCCCCCATGAACTCATGTGTTTAAACAAGTCTATGGGGGCCAGGGAGTGGAATGTGGTGGCTTGAATATGTTTGTCCCAGGGAATGGCATTATTAGGAGATGTTGCCTGTGGAGTAGGCCTTGATCTGTTCATAGCAGTGGAAACCCTAACTAAGACACAGGGTTCTTCTGTGTAGCCTTGGCTGTCCTGTAACTTGTTCTGTAGACCAGGCTGGCTTCAAACTCAGAGATCTTGCTTGCCTCTATCTCCCATGTGTTGTTATCAAAGACATGCCACCACTGCTCAACCAACAATTATCTTGTTTTGTTTGTTTGTTTTTTTGAGACAGGGTTTCTCTGTGTAGCCCTGGCTGTCCTGGAACTCACTCTGTAGACCAGGCTAGCCTACGAACTCAGAAATCTGCCTGCCTCTGCCTCCTAAGTGCTGGGATTAAAGGTATGCACCACCACTGCCTGGCCCTTTGGCCTTTTTTTTTTTTAAGGTGTATTAATTTGTTTTATGTATGAATGTTCTATCTGCATGTACACCTGCATGCCAGAAGAGGGCATCAGAACTCATTATATATGGTTGTAAACCACCATGTGATTGCTGGGAATTGAACTCAGGACCTCTAGGAAGAGCGGCTAGTGCTCCTAACTACTGAACCACCTCTCCAGCTGAACAATTATCTTTTTTAAAATAACAATTTGGTTTTATTTCTGTGCCTAGGTATGTCTGTGCCAATGACATGGAGGCCAGAGGAGGGTGCTGTACTCCCTCCAGTTACAGGTGTTTGTGAGCTGCCAGGTGTGGATGCTTCAAGGAACCAAACCCTGGTCCTCTGAAAGAACAGCACTCACTCTTAACTACGTTTCAGCCCCTATACATAAAACCACAGGCCCAATGGGAGGGAACACACAGTTGCAGGATATAAAGACTATGGTCCTGAGTTCGAGGCCAGCCTGGTCTACAGAGTGAGTTCCAGGACAGCCAGGGCTACACAGAGAAACCTTGTCTCGAAAAACCAAAAAAAACTTACAAACACGTCTTCTCATCCCAGAGATACCAGCTTTAGTAGCCTGTTGGTGGAAGAATACAAACAAGCTAATGCTGTCCAGACATCCTGGAAGGTTTTCAGAACATGGGGAAGGAACTACAGAAGGTGTGTACCCAAGAAGCCAGAGAAGCCTAAATCTGGGCTTGTGTCTTAGCTGACCCTCAGTGTGAAATTTTCATTGCTATAGTCAATAAAACCACCCAGATTTGCCACCTACTCACAAAGCATTAATGAAAGGAATTAGAGAACACGAAATAAATGCGGCTTGTGAGACGGCTCAGGACAAGCCTGGTGACTGACCTGAGTTTCATTCCCAGAAGCTTAAAGATGAAAGGAGAAAACCAAGTTTTCCAAGTTGCGATCTGCCTCTGCACACACACTGTGGCATGTGTGCTCACACATACATATATGCAAGGGTAATATTTTTCCAAAGTAGAAGTTCAGGTGTATTTCCTGATTAAGATTATTAAAATGTCCATGACCCAAAGTAATCCACAGACTCTATACAGAACAGAGGAGAATACCGATGACAGGTGGGGTTTGCTAGGTACACATTGTTTGTCATCCCGGTGCTGGGGAAGCAGAAGCAGAAGGGTTGGTGTGGCTTCAGGGATAATCTGGTCTACTTCCAAGCCAGGCAGAGATAAGGAGCCACACTATCTTTCAATTAAAACATCCAACAAATACAAATGTCAAAGACATTCTTTACAGAACTAGAAAAAACAACTCTAGGATTCCCATGGAAGCACAAAAGACCCCGAAGCAGGAAAGACTCTGAATAGCCAAAAGCAGCTGTGAGCAAAAAGAACAAGACTATAAAAATACAGTAATCAGGCTGGAGGGATGGCTCAGCGGTTAAGAGCACTGACTGCTGTTAACCTGAGAGGTCCTGAGTTCAATTCCCGGCAACCACGTGGTGGCTCATAACCATCTGTAATGGGATCTGATGCCCTCTTCTGGTGTGTCTGAAGAGAACAATGGTGTACTCATATACATTAAAATAAATAAATAAATCTTTTTTTAAAAAATAGAGTAATCAAAACAGTATACTATGTACCAAAAACAAAGCAAACAAAAAACGACCAACAAACAAAAGACCAGATGCACCAAGCCTGATAGTTGGCTCAGTGGGTAAAGGCACTTGCTGCCAAGCCTGAGAGCCTGAGTTCAATCCTAAGGACCCACGTGACGGAACCAACTCCACAGAGTTGTCCTCTGACTTGCACACTGTGAAGTCCACGTTGTGATGTTGTGATGCCACACAAGGAGAGGGTCACAGGGTAAGGAGGTTGAAGAGATTGTGAAGAGCCACAGGCAGAGATGATATGTTTTATTTACAAGTGCAAAGACCTCCAGTCAGGCGGCCATCAGCAGTGACCCAGGCACATCCCAGGACAGTGTGTATAGACTGGTGCACAAACCACGAGTGTAGGCACATAGACCTATAAGCAAACACATACAAGGTCAGTCAGATATATGTAGAATCACACAAGAGTGGCATTCTGCCATACCACAGAGTGCATCTGCGATTACCTTCGTGGTCTCTGGAGTGTGTCCATTGTGTAGACCCTCATATCCAGTGTCAGCCATGTTTTAGCTGATTCTTATCGGATACCAGTCCCAACCCAAGTTGTCTAAACATAAACTGGCCCTTAACAGTCTTCTGTTACCAATGCGCTCTCTCTCTCTCTCTCTCTCTCTCTCTCTCTCTCTCTCTCTCTCCCTCTCTCTCTCTCTCTCCCTCTCTCTCTCTCTCTCTCTCTCTCTCTCTCTCTCTCTTCTCTCTCTTTCTCTCAAAGAAAAATAAAAGCAGCTGAATTCAGCCCATATGTTTACAACCTCGACCAGAAAGGAGACAAATTGAAGCTACATGCCACAGGCTCTCTGACAGCTACACCAAAGCCTCTGTCAACACAAAAGCACAGTCCTTCCCTCAAAGGGAAGAAGTAATTTATTCTGGAGCCAAATGTGAGTGACCGTAGCACAGAATACAGATTTAGGTTACCCCAATTGGCAAATTCTAATAAATACAAGTCAGCCAGGTAGGGTGTGGCATATACCTTTAATCTCAGAACTCAGGAGGCAGAGGCAGTTGGATCTCTGAGTTCAAGGCCAGCCTGCTCTATAGAGCAAGTTCTCGGACAGCCAGGACTACCCAGAGAAAACCTGTCTCAAAACAAAACCAAAAACAGCCCGGCAGTGGTGGCGTATGCCTTTAATCCCAGCATTTTGGAAGGCAGGGGCAGGCAGATTTCTGAGTTTGAGGACAGCCTGGTCTACAGAGTGAGTTCCAGGACAGCCAGGGCTACACAGAGAAACCCTGTCTCAAAAAAAAAAAAAAATAAAAAAACAAAACAAAAAAATCAAAACCCCATAAAAAGCCAAAAAAAAAGTCATAAACTAATTAAATACTTATTAAATACAATGTTGAGGGGTGGGGTATATCAAGTACGCGAGTAAAGCCAGAAGGAGAGAACTTTGCTCTCAGCCTTAAATATTATCTGACAACATTCTTAGTTCTTTGGATGGTGGAAAACTAGGGCTTGTTAATATATTCCAAAAGGTTTTTTAGGTTGTTGTTGTTGTTTGTTTGTTTGTTTTTAAATCTCTTGAAGTGTTAGGTCTGTCTTTATCTGACAGTGACAAGTCTCACAAAGAGAAGGACAGGGAATGGTTATTGTTAGCAATCTGTTAAACTCCACCTCCAGAGTCACCTGGCAACAGCCAGGTATGCTCCGCCCCACAGTTACCTGGCAACAGGCAGGCAACCCTGCTCACTATAAAAGGGGCTGCTTGGCCCCTCCTCTCTCTCTTGGCTTCTCAACCCAGCACCTGCAGGTTGTCTCCCCTCTCCCCTTCTCTTCCCCCTCTCTCCACGTGGTCATGGCCGGCCTCTACTCCTCTCTACTTCTCTCTCTCTCTCCTCTTGCTCTCCCACTCTCTTAATAAACCTCCCCTCGTGGAACCATCTTGGCCTGCTGTGATCTGTCCCAAGCTGCGCCGTGGAAATCCTTTCAGTTATGTTCAGATAAATTGGAATAAATTGGATAAATTGGAATTGGGCTTGCCATAGTCCATGCTCTCACACCACTGAAGTTTCTGTCATTCAGCCTTTGCAGACACAGCTTCTTTTCAGAAGTTCTCCTTCATAGTTGGCAGTTGGAATGCAATTATAAACAAAGATTAGACAGGGCTGGAGAGACGGCTCAGTGGTTAAGAACACTGGTTGTTCTTCTAGAGGGCCTGGGTTCAGCTCCCAGCACACACATGGTGTCTCCCAACCTTCTCTAACTGCAGTTCTGGGGATATGACACCATTTTCTGTCTTCCTATGAGCACCAGTAGTGCACACAGTACATAAACATGCATGCAGGCACAATATTCATACACATAAATTATATATATATATATTTTTTTTTTACATGTATAATATATATTATATATATTTGAAAGATTTGACAAACTTAAATCTCAAATATAGAACTGTTCTACCAATTGATTTTGTTACAAGTTTCAAAACAACCAAGAAGCAGGGCAGTGGTGGTACATGCCTTTAATCCCAGCACTTGGGAGGCAAAGGCAGGCAGATTTCTGAGTTCAAGGCCACCCTGGTCTACAGAGTGAGTTCTAGGACAGCCAGGGCTACACAGAGAAACCCCCCCTCGAAAAACCCCCACAAAAAATAAAAAAAAAAACAAGAAAAACAAAAAACAAAACAACCAAGAAACTAAAATTCAAGGAAGCCTAAGAGCACTGGAGCCTGAGAGAGCTAAGGAGACCTGGTGGCTACACGCTGTTGGGAACTTCATTGGGATAATTTTCAAGCTTCAGTGGGATCTAATCACTCAGTGTTTATGTGCAACAATGTTAGTGTGTATGTGCATATGTGCATGTAGAGTGCATATGTGTGGTGGGTGTGAGTGTGAAAGTGGCTTGTCGGACCCATTTCAATGCTCAGAGTGGCCAGGGATGACATCAGGTGTCCTAACTCTATCACTGTCTGCCTTATGTCATTAAGGCAAGCCTTTTCATTGCACCAGAGTTAGGCTGGCAGGTAGCAAGTCCCAGCAATCCTCCTATCTTTGTCCCCCACAGCGACGGGACTCCAGAGCCACTCAGCCACCCATCTTCTTCTTATGTAGGTGCTGGGAGTTAGACCTCAGCTCTGCTTGTTTACTCAGCAAGTGCTCTTATCCACTGAGCCATCGCCCCAGCTTCTAATTTTCCTTTCTTTTTCTTTCTTTCCTTTTCTTTCTCTTTTTTCTTTTAAAAAAAAAAACCCGATTTATTTATTTTATGTATATGAGTACACTATAGCTGTCTTCAGAGACACCAGAAGAGGGTATTGGGTCCCTGTTACAGATGGTTGTGAGCCACCATGTGGTTGCTGGGAGTTGAACTCAGGACCTCTGGAAGAGCAGTTAGTGCTCTTAACCCCTGAGTCATCTCTCCAGTCCTCTTTTTTTTTTTTTTTTCTTTTTAAGATTTATTTATAGCTGGGCGGTGGTGGCGCATGCCTTTAATCCCAGCACTTGGGAGGCAGAGGCAGGCAGATTTCTGAGTTCGAGGACAGCCTGGTCTACAGAGTGAATTCCAGGACAGCCAGGGCTACACAAAGAAAACCTGTCTCAAAAAACCTTTAAAAAAAATTTAAAAAAATTATTTACTATGTGTACTGGTGCTCTCCTTTCATCCTAGTAGAGGCAGGCAGATCTCTGAGTTTGAGGCCAGCCTGGTCTATACAGAACAAGTTGGAGTTCCAGGACAGCCAGATCTACACAAAGAAACCCTATCCCGGGAAAAAAACCACAAGGGCTTTACTTACTTACCTGTTTGTTTATGAGTGTGTGCAGGCGCACATGGCATCATTCCCTAGAAGGCCTGGAGAGGAAGTCAGACATCTTTCTCTATTATTCTCTGCCAATTCCTCTGACATGACTATTAGCATAACCACATGAGCACTGGCAGGGTCCCCTTAGGGGCCTATGGCTTCCATAACAATAGGCTTGACTGGGTTCAGAGAGCAAGCTTGAATTCTTGGTCTCAAATCCAAGAAGAAAGGAGTGTTAGCTCGGAACAGTCTTCCTGCTCTTGCACTAGTGGGCAAGGCTCGCCCTGCAGGTCAGTGCCATATAAGGTCCAGACTAATAAAGTCTTCTTTCCTTCCTCCTACAGCGGCCAACACAGTACCTTCAGGCACCACACTGTGACAGCTAGCCAGCTGCAAGGACACTCACCACCTGTTTCACCTTGATTTCTCGTGTGCTTCAACCAAAGTCTTACCATCTAGTTAAGGAGGGCAACCAAGAGCATTGACAACACTTTGTGTCTTTGGGGGGTGGGGGGGGAGAGGCTTCTGAGGATTCCTTGACCGGTAACTCAGCAGAGCTCAGGTAGCCAATGCCTTTCCAGCCCTAATTTCTGAATTTTGATGGTTGTGTTTGTGGTTATGTGCGATAATGCCCTTGTTTGTAACTAAGACACACTGAGGAGTTATCTGAGCATCAGGGTCGCAGCTTACTTTCAAATGACTCCGGAAAACAAATTACTGGTCGTGCATTGAAACTTTCTATAAGGTCAGGTGGTGGTGGTGCACATCTTTAATCCCAGCACGTGAGAGGCAGAGGCAGGTGTATCTCTGTGAGTTCGAGGCCAGCCTGGTCTTACAGAGCGAGATCCAGGATAGTCAGGACTATGCAGAGAGACCCTTTCTCAAAAAACAAAAGCAAACCAAAAAGGGATGGAGAAATGGCTCAGCGGTAAAGAGCACTGACTGCTCTTCCAGAGGTCCTGAGTTCAATTCCCAGCACCCACACGGTGGTTTACAAGAATCTGTAATGAGATCTGATGCCCTCTTCTGGTGTGTCTGAAGGCAGCAACAGTGTACTCACATACATAAAATAAATAAATCTTAAAAAAAAAAGAATCAAAAGAGATTTATTTCAAAGAAAAAAAAAACAAGAAAGAAAAAGAAAGAGAAGAATTTATTTTTTGTAAATGTGTGCCCGTGCCTAAATTAAAACAAGATTTAACACCAAGCATTTGCAGAGGTGCAGAGCAGGTGTCCTGAGCTGTTGGTGGCTAAGTAGCACAAATTCCAGAAATGGCGTGTTCTAATCTCAACGTTACATCTATCCTCTGACCCACTCATTCCCCTCCCAGAAACATCCACAGAGGGCTTGTGTGTTCTTAGCAGATTTATTTAGCATAGCGCTAAACAGCAGGCGTCTGCATGTCCATTACTAAGAGTCTAGGCAGAGGCTGGAGAGGTGGCTCAGTGGTTAAGAGCTCTGGCTGTTCCTTCAGAGAACCTGGGTTCAGTTCCTAGCACCCACGTGGTAGCTTACCAACATCTGTTAACTCCAGTCCCAGGAGATCCAAAGCCCTCTTGTGGCCTTGGGGAGCATTGCATGCAGATGGTACACAGACAAAGCAGCCATACATATAAAATAAAAATAAATTTTTTTTTAAAGGAAACAGATTAAAAAAGAAAAACCTGTGACTTATCAGCATACTGGTTTTCTATTCAGCAATAAATATAAATAAACTTCAATATGGGGGTGGAGAGATGGTTCAGTAGGGGCTGGCGAGATGGCTCAGTAGTTAAGAACACTGCCTATTCTTCCAGAGGTCCTAAGTTCAAATCCAAGCAACCACATGGTGGCTCACAACCATGGAATCTGATGCCCTCTTCTGGTGTGTCTGAAGACAGTTACAGTGTACTCATATAAATAAAATTGAAATAAGTAGACTTTTAAGAAAAATCTTCAAGGCCGGGCGGTGGTGGCGCACGCCTTTAATCCCAGCACTTGGGAGGCAGAGGCAGGCGGATTTCTGAGTTCGAGGCCAGCCTGGTCTACAGAGTGAGTTCCAGGACAGCCAGGGCTATACAGAGAAACCCTGTCTCGAAAATCCAAAAAAAAAAAAAATTGAAAAAAAAGAAAAATCTTCAATGTGCAGATTGATATGGGTGAATCTGAAATGCATTGAGTGGCAGGCATCAAGCACAGGGGAGTTGTCCTGAGGATTCTGCTTATAGAAGTTAAGTCCATCCGAAGCTCAACTATACCAATGAGGACTGAATAGCTGTTGGCTGAGCAGGCACAGGAACCAACTAGGAGAGGCAGGGGCAGCTTTCCAAATGGAGGACTGCTTTACATCCTATCAGTTATTAGGACTCAGACCCAGGACAGACAGCTGAGGTGGATATTTAACATACCAAAGTGGACCTGGCCTGCAGGTTCTCCCAGCATCCCTCAGTCCCTACTCTGCCCTCTACCCTGAACTTTCCAGCCCAGGGGCTGGGCTTCACCTCCCCCAGAAGATTTTTCTATATAATCCAGTCATTCTGATCTATCTCTTCTTCTCTCCTCTCTCCCCGTCTCTGCATTTTCTCTCTCCCTGCATGTACATGTTCTTTTTTTCTCCCCACCCCATGACAATTTCCCTAGCCTTGGGACCAGTGAACCCATGAGAGCAGCTTCCCAACAAACCTGCCTTTATATACCGGAATCTAGCTTGAATTGGCTCATTTCACCGGTGGAGAAATAAAACTTACTATTAAGTAGTAGTGTATATTTATGAAAAATCAAATTATTCCCTTAAAAATACAGGCATGCTGTATTTATAAAATATATCTCAATGTAAAGAAAGATAAAAAAAATTGTGAAATACATCAAATAATCAGTAGTGTTTATTATTATTAACGTGTGGGCATGGAGAAGTGTGCCACAGAGCCACAGAATGTATGTGGAGGTCAGCTTTCAGGAGTTAGTTCTCTCTTTTCATCTTTTTTTTTTTTCTTTTTTTCGAGACAGGGTTTCTCTGTGTAGTCCTGGCTGTCCTGGAACTCACTCTGTAGACCAGGCTGGCCTTGAACTCAGAAATCCGCCTGCCTCTGCCTCCCAAGTGCTGGGATTAAAGGCGTGCGCCACAACTGCCCGGCTTCTTTTCACCTTCTTGAGGCAGAATCTCTCTGGCCATTTCTTCTGTGTCCCAGATGAGCTTGTCCATAAACTCCCATGTCACCGTGGGAATGCTGGGGTTACAGTTGCCACTGAGTTTGGCTTTTTAAGTGGCTTCGGGGGGATCAAGACTAGTGCAAGCACTTTTACCTGCTGAGGCATCTTGCTAGCCCTGAGTTTTGTTTGTTTCTCTGGAGTCCTTGCCGGAAGCTCTGCAGATAGAAGGTTCAGCCCACCCCCCACCCCAGCACCTCGGAACCTCACCATTTCCTCAGAACAGAAAGCTTCTACCAATTAAACGTAACAGTAAGCAACGATGTATGTTTGCAGGGCTGAGGCAGGATAGCATTAGATCCTCTCTTGATAGGCCCCAATATGATAAGGCATATCAAAGAATGAATACATAAATCAAGGAAATAATACATAAAAATCAAGCCATACATTCTAAATCAAGTCATAAGTAGTCAAAAGTAGAAAGGTTAATATTTACCAGATTTCGGATGCCAAAGAGGGATTTTTCAAAGCTTTGTGGGAACTATAAAGATATATATATATATATATGTGTGTGTGTGTGTGTGTGTGTGTGTGTGTGTGTGTGTACTTATTGTGTGAGAACGTTAAAATGTGTAATAAAGTACACACAAAGTTAAACAGAACCAGAATTAGGGAGAGTTACAAAAACATGTGCCAGCTTAAGGGTGTCAATTCTAGAGTTGAATAAAGGGTGGAAGAAGGGAGGGGAGGAGGGGAGGAGGGAGGGGAGGAGGGGGAGAGGGGAGGAGGGAGGGGAGGAGAGTCAAATGAGAGAAGAGGAAAAGAGCAGAAAATACAATCCACTGAGCAACCTGCGTACAGAAAGTATGCCTGGACTTGACTTAGCTATTTATGGTATACAGGTGTGAGGACAGTGTGCAGGGACAGGTGTGAGGACACCGTGCAGGGGTTGGCTGTGTCCTCCCACGAGGTGACTTTTATAGACCTGGAGAGACACAGACAGGAAGCGGTCAGCGACAAGGTCCACCCTTGGAACACACTCTCAACACTGTATCTTCTCCAGTCCAGGCCTACCTCCTAATAGTCCAGGGCTGTGAGTTCATCAATGGGGCCTGTGAAGGACGTCTCCTCTTAGTAACACCACTAGAAGGAGATCACGCCTTCTTTCAGCACAAGAGCCTTCTGGGAGGGACACATACTCAAACTACAACATTTTGGGCATTGACATGGGTGTAAATGTAAATATAGAAGCTTGGAAAAAGAGCGGGAGAGCAAGAGGGTGCTTTGTAGGATTGCTTGTAATAATACAAAATAATAAAAGATACAGCCAACCTCATGAGACTGATTCATTAAATTATGGGCTATCCATTTGATGGGTTATTATTATACCATTAAATACTATTTATAATGACTTCTTAATGACCTGCTACTTTTAATCCTTTAAAACATGCTTATCGTAAATTAAGGGTAACAAGGCTGAGCTTCCATTTGATTTGGAAAAAAAAAATAATTTTAGTAGTGAAAAGCCACGTCCTAGGCTTGCCCCGCCCCCCACAAGCCTGATGACCTGAGCTTGACCTTCAGAACTCACATACCGCTGGAATGAGAGAATTAACCCCAAAGTTGCCCTCTGCCCTCCACACATAAACCTCCACTCAGACACACATCATACCAACACACCCCCAAATCCACCCACACACCCACAAATAAGATTTTTAAAAAGACTAAATAAAGTTAACCACAAAATTCGATAACAATAAGAAAATACATACAAGATACTGTAGAATGCAGCCACAGAAAATCTTTTTTTGTTTGTTTGTTTTGTTTTGAGACAGGGTCTTATCATGTAGTCCTGACTGTCCTGGAACTCACTAGGTAGATCAGGCTAGCCTTAAACTCATAGAGATCTCCTGCCTCTACCTCCCAAGTGTTGGAGTTTAAGCCACATGTCGTCATGCTTAGTTTATTGCTTTGTTTCTTGAGACAGGGTCTCGACCTGTAGCCAAGGCTGGCCTCACACAGCGATCCTCCTGTTTCAGCCTCCCAAATTCTGAGATTGCAGACTACACAGATCATTAAGCTGGGGATTTCCTTTTCTTTTATTAATGAAGAAAGACTGAAGCCGGGCGGTGGTGGCGCACACCTTTAATCCCAGCACTTGGGAGGCAGAGGCAGGTGGATTTCTGAGTTCGAGGCCAGCCTGGTCTACAGAGTGAGTTCCAGGACAGCCAGAACTATACAGAGAAACCCTGTCTAGAAAAACCAACAAAACAAAACAACAACAACAAAACAAAACAAAACAAACAAACAAACAAGACTGAACACGACAGAATTAACATTCAATTTAGGGAGTTAGCAAAAGAGAAACTAGGAGTCTAAAGGAAAGGAAATAGAAAAATAAAAATATGTGAGGAGTAGATACTGAGACAGCTTCAAAATCAAAAAAGAAAAAAAAACCTAACAAAAATCCCACAGCTTCTAAGTACATCTCCTCTCTCTTCTGGTCCTCCTGTCCTGGCTTCTATCTTCCTCCTCTTCCTCCTCCTCCTCCTCTTCTTCTTCTTCCTCTTCCTCCTCCACCTCCTTTTTTGTTTCATTTTCTCCGCCTCTTCCGTGTTGTCTGTCAGATTTGTGCTCCCCCAATGTTGTATTTCTTAGGGTCTGTTTAGAAAAACACAAACTACTCTCTGTGCCTGGGGTTGGAAGGGTTTAACCCAGCACAGAGCTTACAGGGCCAGTGGAGATGCAGCGGGAAGGGAGTGGGAAGGGAAAGTGTCAGCACCAGGCAGCTGACTCCTGCGGGCTTTAAAGGAAAGCCTTGCACCTTTTCCATTTGTTTAGTTTCTAGCTATTTCTGCCTCTGTGGATAAAGATACATCTTTCCCTTTGCTTCCTAGATTGCTCCAGGTTTCTCTCAAGGAAAGTTCCAACGTAAGAAATGTAGCCCCTGTCACCTGGCCTGCAGCACTGGGATGAAGGTTTCACCAGTCCATCTGTTATGTGACAACCCCTTCCTTCCCACCTTCCAGTCAGCCAGACAGTCAGGGGATGATAGGTCAGGAAGAAAAATAATCTCATTTGTGGGTGACATAAACTGTGCTCTACATACTATTAACTGTCCTTCCTCACCAGGTGTCTGTGTATCTGAGGATGGCCTTGAACTTCTCATCCCCCTGTATCCACGCCACTGGTGCTGGGATTTCAGGTGTGCACCACCCTGGGTAGTGTATAAGGCGCTGGGGAATGAACCCGGGGCCTCATGCATGCTAGGGAAGTATTCCACCCACTAAGCTATGCCCTAGCCCAGCCTGTCGTTCTTCCAGAGTGTGACATTCCCAGCTCGTTTTATTGCTAACCCGACAAAGTGAGACAAAACAAATGTACAATCTGCACAAGGTTATGTAACTTCCGAAGTTTGGAAAATGACAGCGTTTGAAAGCTGTTCAGCTGAATAGTGGGAGCTGCAGCCCTCAGCCACTGTGGAAAACAGCTTGGCGGTGTCTCAGCAAGTGCAATGTGAAGTGATCATACAGCCAGGCAATTCTATTTCTAAGTACGCACTCGGGGAAATGGAAAACATTGGTTCACACTGATGCTCATATTGGCATTAAGAAGTCACGGATTCAACCAAAAATCCACCAATGAATACGTAATAAGTCAACCAGCCCATGTAGTGTATTTGAATATTATTCGGCTGAGAGAAGAAATGATGACACAGAGCGAGGTTGATCTGCTGGTGGGTATCGAGACCTGTCTCCCGTAGCTGAGACTGGCCTCTAACTCACTCTGTAGCTGAGGATGACTTACAACTTGTGATCTTCCTACCTGTGTCTCCCTGTGATGACAGGATGTGGTGCTACACTTGGTTCAGGCAGTGTTGGGGACTGAACCCAAGGCTTTGTGCATGTTAGGTCCACACTCAACCCACTGAACCACAGTCCTAGCCTGCTTGGTGAGTCGATTTTGAAAACTTATGCTAAGTGGAAGTCACAAAGGCTATCTGTTAGTTAATTAATTAATTAATTAATTAAGAATATGATATAAGGTTGGTCTTACATATATCCCCCACTGGTTTTGATCCCCCCTCTTTGTTTTTGTTTTGTTTTGAAACAGGATTTCTCTCTGTGTAGCCCTGACTGTCCTGGGACTCAGAGCTCTGCCTGCTCCTGCCTCCTAGTGCTGGGATTAAAGGCAAATGCCACCCCCCCAACCCCCTACCCCCATTGGCTTTGTTCTCACAGTCTTCCTACTTCAGGTCTGAAGTGCTGGGCTTTCTCAGGTGTGTGCTGCAGGGCTCTGGGTAGGATTTCACTTACAGGAAGTCTCTAGAACAGGCAAATAGGTAGGAGGTAAAAGTAGGGTTGTAGCCACCAGAGAGGGGAGGGGACGTGGGGGAGTGGTTTCTAGTGAGTGCAGGGTTTTGACATGAAAGGTTACAGCTCTGCTCACCCTGGACGGTGATTGTTGTCTAACTTTGGACATGTTATTAAACCACTGGAAAAACAATAGTTATAAAATCTACATTACAAAATATGCCAATTTAACTTTTAACTGTTTAGATCCCAGGGACCAAACTCAGGTCATCAGGCTTGCGGCAGGCATCCTTGCCCACCGGTCTATCTCACTGGCTCATTTTAACCTTTTCAAGAAAAGTCTTTTGATGTGCTTGTATGAATTTGGGTGTTCATGTGCTAGAGGGTACATGCAGAGGTCTGAGGACAACTTTTAAGTATTGGCTCTTGCCTACTTTGGAGATAGCTTAGTCTATGGCATGAGTCCCAGAACAGTGGAGCTACACAGAGAAACCCTGTCTTAAAAAACAAAACAACAAGAGGCAGGCGGATTTCTGAGTTCGAGGCCAGCCTGGTCTACAGAGTGAGTTCCAGGACAGCCTGGGCTATACAGAGAAACCCTGTCTCGAAAAATCAAAAAAGAAAGAAAAAACAAAACAAAACAACAACCAAACAGAAAAAGATCTTTCTTTTATGTTTTATTTTACCTGTAGAGGTGTTTTGTATCTATATGTATGTCTGTGCATTATGTATATACAGTACCACTGGACGCAAGAAGACATTGTATTGGGTGAAACTGGAGGTTGTGAACCTCCGTGTGGGTGTTTAGAACATAGCCTAGGTATTCTGGGAGAGTGGCCAGTGCTTTTAACCATTGAACCATCTCTCCAGTCCCCTGGTAATCTGACTTTTGATCCCTGGATCCCACAGTGGAAGGAGAAAATTGACTTCTGAGAATTGTCCTCTGACCTCACACAGGTGCGGTGCCCGACATGCTCCCACACAGACACTGACCCACAATCACTCAGACACAATACAACACAGCAACAGACGGAGCCCAGTAAACAATGAAGACAGCAGACAACTCTGGAGTTAAAGCTTTCCCCCGAGCTGTCTGGGGCTGTGTAAATTAATGCTAAGTGCAAACCCATTAGTCAGGCTTTAGTGACCACATAAAATATTTATCATGAGACCGTTTTAATGAATGGCGCTTTGTGTGTGTGTGTGTTCTTACCCTATCCCCACGGGAAAAGACAACATACTCACATCACCAACTGTCCTTGAAAGCAACAGAATACAACTTATCCCTAAACTATAGCTTCAGCCCAGGGAGGCAACAGAAATGTATCAAACAACTTTTCCTTTCATTTGGCTTGTGGAGCTATCTGTCCCCTACCACTAACCACTAACGTCATTAGCTTCAGCACAGGTGGCTCGCTGATATTTTTCCAGAGAAAATACCACTTTTATAATACCCCTATTCAAAAGAGTAAGGGAGTCAGAGGACACCAGCAATTTCATTCTCCAGCAGGTCAAAACCAAGCTGCCCTCCTGACTCTTAAACATTTATTTGTATGTGTTTTGCCTGCATGTATATATGTGCACCATGTGTGTTCCCGATTCTTGTGGATGCCAGATGAGGGTGTTGGATCCCCTGGAAATGGAATTCCAGGGGTTGTGAACCGGGTGCTGGGAACTGGACCCGGGTCCTGTGTTAGAGCCGCAACTCCTTAACACAGGAGTAGCCCTCTAAAGCTGGTCATTTGTTACACTTTAATCCTCTCAGGGCTCCTTTTGCACCTGATTCTGTGGGACAGCCCTCCCATCTCACTTGGAGCTTGTCACAGTCAGTGACTCACAGTTTACAGAGTGACTCCATTGTTTGGCTTATGAGTGTTATATGCAAATGAGGTCACATCTCTTGTGCATTTGGGGGACTAAGGAGTGGAGGCCAAAGGCACCTTTTGCCCTGTGGCTCCTCCCTGGACACCAGTGCTGAGGAAGGCTGTGAACTCAGGCTCTCCTCAGTCTCCTCTAGCTGATGAGGGAACTGAAAGTCTGCCTCTGCTGTGAAGTTTTTTAAAGGCCACATTTGTTGCATGCAAACATCTAAATGTTGCCAACTTTCATAATTCACACTAGATACCAAGAAAGATTTTTTCACTCACATCCGGGCCCATCAAAGTACAGCAAGCGCCTTTAATCCCAGCACTTGGGAGGCAGAGACAGGTGGATTTCTGAGTTCGAGGCCAGCCTGGTCTACAGAGTGAGTTCCAGGACAGCCAGAACTACACAGAGAAACCCTGTCTCAAAAAACAAAAAACAAAAACAAAAACAAAAACAAAAAAACCCAAAAAACAAAACAAAAAAAACAAAGTACAGCAAGAATCCAATATGGAGAGATGGTGGCTTTCATGTTGACTCTTTCTGGAAAGAAACAGAATATGCATAATTTCTTATCACAGCAAAGTCGGTGGTGGTTCTAGAACGACAGTTGCTTATTCTTCCTTCCACTCTGACAGTGAGTCTGTTACACAGGCATATATGCAGGTCCCTGCTCTAACTGTGACAAGTAACATCCCTCTAGGTGTGAATACAAGCAAAGCCTGAGATGTCATGTTCCAGAACACAGGAGTGTCTCCAAAATGATAACCCTCAAAATGTCCTAGAGTCAACAAAAAGGGCTTGCAGTCACGGAAGATCTGAGCTCCAAAACGCATGATGACCGTGAAGGACTGTGAGTATTGAGTTGAACCATGAATCCATGCCATCACAGAGGGCCAGTACCTTGAAAATTTCACGTGGGAACAGAATGTCACATAGTTTACCATTGCTTTCCTGGGTCAGCCAGATGGCTCAGTGAGTAAAGGAGCTTGCAGCCAATCTTGAAGATGGCTTGAGTTTCGTCCTGGCTCTACATGGCAGAAGAAAACCAATTGCCCAAAGCTGTTCTCTGACCTTCACTGTCATACCTTGATACACTTGTGTACAATCATATCATGATATACGTGTGTGTGTGTGTGTGTGTGTGTGTGTGTAAAATTTAACTTATTTTCCTGAAATTAGCTTTTTTTTTTAAATTAAGATGAGGTCTGGTTATGTTTCTGAAACAGGTTTGGAGTTTAGTATGTAGCTGGCTGGCCAAGAATCTTCTGTCTCAGTTTTCCTGGTGCTGATATTTCAGGCATGGACCATCACATCTGTCTTCCGATAGATTTTTTTTGTTTCTATGGATGTCTGTCCCCCCACCCCCAACCCACCCCCACCATGCCATCTCTTATAGCCCAGGCTTACCTTGAATTCACTTAGGGCTACCATGCCGGGTCCAACACTGTGTGCTTCTACATACATGCCTTAGCTACATAACGTGTGATTCCATTTGTGTTCCAGCACAGAATGACGGCATAAAAAAGGCTGAACCACAGAGGTGAAGAAAGGATGCAGAGAAAAGTTACAAAGGAAGAAAAATTTTCCTTCGATGTAGAACTGTCTTTTCTGGCAGAAGAGGTGTCTCAGTGGTTATGAGTGCTTGTCGTCATTGCAGAAGAACTGGGTTCAAGTCCCGGCACCCTCATGGCAGCTCACAACCGTTGACCACAACTCTGGCTTCCTCAGTGGACACCAGGCATGTGCATGCACACACACACACATACACACACACACAGACACACACACACACAAGCAGTCTCATTTACATAAAATGAAATAAATAGATCTAAAAGAGAAATTTAGCTGGGCGGTGGTGGCACTTCCTTTTAGGCCCACCTAGCACTCTGGAGGCAAAAGCAGAAAGATCTCCAAGTTCAAACTTAGTCTAGCCTATGGAGAGAGTTCCAGGACAGCCAGGGTTATACAGAGAAACTCTGTTTCAAAACAAACAAACGAATAAAATCTGCCCTCTATCTTGAGGTTAGTGGTGGTGATGTTGTTCTGTATATTTGTCAAAACTTACAAAACTGTGTTCCAAAAAAAGAGTGAATTTTACTACATGTAATTACTGAAGGGACTCTAGCCAGCCTGAGCATGGCAAACACAGCTCTAGCAGGCCTGGCCCGTCTCCCTGATTCCCGATGCCTTGCTAAAAACCATTAGATTACATTCCTAAAGCTAGCCCCCAAGGTCTATTCCTTTATTTGGCCATTTTCTCCTCCTGAGGCTGACTACCAAGGTCCAGCTATCAAAGTATTAAAATCCAGCAATCAAAAGCCCCCTTTGACTCACCTGATTAACGTGCCCAATACCATTATAAACCATCATTTTCCTGTTTCTCATGTCTGTCTCCTCTCTATCCAAAGGCAGTCCTTTGTCCCCCTCCTAGGACAAATACCCTTTGCCCTCTTCCTTGCCCCTTTCCCTTCCTCTCCGTGACTCACTTCTCCTTTCCCCTCATCCTCTATCTCCTGCCCTCTGTCCCTTCGGGGCAAATCTCTTTGTGCTAAGAACTTGGTCTTGGGGTGTCCAGAGCTAAGTCTGAGGTTCCCCACAATTACAATTTTAAAACTTTTTAAAAATTACATTTATTGATTTACTTGCTTATTTACTTAGTGTTGGGGGAAGAGAGGGTGTGCACACATGCCACACTGACTCTGTAGCAATCAGAAGACAACTTATTGGGAATTGGTTTTTTCCTTCCTTCACATGGGTCCTGGGGATGAAACTCGGGTTGTCAAGCTTAGTATAAACAGCTTTATCTACTGAGCTATTTTCCCAGCCCCTATGTGTAACCAACTCTCTCTCTTTCTTTCTTCCCTTTCTTTTTTCCTAACTTTGTTTTGTGTGTGTGTGTGTGTGTGTGTGCACATGCATGTGCATGCGTGCGTGCGTGCATGTGTGTGTGTGTGTGTGTGTGTGTGTCCTCAGGGCTCATTCTCAATCATTATCTTCTCTTTCAGGATAGGCCTCGCACTGAGTGGACAGACTGTCTAGAGAGCAGGCCCCAGGGGTCCTCCTGTCTCTTCCTCCCCAGCACCAGGACTTCAGGCAAGTGCCTCTGTGCTTGGCTTTCTCACATGGGTTCTAGGAAATTAAAACTCAGGTCTCGTGAATGAATGTACAGCAAGTGCTTTATCGAACGGACTTGCTCTCCAGCTCTTTAACTTAAAAAAAACAAAATAAAAAAAAATCTATAGTGGAAAACCTCAAAGGCAACGTCTTACTGAAATAATCAAAGTGACCCTTCCAGTAACACAATAAATTGAAACCCTGTACCACCTGAGAAGACACCGTGAGAACATAGCAGTTGCTTCTTCAAGATTCCTGACGGAGATGCACGACCTGAATCTAATCACCACGCCGGGTCAGCCGAGGAGTCGACCAACATTCCACAGAAGAGCTGCTGCTTGGAACACTCTTTCTGCACGTATGTCATTATACATACACAGAGGTCATCTTCTCCTTTTCCTCTTTGAATGATTGTAAATCTCTCTCTCTCTCTCTCTCTCTCTCTCTCTCTCTCTCTCTCTCCCTCCCTCTCTGTCTGTCTCTCTCTGTCTGTCTCTCTCTGTCTGTCTCTCTCTGTCTCTCTCTCTCTCTCTGTCTCTCTCTGTCTCTCTGTCTGTCTCTCTCTGTCTGTCTCTCTCTGTCTGTCTCTCTCTGTCTCTCTCTCTCTCTCTGTCTCTCTCTGTCTCTCTGTCTGTCTCTCTCTGTCTGTCTCTCTGTCTGTCTCTCTCTGTCTCTCTCTGTCTTGTGGAAAAGGTAATGAGCTCTAAGAT